>NC_044043.1:17336312-17636312 GCF_901765095.1 Microcaecilia unicolor | reverse complement strand
CAAGAATGGGACAACAGATGCAAAGTAATACTAGACAATATAGCACTGCTCCAAACTAGAACCTCAAATAGGAAAAACTCAATACCATGGTTTAACGAAGAATTGAAAGAACTAAAAACACAGGTCAGAAGACTAGAAAGAGCATGGAGCAAAAAAAAAGGATGAACACACTCTCAAAGACTGGAAACAGTTACAAAGAAAATACAAACACAACATCAGACAAACTAAAAGAACGTACTACAAAACCATAATAGGACCAAACTACAAGGATACACACAAACTCTTCTCACTCGTAAACAAACTCCTAAACACTACACCGGTTACCTCTAATAACACAGACACCCCATCTGCAACCAACCTAACAAAATATTTCAATGAAAAATTTTTAAAGCTTCGACGCATGATACCTACCAAAACCATTGAATACACAACCATCCTTGAATGCCTAGATCCGAAACCTGGGGAATACCCAGCAGATCGATCATGGACCAACTTTAACAAGATCTCAGTAGATGAACTCTCACAATGGCTTAGAAATACGTCAAGTCTCAATGCAAATTAGACATTTGCCCTACTAGCCTAATAAGAGCCGCCCCCAAACAATTCAAAAAAGACCTCACGAACCAGGTAAACTACAGACTCCAAAATGGTCTATTCCCCACGGATAAAGGAAACATCCTACTCACTCCGCTGCCAAAAGATGCTAAGAAAAACACAATGGACCTAACCAATTTATCGCCCAGTTGCATCCATTCCGCTCATAACCAAACTGATGGAGGGCATAGTGATGAAACAACTTACTGAATACCTAACTAAACACTCAATTCTACATGAGTCCCAATCAGGATTTCAATCAAATCATAGCACCGAAACTGTACTAGTGTCTGCAATGAACTCATTCAAAAAAACAACTGCAGCTGGTAAGAACATACTCCTACTACAATTTGACATGTCAAGCGCCTTCGACATGGTTGATCATGGAATATTACTTCATATACTAGAATACTTCGGAGTCGGAGGCCCAGTTCTCAAATGGTTCTAGGGATTCCTCACTACCAGATCTTACCAAGTAACAACGAACGCTGAAAGATCACCTCCATGGATACCGGAATGCGGAGTTCCTCAAGGATCCCCCCTCTCACCAACTCTTTTCAATCTAATGATGATACCATTAGCCAAACTCTTAGCTAATCAGAACCTTAACCCATACATATATGCAGACGATGTCACGATCTACATCCCGTTCAAACATGATCTAAACAAAATCACCAACGAGATCAACTAAAGCCTCCGAATCATGCACTCCTGAGCAGATTCATTCCAGCTAAAACTCAATGCAGAAAAAACTCAATGCCTAGTACTCACTTCCCAATACAACACAAACTACTCCTCCACCATAACCACACCATACTGCACTCTTCCCATTTCAGAAAATTTTAAGATTCTTGGAGTCACCGTTGATCGAAACCTCACACTCTATACCCACGTGAAGAACACGACGAAAAAGATGTTCAACTCGATGTGGAAACTGAAAAGAGTAAAACCTTTCTTCCCGAGAAACATTTTCCGTACCCTGGTACAGTCAATGGTAATAAGTCATCTGGACTACTGTAACACTCTGTACGCTGGCTGCAAAGAACAAACTATTAAAAAACTCTGAACAGCCCAGAATGCCACAGCCAGACTCATATTTGGAAAAACCAAATATGAAAGTGCGAAACCCTTAAGAGAGAAACTTCACTGGCTCCCTCTCAAGGAACACATTGAGTTTAAGATCTGCACGACCGTACACAAAATCATTCACGCAGATGCCCCACTCTACATGTTAAACCTAGTGGACCTACCGCCCAGAAATGCCAAAAGATCAGCCCGCAAATTCCTCAAATTGAACTTCCCCAGCTGTAAAGAACTTAAATATAAGCAGGCATACGCCACCACCTTCTCGTACAGAAGTACACAGCTATGGAACGCACTACCCACAGCCCTGAAAACCATGGACAATCTAATCAACTTTCACAAATCCTGGAAGACACATCTCTTCAACAAAGCCTACAAAAAGAACCCTTAACGACACAAATCACCACCCAACCCACTCAAGCATCAAAATACACCTCTTACACCACCCTATCTAACACCTCCTTCTCTAATTCCTCATACATCTTCTGCTTAATACCGATTGTTTACCAGATCCTGTCATGACTATGTCATAACAACACTCTAAGCCACATTGAGCCTGCAAATAGGTGGGATAATGTGGGGTACAAATGCAATAAATAATAATAAATCTGAACAAAAGTCTCTTAAACTATGATGTAGGGTCGCTGAGAGGAGGGGGCAGGGGGGCAAAATTCCCCAGGGTCCGGCCTCCAAGGGGGCCCACCCGATGCTGGCATGACTCAGATGGCCGGAATGGTCTCTCCTGTGTGCTGCAGAGCAGAATTATTACGTTAACTCTGCTCTGCCGGCCACAGGTCCTTCTTCCTGCCTCCTGTGTGAAGTATTTCCTGTTTGGACATGGCAGGAAGACAGACCTGTAGAGCAGAGTGGAGCAGGATATAAGCAAGTAAGCAGGCCCGGGGTGGGGGTAGAAGGCAAGCAAGGGGGGATACAGACCCGGGGGGGGGGGGGGCAAGCAGGCCTGGGAGGCGCACGCAGGGGAGTGCTTGCCCCAGGCCCAGCTTTGTCCCTCGGTGGCCCTGCTCTGGTGTATCATCTATTGTACATATCTGCATCGGAAATTGACTCCACAGAAGCAGGCCAGAAATCATGAATAAGCACTTACAAGTGGCCTCTAAATGCACCTTCTGTAAAGATGGAATGGCCAAATGTGCAGCTGTCCCAGATTTTAAATGTTGATTAGGCTCATATTTTCACAATATTGAAGAACAATAATGAACAGACTCATTCTTCAATATTTTATAAATCGACAATATTTTAAATGATATCCTTTCCTTGACTGGTAGCCTATGCAATGCCCGCAAAATGAGATCAGCCATGCTGCAACATTTTGAACAATGCATAGAACATGTAATTTTGAAGCAGGCAACCCCAGGTATAAAATATTGCAATAGTGAAGCCCATTTATAGCCAATCTTTGCACCACAGATTTGGAAATCAGAAGTAGGCAGGCAGGATTTCAATCTGCCCAACAACCAGAGATTGAAAAAAGAACTCTTAATAGCTTAATCTGTGCTAAAAATTACAATGAAGAGTCCAAAATAACCCCCAAACTGCAAGCCTGCTTTGAGATGCTAATATTATGCTCCTTAAGGTTTATCAAAATGGGTATAGCAGAAGACAAACACAAATAGAAATTGAACTGTGAAACAGTTTTCAGAGGACTGGGTTCTTGAGGAACGTTGTCTAAACTAAAGGTGGACAAAGAGATGGAGCCGGATGGCATACATCCACAGGTAATGAAGGAACTTAGAGAAGTTCTGGTGGCTCTGCTGGCTGACATTTTCAATGCTTCTCTAGAGTTGGGAGCGGTTCCAGAGGACTGGAGAAGGGCAGATGTGGTCCGTCTCCACAAAAGCAGAAGTAAGGAAGAGGTTGGGAACTACAAGTCCAGTTAGTCTGACATCTGTGGTAAGTAAATTAATGGGAACACTTCTGAAACAGAGAATAGTGAGGTTTCTGGAATACAATTATTTGCAGATCCTGAAGCAGCATGATTTCACTAGAGGCAGGTCTTGTCAGACAAATCTGATTAAGAGTGCTAGATGTGGTGTACATAGATGACTTATAAACTTTGAAGGCTCTCAATATGGGCCCTAAAATGACTGATTCAATTAACAACTAGTTGAGTGGAAGGTGACAAGAGGGTACAGGTAAATGGAGCTCACTCTGAAAAAATAGATGTTACCAGTGGTGTGCCGTAAGGTTCGATTCTTGGGCCAGTTTTTTTTATAAGCAATATTGCAGAAGGGCTATCTGGAAAGGTTTGCCTCTTTGCAGATGATACCAAAATCTACAATAGATTAGACACTCCTGTGATGTGGCTAGAATGAGAAGGGACATAGCAAAACTTGAAGAATGGTCCAGAATTTGGCAGCTAAGATTTAATGCTAAAAAATGCAGGGTTATGCATTTGGACTGCAAAACCAGAGGGAGCAATACAGTTTAGGAGGTGAAGTACTTCTGTGCATGAAAGAGGAATAGGACTTGAGTGTAATCGCATGTGATGATCTTAAGGTGGCCAAACAGGTAGAAATGTTTATGGCAAAAACTAGAAGGATGATTGGGTGTATAGAGAAAGGAATGGCCAGCAGGAAAGAGTTTATGATAATGACTCTATGTAAGTCTCTGGTAGACCTCATTTAGAGTACTAAGTACACTTATAGAGATCACACCTTCAAAAAGATATAAACAGGGTGGAGTCAGTCCATGGGGCAGCTACTAAAATGGTCAGTGATCTTTGTCATAAAGCATATGGGAACAAGCAAACATCCAGATATTATATATTTTAGAAGAAAGGTGGGAGGGGGAGATATGATAGAAAAGTTTAAATACCTCTATGACAAATACACAGGAGACAAGTCTCTTTCAATTGAAAGGAAACTCTGGATTGAGGTGGCATAGGATGAAGGTGAAAAGAGACAAGACTCAGGAATAACTTAAGGAAATACTTCTTCATTGAAAGTGTGGTGAACTCATAGAACAACCTGCCATGGATGTGGTGAAGACACTGTATCTGAATTTACGGAAGCTTGAGAGAAATACATAGGATCTCTAAGGGAGATAAAGGGATAGTAAATGGTATGGATGGGCAGACTGCATATGGTCTTTATCTGCTTCATTTTTTGCTGTTTCTATGTTCTTGCACCATGCCAAAGAGCTTCCTTCTGGAGTTCATAAGATGTAACAGTATTGGGTGCCTAATCTAAGTGTGCTCAAAAATTCATTTTAATCAAAACTGTGGCACCCAAATGATGGGAAATATTTCTATATCTTTCAGCCATAACTGCTTGGTACTTGAGGATCTTCTCTCTTCATGCGATTCACAGAACCAGGGCTTTTTTGAGGGGGTACTCGGTGGTACTGAGTACCGGCACCTTTTCCAGTGTCTGCTAAAATTGACCCATGGACCACAAGATTTAATGAAAGAGCTCAGGCTCAACACACCAATTCTGCCTTGTCATAGATTCTGTGACTGGTTGCAGGAGACCTGGCTATTGTGGGGTGAGTCCCTCCGTGATCACCCCACCCCTGAAGGGTGGCCTGGCATTTGAGTACCAGCACCTTTTTTGCTAGAAAAATTGCACTGCACAGATCACTTGGCACTGACAACCTCTACAATCAATGCTATTCTTGTGATTTTATCCTTTACCGCTATTGTCTGGTTTTCTTATATCCAGCTTTTCTTGATTGGAATGAGAACATCCCGAGTATAACCGCTTCATTCTCCATAATTGTCTTCAGATAGTGATTTCTCGCACTGAGGATGCGTCTCCAAGGGCTAGTGCCCAGGTGGGAAGGGTTTAGGACGGCTGTTGTAGGTGGTGATTCGATTATTAGGCATGTAGATAACTGGGAGGCTGGTGGATGTGAGGATCGCCTGGTCACTTGCCTGCCTGGTGCAAAGGTGGCAGATCTCACGCATCACCTAAATAGGATTTTAGATAGTGCTGGGGAGGAGCTGGCTGTCTTGGTACATGTGGGGTACTAACGACATAGAACAATGTGGGAGAGAGGTCCTGGAAGGCAAATTTAGGCTCTTAGGTAAAAAGCTCAAATCCAGAACCCCTAGGGTAGCATTTTCTGAAATGCTACCCATTCCATGCCCAGGACCCAAGACACAGGCAGAGCTCCGGAGCTCTGGTTTTAGAGACAGGGTTTTAGATTTGTTAGGAACTGGGCAACATTCTAGGGAAGGGGGAGCCTATTCCGAAAGGATGGGCTCCACCTTAACCAGGGTGGGAGCAGGCTGATGGCATCAGCATTTAAAAAGGAGATAGAGCAGCTTTAGATAGAGCACATGATTCGGAATAAGGTTATCTTTTAAAGATATCACCAAAACAGGGAAGATAGGGTATCCCAATAGTTAGGTTGCAAAAGAGACCATAAGTAGATCAGGTGTCCTTAAATAAAAAATAAAAATCAGGCAAAAGATTGCACATTAATACTGTCAAGTACTGAACACGATGTAAATAAGAACAACAAACAGTTTGAAATGTCTATATGCGAATGCCAGAAGCCTAAGAAATAAGATGGGAGAGTTATAATATATTGTACTAAATGAAAAATTAGATATAATAGGCATCTCTGAGACCTTGTGGAAGGAGTATAACAAATGGGACACTGTCATACCGGGGTACAAATTATATCATAGTGATAGGGTGGATCGAATTGGTAGAGGGGTAGCATTGTATGTTAAGAAGGGCCTTGAATCAAATAGGTTGAAAATTCAGCAGGAAACAAAACACGTCTTGGAATCCCTATGGATTGAAATTCCATGTGTAAAGGGGAAAAGGATAGTGATAGGACAGATGGCCAGGATGAACGGACGGATGTAGAAATGTTATCAGAAATTAAGGAGGCTAACAAACTGGGCAACACAATAATAATGGGTGATTTCAATTACCCCATATTTGATTGGGTAAATGTAACATCAGGGCATGCTATGGAGGTAAAATTCCTTGACGAAATCAAGGACTGCTTTATGGAGCTGCTGGTACAGGAGCCGACAAGAGAAGGAAAAATTGTAGACCTAAGTCCTTACTGGAGCACATGATCTGGTGCAGGAGCTGCTTGTTAACAGTGATCATAATATGATCAGATTTGATATTAGCTTTGGAGTGAGTATAAACAGGAAATCCAATACGTTATCATTTAACTTTCAAAAAGGAGACTATGATAAAATGAGAAGAACGGTGAAAAAAGAAACTTAAAGGAGTAGCTGCGAGGGTCAAAAATTTACATCAGACATGAATGCTGTTTAAAAATGCCATCCTGAAAGCCCAGGCCAAATATATTCCGTGTAATAAAAAAGGAGGAAGGAAGACCAGACGACAGCCAGCATAGTTAAAAAGTGAGGTGAAGGAAGCTATTAGTGCTAAAAGAAAATCTTTCAGAAAATGGAAGAAGAAACTGACTGAAAATAATAAGAAGCAGAGTAAGGAATATCAAGTCAAATGCAAAGCGCTGATAAGGAAGGCAAATAGGGACTTTGAAAAAAAGATTGCATTGGAGCAGGGGCGTAGCTACGGGTGGGCCCAGGCCCACCCAATTTCAGCTCAGGCCCACCCACCCAGCTGATCTCTCCAGACTGGCAGCCGCGGCGAACTGGTCGGGTAGCAGCAATAAAAGCATAAAGCAGCGAAGCTCTTCGATTCCGTCCTTCGCTTTCCGTTTCCTGCCCTCTCAGCGTCCCGCCTTCCTTTGATGTCATTTCCTTTCGGGCAGGCAGGACGCTGAGAGGGCAGGAAACGGAAAGCGAAGGACGGAATCGAAGAGCTTCGCTGCTTTATGCTTTTAGTGCCGCCGCCCGCCAGTTCGCCGCTGCGACTACAGAAGGAAGCCATTGATTTATAATCTCTGTTTCTACTCCCCTGCGCAGCCGTCGCCATTCACTTAAAGCACAGCAAGCAAACCAGTGAGCTGCTGTGCTGCCTGCATCCACGTTGTCTTCTTTATTCAGCAGAGGGTGGTGAGCAGAGGGAAGGATGGGACTGGGAGGGGTAGTGAGCTGAGGGAAAGAGCAGAAGATGGATGGGACTGGGAGGGTTGGTGAGCAGAGGGAAGGATGGGTCTGGGAGGGGTGGTGAGCAGAAGGAAGGAGCAGGAGATAGATGGGACTGGGAGGGGTGGTAAGTACAGAGTATGGGGAATGGGGGACTAATGAAGTGGGTGAAAGATGGGGGAGGAATTTAGGAGACTGGGTAAGGGAGAGACAGAGGGGGGAATGGGAGTGCTGGAGAGGGAATGAGAGGGGAGGGAAGACAGAGGAAGGAGATGCACATGGATGGAGGGAAAGGGAGAGAGAAGAAATGCTGACATGGATGGAGGGGAGGGAAGAGAGAGGAAGGATATATGAGGGAAAAGGAAGAGAGGAGAAAAACAGCTCATGGATGGAGAAAATAGGCAGAAGCTGGATCCACTGGACAGTCAAGTCTGCGGAGGACCCAGCTTTTACTTACGGATGTAGAGCAAGAAATGAAGAAGAAAGGAGGAAAGTAAAGAAATAAATGGAAAGGAAGCTCTGGAAACGGAGTTAAGAGGACAGATAGCAGCAGAATCAGATACTGGGCCAGCATGATCAGAAAAACAAAGTCACCAGACAACAAAGGTAGAAAAAAATCATTTTATTTTCATTATAGTGTTTGGAATATGTCCACTTTGAGAATCAGGTGCTCAACATTAAAAGTTTATATTTATTTATTTACTTATTTATGGCATATTATCCCACATTAAACATGAATTAGATTGGAACCTGGGATCATTTAATTTTTTTTTCCTGGAGAAAGTAATGCATTGCCTCCCCCCCCCCCCCCCAGGCTCTCTCCCCGGCTATAGCCAGCTCTGAATTTTGAGGGGGGGGGGGCGCAGAGGTGGACCGGGGAGAGAGCCTGTTAAACATTTACCAGCAAACCACTGTCTAGTGCCCACCCATCCAACCTGTTGGCCCACCCAAAAATTGACTTCTGCCTACGCCACTGCATTGGAGGCAAAAACACATAGAGGCATATTTTCAAAGCACTTTGGGAGGCTAAGTTCCATAGGTTTCTATGGAACTTTGGGAGGCTAAGTGCTTTGAAAATGAGCCTGATTGTAAAATTTTTTTTTAGGTATATTAAAAGCAAGAAGCCAGCAAAAGTATTGGTTGGACCGCTAGATGACTGAGGGGTAAAAGGGGCAATCAGGGAAGACAAAACCATAGCGGAGAGATTAAATTAATTCTTTGCTTTGGTCTTCACCAAGGAAGATTTGGGAGAGATACTGGTGCCAGAAATAGTATTCAAAGCTGACAGATCGGAGAAACTGAATGAAATCTCTATAAACCTAGAGGATGTATTGGGGCAATTTGACAAATTGAAGTGTAGCAAATCTCCTGGACCAGATGGTATTCATCCCAGAGTACTGATAGAATTGAAAAATGAACTGATGGAACTATTGTTAGTAATATGTAATTTATCTTTAAAATCAAGTGAAGACTGGAGAGTAGTACATGTAACGCCTATGTTTAAAAAAAAGTTCCAGAGGGGATCCAGGAAATTATAGACCAGTGAGTCTGACGTCAGTGCCAGGCTAAATGGTAGAGACTATTATAAAAAACAAAATTACAGAGCATACTCAAAAGCATAGATTAATGAGACAAACTAGCTTATTTTCGGAAGAGAAAGACGCCCATATTTCCACCCAAATCGGGAGATGGGCGTCCGTTTCCCGCGGGCGCCCAAATCAGTATAATTGAAACCCGATTTTTGGCGTCCTCAACTGCAGTCCGTCACGGAGACGAACAAAGATCATTGGGGCGTGTCGGAGGCGTGGCGAAGGCGGGACTGGAGCATGGTTATCGGCCGAGGAGAGATGGGCGTCTTTAGCTGATAATCTAAACAAGAAGGGCGTTTTTGAGGAGAATTTGGTCCGCTTTATTTGGACCCTTTTTTTTCAGGTCCAAGTCCCAAAAACGTGCCCCAACTGACCAGATGACCACCGGAGGGAATCGGGGATGACCTCCCCTGACTCCCCCAGTGGTCACTAACCCCCTCCCACCAACAAAAACCCACTTTACAAACTTTTTTTCCCAGCCTGTATGTCAGCCTCAAATGCCGTACCCACCTCCATGACAGCAGAATGTGTTCTATCCTGTGACAGCTTTTCCCTGGTTCTGATGTGGGTCTCGGGTGAGTGACACCTTTTCTGTTAATGGCACTGCAGAGTCACATCAGCAATGCATTGTGGTGGGTGTAGGGTATTGGGCTCCGTGATTCCACTAGCTTGTGTTAAATGCTCACGATGTTGGTAGTTGGTAGGCTCTACTCCCATGGTGCTTTTCCCTCTGCTTACTGGGTCAGAGTGTGACCTGTTTTGTTTCCGGTAGTCCATGAGGTAGTGGCCATTTGTGTAAGACACTTTTAGATCCCTTTCACGTGTTAGCCACGTTACAGCACTTAGTTCTTACCTTGAATGTTGCTGAAAGAGGGCATTGTACACCATTCTGCCAGCTCGGACCTACTGCTAATCTCAGTACCAGCGAGACTCGTTGCCAGTGGGGCACAACCTCTGGTCTGCAGTTAACTGTGAGTAAAAGTGCTTATTCAAATAAAGGACGTTTTCAGCGAGATTAGTCTTCAGGTGTCAACTGCTGTGCCAAGGTTATACACCAGCAACAAGTCTTGTCCCTGGAGCATTTTTAGTGGGTACTGCAGTGCACTTCAGGCAGGCAGACCCAAGCCCATCCCCCCCCTACCCATAACACTTGTGGTGGTAAATGGGAGGCCTCTAAAACCCACTGTACCCACATGTAGTTGCCCCCTTCACCCCTAAGAGCTATGGTAGTGTTGTACATTTGTCCCTCCCACGACCAAATGGCTTGGATTGGGACATTTCTGAGCTGGGCGTTTTTAGTTTCCATTATCGCAAAAAAAAACAACAAAAAAACGCCCATCTCAGAAGGGACCAAATCCATGGCATTTGGTCCGTTCAATCCGTATTTTCAAAACGAAAGATGGACGCCCATCTTTTTCGATAATATGGTCTGTCCTGCCTCTTCACATATCCGTTTTCAGACATAGACGCCCATGGAGATGGGCGTTCACGTTCAATTATGCCCCTCCACGCCAACAAGGATTTAGTGAAGGGAAATCTTGCCTCACCAATTACATTTCTTTGAAGGGGTGAACAAACATGTGGATAAAGGCGAGCCGGTTGATATTGTGTATCTGGATTTTCAAAAGGCATTTGACAAAGTACCTCATGAAAGACTCCAAAGGAAATCAGAAAGTCATGGGATAGGAGGTAGTGTCCTATTGTGGATTAAAAACTGCTTAAAATATAGAAAAAGTAGGGTTAAATGGTCAGTATTCTCAATGGAGAAGGGTAGATAGTGGTGTTCCTCAGGGGTCTGTGCTGGGACCGCTGCTTTTTAACAAATTTATAAATGATCTAGAGATGGGAGTAACTAGTGAGGTAATTAAATTTGCTGACGACACAAAGTTATTCAAAGTTGTTAAATCGCGAGAGGATTGTCTCATGGCTTGTTCATGTATAAGGGAGTTTAATGCTACTAAAGCTGCTGACATTGAGTCTCTGTTAGTTATTGTAGGGTCACCTAAGTATTTCCTCTTTGCCTTCATGTATGCTGTCTCTAAGTGCAGTATCCCAGCCGCCAGGCGCTTTTTCCTAGCACACTGAAATGCTATCACTTCCCCCCTCATAACCGCCTTGGAAGCCTCCCAATATGTTATAGGCGAGTCACATGATGTCAAGTTTGTATCCTCATATAATTGCCATTTCTCCTGTAGGTGAGTTAGTAGTTGTTTATCCTGATACAAATATGCAGGGAATCTCCATTTGTTACCCTCTCCACCACCCCTACCTACGTTAAGTTCCACCCAAATCATATTATGATCTGATATCTCCATGGGGCCAATAGTGGCCTTCTGAACTTTAAAGAACCAGGATTGTGATATCAATATGTAGTCAATTCTGGACCAGGAGCAATGGACTTTAGATTGGTGCGTGTAATCTTTTGTGGTAGGGTGGAGGGTGCGCCACGGGTCAATTAATTGGAGATGTTTACAGAGCGCTGGTATCCCTTTCCCTTTACCCGACCCTGGGATAGCTGTGGGTGAGGATCTATCCAAACTCGGGTCTAGTACTTGATTAAAATCTCCTGCCCATATCCAGGGGGCATCATTATGTTGCAGTCCTAGTGCTATAAGGGTCTGGAAAAAACTTGGGCTATAAGCGTTTGGGGCATATATTGCGCAGATGTAAGACTTCTGCCGTTGGTAATTTATCTGTAAAAGCACAATGCGTCCTTCAGTGTCTTTATAGACTAATTTGGTTGTACAGGGTAGTCCCTTTCGGACGAGTATTGCAACATCACTCCTACTATTGCCCGAAGAGGAGAAGTGGCTTTCACCCACCCATTGTTGACAGAGTTTCCCATGTTCTATATCGGACAGTTTTGTTTCCTGCAAGCAGGCAATATCAATGCCTTGCCGCTTTATCTGGGTCAGAATTTTATAGCGCTTTACAGGTGTTGTGATGCCTGATACATTCCATGATAATATTTTAATTCCAGATCGACTAATCTCTTCTCTGTTTCATTGGTACTATTATAAATATCATCAGGGTGACCCTCCGGGAGCCCAGCCTCCCCCAGAGGATATGCGATGTAATGTGTGGGAGAACATAGGTCATCCCTAACACTCCATGTGCGAGAACAGATAGTATTAAGAACCTTCCCTCTACTCTACTACCTATCCCCACTCCTGTCACCCCCTCCCATCCTCTCTCACCCCCCTCCCTCCCCTCCTCCCTATACCTATCCCCCTTTCCTCCCCCCCTTGTTCCCAAAATTGCCTTGAGAGGGATATCCCCATCTAGGCAGAGACACAACATGCTGGTCCCCTGCTCACCCCCAGGCCCCTCTTCGTTGTAATTAAACCTGTTAAGTTATAACCTCTATGTATAAACTCTTTGCAATGTTATTTATCCCGTCAGGGTAGTTCAGTCAATCACAAGTTATGCTCACCACCATGTGTCCAAATCCGGATCAAGCCAGTGCTTCTTGCCTTTTTAGTTCTTGGTCGATATATTGCAGTGCTGTAAGTTCTGATGTAAAGGACACCCATTTCCCGTTTTTCATGATTTTTAATGTGGCAGGATAAAGTAGCATAAATCTTGTGTTTTGTTCAATCAAAGTTGCACAAACCGGGTGGAATTTCCTCCTTCTTTCTTGTACATTAGCTGAATAATCTTGAAATATGCTGATCTGGGTGCCCGTGTAGGTTAGGGAATCTCTTTTCTGGCGGAACCCCTGTAGAATTTCCTCTTTGTGAATATAGTTGTGAACTTTAATGATTACCACTCTGTGTCTTGATCCATTCTGGCGTGGTTTCCCCAGCCTGTGTGCCCTTTCAATGCATAAGGGGCCCCTGCTGTCTGACATAGCAAATTCTTTAGAAAGCCAGCTTTCAAGCAGCGTGCCCAGGTTTTTATCAGGGATTGTTTCAGGCAGGCCCACCAGTCTGAGATTACACCGTCTAGCTCTGTTCTCCAGCTCATCCAACTTCTCCGCTTGGGTAGCAAGGTGCTTTTTGAGGGTGGAGAGTTCAGGCTCGTGTTGTTGCCAAGTCTCTTCCAGTTCAGAGACTCTCTTTTTCACCTCCGTGGTTCTGCTGGCGATCTCTGTCAACCGGCCATCTAGTTTCTCCAGCTGCCCCTCTAATGCGAGGAATCGGGGTTCCAATGCAGTACTCACCGCCGCTACTAATTGTGCGAGCTGTCGGGCGGTAAATTCAGCTTCGCCTCGCGGCGATGTGGCCGCCATCTTGGATTCGCCACTCGCTACAGGGAGCTTTTCTTTTTCATTTTTTGAGCTCTTCCTTGTGCTTCCAAGCGGCATGGGAACGAGGAATGGGTCCATACACCTTCCGCAACACTTCAACGGGACCAGGTCAGTATTTCTGAGGCCAATTCAGTTCGTAGGGCGCCGGGAGCGAGCAGGGTTCACGGAGCAGCACAAAAACGTTGCTACTGCTCCAACTGCATCACGTGACTCCAATCGCGAGAGGATTGTGAACAATGACAAGAGGACCTTACGAGATTGGGAGACTGGGTGTCTAAATGGCAGATGACGTTTAACGTGAGCAAGTGCAAAGTGATGCAAGTGGGAAAGAGGAACCCAAAATACAGCTATGCAATGCAAGGTTCCACATTAGGAGTCACCGATCAAGAAAGGGATCTAGCGCCATTGTTGATGATACATTGAAACCCTCTGCTCAGTGTGCTGTGGCGGGTAAGAAAGCAAATAGAATGTTAGGTATCATTAGGAAAGGAACAGAAAACAAAAGTGAGAATGTTATAATGCCTTTCTATCGGTCCATGGTGCAACCACATCTCGAATATTGTGTTCAATTCTGGTCACCGCATCTCAAAAAAGATATAGTGGAATTAGAAAAGGTACAGAGAAGGGTGACAAAAATGATAAAGGGGATGGGATGACTTCCCTATGAGGAAAGGCTGAAGCATCTAGGGCTCTTCAGCTTGGAGAAAAGATGACTGAGGGGCGATATGATAGAGGTCTATAAAATAATGAGTGGAGTGGAATGGGTAGACGTGAATCGTTTGTTTACTCTTTCCAAAAATACTAGGACTAGGGGGCATGCGATGAAGCTACAAAGTAGTAAATTTAATACAAATAGGAGAACATTTTTCTTCACTCAACGTGTACCAAAACTCTGGAATTCGTTGCCAAAGAATGTGGTAAAGGCAGTTAGCTTAGCAGGGTTTAAAAAAAAGATCTGGACAGCTTCCTAAAGGAAAAGCCCATAGACTACTATTAAATTGACTTGGGGAAAATCCACTGCTATTTCTGGGATAAGCAGCATAAAAATAATCTTGCCAGGTATTTGTGACCTGGATTGGCCACTGTTGGAAACAGGATGCTGGGCTTGATGGACCTTTGGTCTGTCCCAGTGTGGCAATACTTATATACTTATGCAGTATGCACTAATTTTCTGGTACATCAATGTAATGTTTACAAAGATTCTAATGGATGAGACATAGCCTTATGGTTAGTGGTCTGGGACAAGAACCTGGGGAACTGTATTCAGTTCACAAAATCAAGCAGTGGATAGTTTGAAGTGTGCTTCACAGCCCATTTTTTATTTGTATGAAGGGAACTGAATTCAATAACCACTCTGGCTTCTTGTAACCTTGGGCAAGTCACTTAACTCTCCATTGCCCCAGACACAAAAACAGATTGTGAGCCCAGTAGGGATAGAGAAAGTACTTGCATAGAATATGTAAAACACGTTGGTTGTACCACAGAAAGGCAATATATCAAGTCCATTTCTCTTTACCCGTATTGAACTTATCTATAGAAGATCTTCCATCAGAATTTTGCATTGCAAGGTAATTCCCATCCAAACACAAAATAATACAAACCCTTTTTCAGTATTGCTAAGATGTTTCATTTAATCCATTTGAACAATACATAACCCCTATATCTAGTTATATATGGATGGGTTGGAGTATAAATTTAAAGGGCTTTGATGTTAGCTTCAGAACTTTTAGTACAAGAACAGTGCTGGGCAGACTTCTACGGTCTGTGCCTTGAGAATGGCAAGGACAAATCAAACTCGGGTATACATACAGTGGTGGAAATAAGTATTTGATCCCTTGCTGATTTTGTAAGTTTGCCCACTGACAAAGACATGAGCAGCCCATAATTGAAGGGTAGGTTATTGGTAACAGTGAGAGATAGCACATCACAAATTAAATCCGGAAAATCACATTGTGGAAAGTATATGAATTTATTTGCATTCTGCAGAGGGAAATAAGTATTTGATCCCCCACCAACCAGTAAGAGATCTGGCCCCTACAGACCAGGTAGATGCTCCAAATCAACTCGTTACCTGCATGACAGACAGCTGTCGGCAATGGTCACCTGTATGAAAGACACCTGTCCACAGACTCAGTGAATCAGTCAGACTCTAACCTCTACAAAATGGCCAAGAGCAAGGAGCTGTCTAAGGATGTCAGGGACAAGATCATACACCTGCACAAGGCTGGAATGGGCTACAAAACCATCAGTAAGACGCTGGGCGAGAAGGAGACAACTGTTGGTGCCATAGTAAGAAAATGGAAGAAGTACAAAATGACTGTCAATCGACAAAGATCTGGGGCTCCACGCAAAATCTCACCTCGTGGGGTATCCTTGATCATGAGGAAGGTTAGAAATCAGCCTACAACTACAAGGGGGGAACTTGTCAATGATCTCAAGGCAGCTGGGACCACTGTCACCACGAAAACCACTGGTAACACATTACGACATAACGGATTGCAATCCTGCAGTGCCCGCAAGGTCCCCCTGCTCCGGAAGGCACATGTGACGGCCCGTCTGAAGTTTGCCAGTGAACGCCTGGATGATGCCGAGAGTGATTGGGAGAAGGTGCTGTGGTCAGATGAGACAAAAATTGAGCTCTTTGGCATGAACTCAACTCGCCGTGTTTGGAGGAAGAGAAATGCTGCCTATGACCCAAAGAACACCGTCCCCACTGTCAAGCATGGAGGTGGAAATGTTATGTTTTGGGGGTGTTTCTCTGCTAAGGGCACAGGACTTCTTCACCGCATCAATGGGAGAATGGATGGGGCCATGTACCGTACAATTCTGAGTGACAACCTCCTTCCCTCCGCCAGGGCCTTAAAAATGGGTCGTGGCTGGGTCTTCCAGCACGACAATGACCCAAAACATACAGCCAAGGCAACAAAGGAGTGGCTCAGGAAGAAGCACATTAGGGTCATGGAGTGGCCTAGCCAGTCACCAGACCTTAATCCCATTGAAAACTTATGGAGGGAGCTGAAGCTGCGAGTTGCCAAGCGACAGCCCAGAACTCTTAATGATTTAGAGATGATCTGCAAAGAGGAGTGGACCAAAATTCCTCCTGACATGTGTGCAAACCTCATCATCAACTACAGAAGACGTCTGACCGCTGTGCTTGCCAACAAGGGTTTTGCCACCAAGTATTAGGTCTTGTTTGCCAGAGGGATTAAATACTTATTTCCCTCTGCAGAATGCAAATAAATTCATATACTTTCCACAATGTGATTTTCCGGATTTAATTTGTGATGTGCTATCTCTCACTGTTACCAATAACCTACCCTTCAATTATGGGCTGCTCATGTCTTTGTCAGTGGGCAAACTTACAAAATCAGCAAGGGATCAAATACTTATTTCCACCACTGTATAAAGTATATCTTGTTATATCTTGAGTTTATCTTGTTGGGCAGACTGGATGGACCATTCAGGTCTTTATCTGCCGTCATTTACTATTTTACTATGTATTTAGAATTCTTACATTTCCATAGCTTTCTAAATTCCAAAAAATATATACATCAACCCTACCCCCAACTTCCTACTTCACCAACTCCCCCCCCCCCTCCCTATTCCAGTGGTGCTTCCTACACTTATTACAGTAATCCACAAAGCATTTCTCGTCCTAGGTGACTAGGAATCCCAAAAGGGAAGACCAAATCTTCCTAAAGACTCTCCAGTTATTTGGTTTTGTCCTTTGCAGTTGATAAATTATAAGGTTAAAGAAATCCATATTGCTCAAAATGCAGCAGACCGCTTGATCTCTGGTCTTCCTCGTACTGAGCACAGTATCTCTATTTTGAAAAATCTTCATTGGCTGTCTGTAAAGTGGCGAGTGAAACAAAGTACTATGGAGCTCATTTTCAAAAGAAAAAAACATCTAAAAAATGGCATAAAGCAGCATTTGGATGTTTATTTTTCAGATGTATTTCTATGCTGTTCATCTGCAGTGCATCCAAATCTCAAAAGGGCGTGTCAGGGGCATGTTAAGGGTAGGATTTGGGCATTCCTAAGACTTAGATATTTTTCAGCCATAACGGGTGAAAATAAAAGTAAAACTAACATGTTTTGAGCTAGACCTGTTTTTATAACGAATAAGGCAAAAAAGATGCCCTAAATGATCAGATGGCCACAGTAGGAAGGGATGACCCCCCCTCCCCAAATACCCTCCCAGCCCCCCAAAATGTGAATAAAAATATGACTTTACCAGCCTCTATGATGGCCTCAGATGTTATAGCCAGATCTATTAGAGCAGCACGCAGGTCCCTGAAATGGTGCAATGCACTATGGAGTAGGGGAACCAGGTCCCTATCTCACTCTACCTGTCACACTTGTAGTAGATACTGTGACCCCTCCCAAAGTCACCAAAACCCTACAGTACCCACACATAGGTGTCCCTTCACCTACGAGGGCTATTGTAGTGCTGTATAGTAGGGGGAGGGGGCAGTAGGTTTTGGGTGGGTTTCAGAGAGCACAGGGGACAGGATAAGGGAGCAAAGGTGAGATGTGTACCTGGGAGTATTTTTATGAAGTGCCCTCTAGGGTGCCCCATTGCTCTCTTGAGATGTCTGGGGGACCAGTCTGCTAAAACTGCTGGCTCCTCCTACATCCCCATGGCTTGATTTTCTATGTTTTGCACTTTTTTTTTCTGAAAATGGACCAAAAAACAAAACATCCATAGCACAAAACCTTGTTCAAAAACAGTATTTTTGAAAGAAAAAAAAAAAAGATAGCCTTTTTTTTTTTTTTTTTAAATGACCACCTTTCCTATTCAGATCTTGGATGTTTTTGCAAAACATTCAAAGTCGGATTTAGATGTCATATCGAAAATGCCCCTCCATGTCTCATATATAAAGCATTGAACAGTGTTGCTCCCCTTGCATCTTCTCTTAGACTTTATCGCCCCAATCATTCCCTACACTGTGGAGAAAAAAAGTGTTGCTTGATATTCCTTTCTTCAAGCAGGTTAGATTTGTCTATTTTCTGTATTGAAGGTGGAACTTCTTGCCTCTTGAATTGCAATGTATTGAGTCACTGTTATAGTTGAGGAACCTGTTTAAAACTTTTTTTATTTACACAAGCCTTTCCTGTATGTTGAATGAAGTGAGTACATTCTGGTTTGGAAACACAATATTGAATTTGCAACTGAATTTAACTGTTGATTTGGAAACACAGTATTTTATTTGAAATTGAATTTGTTTTAATTTTGTGTATATTCTTAGGATAGAGTGGGCTATAAATGTTTTTAAACACATAAAATAATTTTCTGAGAGTATCAGATCAAATAGTGTTTTTCTCCATTGTTAAAAATTGGCTTATGAAGAAAATCCTGAACACTGAAAAGCAGAAAACAGTGTTGTCTTTGCGATTTCACCAAGCATGTTTTCTGCTTTCCAGTGTTCAGGACTTTCTCCATATGCTAGTCGCGTGGTTTACAGGACCTCTGAGGAAGGCTCCTTAGCCAAAACACAGCCCATGTTGGGTCATATGTACCAATGCATGTGTTTAACATTGGAGAATAAACTTCAAACGTTCTTGATCATCTTGTGACTGTTTCTATGGGATCTTCCACATTTTAAACATGTCCACTTCTATAATAACCATACATTTTGCCCAATGTGCACAACAAGAAATTGTATTGTTCTTTGTATCAAATATATTAAGTGTCAGTTTTGGTGTGTGTGTGTGTGTGTATGTATATATATATATATATATATATATATATATATATATATATATATATATTATTTCAAATAATGTCTCCTTATCTGTACTTATAGACAGTGGTGTGCTGGTAAATTTTTAACAACAGGCTCTCTCCCCCCCCCCCCCCCCCCTCTGCCCCCCCCCCCCCCCCACCTCTGCGCTCCCCCACACACACAAATTGCAGAGCTGGCTATTCCCAGGGAGAGATTTAGCTGGTAAAGTATTAACAACAGGCTCTCTCTGCTGGGCTGCATTAGGGGCTTATAGCCAAACAAAAGAAATCTGCATGAAACAAAATATTTATTTTTACTAATAAAACCACTTCCCCCTGAAACATGTTCAAAACAGAATAAGCCATTTGTGTAAAAAGGTAAACTTCTACAAAACAGATGAAGATCTGATTCCATGTGTGCCCCAATGAAAGGAGAGTTTAATTCTACTTCCATTTAATTTCAATATTCCA
Source organism: Microcaecilia unicolor (assembly GCF_901765095.1). Taxonomy (NCBI): domain Eukaryota; kingdom Metazoa; phylum Chordata; class Amphibia; order Gymnophiona; family Siphonopidae; genus Microcaecilia; species Microcaecilia unicolor. The sequence continues at coordinate 17,616,594 of NC_044043.1, read as the reverse complement.
TCAACTTTATAACACCAGGATAGATTACAACAACAACAGTTAAGACGAACCCTACCCAGGCATCAGGATGGATTGAAATTTAGCCATTCATGCCCAATGCCATTGCCCTTTCCCCCCCCCCCCCCCCCCCCCATCCTTCCTTTTCACATTTATGATCCCCCCCTGGCTGAAACAAGCAGTAGCAACAGCAGAAAATGCCCTGCAAATGGTTTTTTTTTTTTTGGTCAATTTAAATAAATAAATACATATTAGATTGCCGCCCTAATTACCTAGCTGGATGGAAGAGTTCCAAGAAGATTCTTCTGCCCACGAGGAGGATGACGATAGACTGGTGGTCCGGCAAGGCAGGGGTGTCGTGCACTAGCAGTGCAGCCGGAAACAGAAGAGAAGGCGCTACTTAGTAACTCGTGGCTGGCTGCAAGGATGCAGAGTGTGGTGGTCCTGGTCAGCTGCGAAAGGAGTCACAAACACACGTGCAGGAGGAGCCCGGAGCCGTTACAAGAAGCAGAAAGGAAAGGGCGCACTCACGTCTGGCGCGCAGGATGCTGCTGGGGGAGGAAGCAGGCATCATGACGTTGACAGGCGAGACTCGGTGGAGACTAGAGGCGGAGAGACAGCGAGAGGAGCCTACCTACCGCAATAGGAAGGGGTGGGCGCACTGGCCAGGCTGAGAGAGAGTTAGAGGAGCCTGCTGGGAGGAGACAAAGCCATTGGGAGGAGACAACAAGTGAGCCAGAGAGCCAAGGTAAGGCGCGCGCCGGTGCAGCACAGACGGAGGCCGGAGCAGAAGGACACACACACACGTCCCATTGGTTTGCACGCCCCCACCCTCGGTATGTCACTCGAACTAGCCCAATGCAGCACGAGGAGGTAGGGCAGCTGGTGTGTGCGGGCATGCGCGCGCCTCCAGCCAGGGGGAAAAAAACTTTGTCCCGACTCCCGCCCCTGCTGACAGCTTAACAACCGGCTCGCAAAAATCTTCAAAAATTTATAACCGGCTCTGCAGAGCCGTTACGAGCCGGCCCCAGCACACCACTGCTTATAGACCACTGTATCCCTCAAAGGTCCACAGCAGTATAAAATAAGAAAAATTACACTGATAAAGTATTAACAATTAATCAAGAAATTTTGAAATAAATGGGTCTTAAGGAATTTGCAAATAGAATCATAAGAGGATTGCTTCTTCACAGATAAAGGAATATCATTCCAACTTTCAGTGACTCTACAGGACAAAAAAGATGATTCCAGGATCTTTTTCTACTGAACAGCCTTAAAGGAAGGAAATATCAACATGTAAGAATCTCTTGTAACATAGCAACATAGTAGATGACAGCAGAAAAAGACCTGCATGGTCCATCTAGTCTGCCCAACAAGATAAACTCATATGCAGTGCCGTAGCGAGGGCTAATGACACCCAGGGCAGGTCGCTGCTGTGCACCCCCCCCCCCGGGTGCAGCACGGCGCGACCCCTCTCTCTGCGGCGCACCCCCCCCCCAGCGAACCCCCCCCCCCCCCCCCGGACCGCATTCTTACCTGCGGGAGGGCCGATCCGCCCCGAGTGCACATCACTCGGAGCTGCGTCGACCCTGCTGGTTCCCTGCTCTCTCTGCCCTGGAACAGGAAGTAACCTGTTCCGGGGCAGAGGGAGCAGGGAACCAGTGGGGCCGGCACCTCCCAAGCGCGTGCACCCGGGGCGGACTGCCCCTCCCGCCCCCCCCCCCCTTCCTACGCCACTGCTCATATGTGCTACTTCTTATGTATACCTTACCTTGATTTGTATCTGCCATTTTCAGGACACAGACCGTAGAAGTCTTGCCCAGCACTAGCCCCACCTCCCAAACACCAGCCCCGCCTCCCAATCTCGGCTAAGCTTCTGAGGATCCATTCCTTCTGCACAGAATTCCTTTATGTTTATCCCACGCATGCTTGAATTTCCTCTACCGTTTTCATCTCCACCACCTCCCGCGGGAGGGCATTCCAAGTATCTACCACTCTCTCCGTGCAAAAATACTTCCTGACATTTTTCTTGAGTCTGCCCCCCTTCAATCTCATATCATGTCCTCTCGTTCTACCGCCTTCCCATCTCCGGAAAAGGTTCGTTTGCGGATTAATACCTTTAAATATTTGAACGTCTGTATCATATCATGTCCTGGAGAAGTCTCTAGTTACCAGATAAGTTACTAGTTGGGATATACTTTCTGGTGCCAAAGCATTTAAAAAAAATGTTTATCTGTATTTTTTTTTAATTTGTGTTAAACCATAAGATTAAAAAAGTGTTTGCTTTTACAAACACTTATGGTTATGATAGTTTGCACCAAACCATTTAAAATTTTAAACATAAAACAAGCTAATTTGAAAATTACTTGCATTTTAATGGGAAGCCAATGGACCAAGGCCAAAAATGCAGAGACATCATCAATCTAACTAAAGTATTTGCAGAAGCCTGGACTAACACAGTAATTGACTGTTGGAAATCTGGGCTTCACCAGACAAAGCTGTACCCCAGTAAATAATGGCAGATAAAGGCCCACACGGTCCATCCAGTCTACTCAACAAGGTGGCCAGAGCCATGCCCACCACTCTGTATGGGCCCCAGCCACCCATGCTTATATACTGGTTTTCAAGTCTCACCATGTCAACCAAATAAGCAGGCAAACATAATGGGAGTCTTGGTTATAACCATATATCATTCCCAAGTATTGCTGACAGTATTCAACTTACCAGATGTCTTCCCCTCTCCCCCAAGATGCACAAGCTCCCTCACTCACAGTACGTGACAAAGCCTTGAATGAATTCCTTTAGAAAGGCGGTAAATATGTCCTAATAAATAAAGTGATCTACAACACTGGAGTTGTCAAAACTTCACCTTTATTTTGTCATTTGCAGAACACAGATCGTATAAGTCTGTTCGGCAATCTAATATGGAACCTAAAACTTTAGAGGAATTCACAACAGTCAAAGATTAACTATTGTTCAATTAAATAAGAGGTGGAACAATTGGAAAACTGCTGCCAAGCCATAACATTTTTGTTTTTGCAGATTTTAATTTTAGCAAGTTTTGAAAAGATCATGACAACTTTATCAATACAGGAAAGGGAAAGTGGATGGGGTTTGATATACCACCTTTCTGTGCTTACACTCAAAGTGGGTTTACATATTATCTACAGGTACTTATTTTGTACCTGGGGCAATGGAGGGTTAAGTGACATGCTCAGAGTCACAAGGAGCCGCAGTGGCAATTGAACCCTGTTCCTCTAATTCTCAGGCCACTGCACTAACAATTAGGCTACTCCTCCAGGTGAAACATTTTGATTGACATGAAGTCGAATCCTCAGGCAACATCACTACAAGAGAGATGCCATTCACATATGAATTTAGGTAATATATCCAAAGTTACAAAATTCACATAAAAATGTTAAGCAAAATAGGGAACAAGGGAGAGCCCTGAGGAACTCTTCCAAGTGGACATGAAAAATCTCTTTTGACTGCATAGGAACAATTCTCCTGATGCACTAGACCCAACTCTTCAGTCCACTTTTGTGCTTATTTGGCCTAGTCTACTTGTAGCCCATCCTGCATCCAGATTTTAAAATTATCTTGACTCCCTTTGGGTTAATTTATAACAAGATTTCAGCCACATAATCTCTAGCTTCCTGTCCCAACCCTTCCAAATGTTTTTTTTTAAGATTTTACAACATATATTTTTATTGATGACTAAAGAGAAATAACATTATCAACAGTACAGTGCAAAAATGCATAGATAATATAAATGTAAAAAATACCTTACATCTTGTCATTGGAAGCTTTTTTTTTTAAACATTTCTCCCCCCCCCCCCCCCCCTCATATTATGTATTTAGTAATATAACAGTAACCAAGATAATGCCAACCCTAGTACCATTCTGGCCCATAATATTAGACAGATAAACAAAACATAGGAGAGGCCTATCTCTTCTGACGCTCCCCTTCTACATGAACCACAATAGTCCCCAAACCAACCCCCCCTTTCCCCCTTCCCATCTTCCCTCCCCTCCCTAGGATATACAGTCTGGTAATACAGGAACATAGAGACCAAAGGTACATTTCCACTACCATGCCTATAAAGGCAGAGAGTATTAAGAAGTAGGCTCCTCGCCCGATGGCTCCCAAACCATCCAAAACCATTTTCTCCGTTTTGCTGTTAGGCAGGCGTAACGAGCCTCCCAGCCTATGAGCAACTGAAGTGCATTACGCCAATGCCATTGATTAGGAACTTCACCGCCTCTGCAGAATACACTTCACCCCCACCACACAGGTTTTATATAAAAAGTATCGTTGTCCCTTGGACAGTGTGCCATCCCTAAGAGAAAACTCAAGGAGGCAAAATCTACAGGCACAGGGAACAAAGTGTTTATATATGAAAACAGCTGCTTCAAGTAGTCCCATATACTTGGACATGCCCAAAATGCATGAGAGAGGGTATTCTCTAACATCCCACAGGCCTGACACTCCAAGGAAGCGATACATCGAGCATGGAATGCCTGTCTTGGAAAAAAATATGCTCTGGTTATAGTCCAAAATAGACATTCCCTGTATCTAGCATTATAAACAATCTTCGGTATAAGCCGTAACATAGCACACACTGTACCCTCCTCCACCTGATGACCCAGCTCCACCGTCCACCTAGCCACAATGGGCGCATGAGTCTTCCCAGGCATCAACAAAGTAAGAGCTTTATGGAAGTACGCCACTGACATGCGTGTCACCTGAGTTTTTTTTTTTTACATCAAAAGACTGTAGGCGCGCTACCATATTCAACTCACACCCTTTCCTCAAAAGGCCTGACACATAGTGAGCAACCTGTAGATATATACATATAAATTCCCTGGATGTGGAATCAGTGTGGCCACTACACTGCCATATGGTCTGACAGCACCTGTTGTAGTCAACATATCCACAACATAGATGTTGCCCTGCACGCCCCAATTTTGAATGGCTGAAGAGTCTATCCCTGGTGTAAAGGCCAAATTCCCCGTAATAGGTAAGAAATCCGTGTAGCTAGGCGAGCACTGCCAATAGTGAAGTAAGGTATACCAAGCTGTCCTCATAGGTTTTAATAAGACACTATTTTTAAGGGTTGATGACAAATCCACTTCTTGTGCGTGTAACAGATAATGGGGATATAGTGGGTAAAACAATGCTTTTTCCATTGTCCAAGGTGTATAACTATCCGTCTCTAGTACCCAATCACGCAAATGTCTAAGAAGACATGCCACATTGTATTGATGAATATTGGGAACCCCCATCCCTCCTGTTGCCTAGGACCCATATAATAAATCTATACGTATTTTTGGCTTCCTTCCATTCCAAAAAAATTTATTCACCATGCGGTTTAGCGCCTTAATATCCCTTTTCAGGATCCATAAAGGAAGCTGTTGAAGGACATACAACCACTTCGGAAACAGGGACATATGGTATAAACTAATTTTACCATGAAATGATAAAGGTAGTGTCTGCCATATCCGCAATTGCTGCTTGGTAGAGCACAACAAACGTTTGATATTTAAAGAGTATAACTCCCCTAGGTCAGCCAGTAGCTGTATACCCAAGTAAAATGACCATCCATCCATGACAAGGGGAAAGAATCTCCCCAACCCTCTCGAGCCAAGGGCATAGTTGGCAACGCCTCCGATTTATCCATATTCCTGAAAACTTTCCAGCAATGTTGGAAGTGAATTCAAGGGAGAAGACAAGTGTACCAAGAGATCATCCGCAAAAGCTGATATTTTAAATACCTCTTCCCCTACCCACACCCCCTTAATATCTGGATTGGTTAAGATCTCTCTAATCAGGGGGGTTCAGGGCCAAGACAAAAAGCAATGGGGACAATGGACAACCCTGTCTCGTCCCTCTACCAATGGAAAAAGGTTGTGATTCAGAGCCATTAACCAACATGACTGCCCTCGGATCGTGATACAGAGCACAAATCCATTAAAAAAAAACACCCTGAATGCCACACTTCTCAAGGGCTTTAAACATAAATGGCCAGGCCACTCTGTCGTAAGCTTTTTCTGTATCAAAGCTGACAAGAAGTGTGTTATGACGCCTCCTCACCACTTCCAATGAGGCCAGTATCTGCCTAATGTTTTTAACTGCATGTCTATCCCATACACATCCCACCTGAGGAGAGGCGACGATGGATGGTAATACTCTAGCTAACCTATTAGCTAATATCGAAGCCGCAAGCTTGGCCTCAAAACACAAAAGTGAGATGGGTCTATATGAACCTGGGTAGAGTGTGGTCTCTACCTGGCTTAGGGAGCACTATTATTTATTGTATTTGTATCCCACATTCCCCCACCTATTTGCAGGCTCAATGTGGCTTACATAGATTTGTTAACATTATCATTTCAGGATATCAGATACAGTTAGTAATGTGTAACAATCAATGAAAGGAAGAGAGTGGATGGGTAGTTACAGAAGGTGGGCGTTCATAATTGAGTGGGTTGGTGAGGTGACTTAGTGAGGTAGTAGGCTCTCATTGTAGGCCTTGTTGAAGAAGAATGTTTTCAGAGATTTTCGAAAGATAGTTGTTTCGTTGATTGTTTTCAAGTCTGTAGGTAATGCATTCCATAACTGCGTGCTCATGTAAGAGAAGGTAGTGGCATGCATCAGCTTGTATTTAAGTCCTTTGCAGCTGGGGTAGCGCAAGTTGAGAAATTTGCGGGATGATCTTGTGGCGTTTCTGGAAGGTAGATCCACTAGGTTTAGCATGTAGATTGGGGCGTCTGCATGAATGATTTTGTGTACAATCGTGCAGATCTTGAACGCAATGCGTTCCTTAAGTGGGAGCCAGTGCAGTTTCTTTCTTAGGGGTTTTGCGCTTTCATATTTAGTTTTTCCAAATATGAGTCTGGTGGCCGTATTCTGGGCAGTTTGGAGTTTTTTATTGTCTGTTCTTTGCACCCGACATATAGTGCATTGCAGTAGTCCAGATGACTTATTACCATTGACTGTACCAGGGTACGGAAGATGTATCTCGGGAAGAAAGGTTTTACTCTTTTAAGTTTCCGCATGGTGTAGAACATTTTTTTCATCGTGTTTTTCATGTGGGTATCAAGAGTGAGGTTTCGATCAATGGTGACTCCGAGAATTTTCAGGTTTTGTGAGATGGGCCAATGTCAGAGATGGGTACATAAGTACATAAGTAATGCCACAATGGGAAAAGACCAAGGGTCCATCGAGCCCAGCATCCTGTCCACGACAGCGGCCAATCCAGGCCAAGGGCACCTGGCAAGCTTCCCAAACATACAAACATTCTATACATGTTATTCCTAGAATTATGGAATTTTCCCAAGTCCATTTAGTAGCAATTTATGGAGTTGTCCTTTAGGAAACTGTCTAACCCCTTTTTAAACTCTGCCAAGCTAACCGCATCCACCACGTTCTCCGGCAACGAATTCCAGAGTTTAATTACACGTTGGGTGAAGAAAAATTTTCTCCGATTTGTTTTAAATTTACTACACTGTAGTTTCATCGCATGCCCCCTAGTCCTAGTATTTTTGGATAGCGTGAACAGACGCTTCATATCCACCTGTTCACTCATTATTTTATATACCTCTATCACGTCTCCCCTCATTAAACATGGCCGTAAGAGGTTGAGCGATATTTATTTATTTAGATTTTGCTCACACCTTTTTCAGTAGTAGCTCAAGATGAGTTACATTCAGGTACACTGGATATTTCGCTGTCCCAGGAGGGCTCACAATCTAAGTCTGTACCTGAGGCAATGGAGAGTTAAGTGACTTGCCCAAGATCACAAGGAGCAGCAGTGGGATTTGAACTGGTGCTCTAACCACTAGACCACTCTGATATCTTCTACTAATAATTTATAAAATTCTGCTCTATATCCGTCCAGCCCAGGTGCTTTAAATCGAGAGCTATGTTTTATGGCCCACACCACCTCATTTTCCTCAATTGGCCAATTTACAGAATCTGTTTGGGCATGCTTGAGTGTTGGTAGATCAAGACTAGACAAATAAGTTTCCGGATCTAAGCCCCCATCTTGGTCTTTGCTTTATAAAACCTTACGAAAGTATCAGTGATGCCCAGCGTATCATGAATCACACAACCACCCTCCCCCTAGATGATACTGCCGGTGGGCGTGCCAAATGTGCCAATAACCTCCCACTCTCATCTCCATATTTATATACTGATATTGATAGTATACTGAAGATTTCTTAGTCCTCTGATGTAAAAGTTCATTAAGAGCTGCTTGAGTACCCAACAATTGTTCAGGATAGTCCGGTGTGCGAGATGATCTCACCAATCTACGAAGACCTACCAGCTTCCTCTCAAGTTGAAGAATAGCTCCATCTTGGGCCCTCCTTCTGGCAGCACAATATGCTATAATGTCACCTCTTAGGACTGCCTTGGCCGCATCCCAGAACAAAACAGCATCCACTTGATGTATACCATTAAAGGATTTATAATCCCCCATTTATTCCTAATATAGTCTAAAAAATGGCAATTATACAATTCTAGAGAAAACCGCCACCTAAAGATTTTATAATGTTCTTCACCAGACTGAAACTGTATCCACACTAGTGCATGATCCGATACTTCTATTGGTCCTATCTCTGCTTCAAGAATTTCAGGGGAAAAGGACCTATCCACTAGTAGATAATCTATTCTGGAGTGTGTCATATGCGCTCTAAAAAGGTGAGTATAATCTCGCTCAGTGGGGTGTAACAGACGCCAAACGTCCACTAAGTCCAAAGTATAGCACAATAATGATACTCCTTTGGTCGTATCTGCTATTTGATGGCGTGGGTTATGCGATCTACCCCACTCCGGATCTACTACAAAATTGAAATCACCCCCCCCCCCACACACACACACACACACAATTTTAGGATGAGGTGGAAAACGATGGAGCCAGGACAGCAGTTGTACATAAAAAGATTTTTTATCCCCTCCGAAGGGACACCACCTTGTAGTGGTGGAGGGGCTTCTGTGTTTCAATGACTCAGAGGGCTGTGCTGAAGGGTTACCCATATCAGACAGGCCTCTGAGGAGAAACCAGACAAAGAGTGTCCCAAACTGGGAGAGTGTTAAGATGGCGACCTGAAGTTCGTATGCCCAACGGCCCAGCTGCCCTCTGAAGTTTCGTCTTCTTTACGTAAAATTTCCTCTCTGCAATTGCAGTTACCTTAACTGAGAGGAAGGGGACAACCGGTGGTCAGCTGCTGATGGCCAGTGTTTTGTCCCCTGAGCAGCAAGTGTGGGACCGCTGCTCAACGAACTGCCCACAGATGAAAGGGTTGGCGAGTCCTTTGATTAGCGCCAGCGAAGGAGCGTCGACGCCAGTGGCGTACCTAGGGTAGTTGACACCCGGGGCCGGTCATTTTTTAACACCCCCCCCTCTCCAAAATCTAGTACTAGGCATGCCGAGAATACAAAACACTCAGGACCTATAGAGCAATTCTAGCATACCATAAGCAGTAATTTCTACAAGTCACACAAGGAAAAGGAAAGCATCTTAAACACTACAGTGAGCACTAGAACATCAATTCACCTACTGTAAAACAAAACCAGGCAGAATAACACAGATCGTCCATCTTGCATAGTCAATGCCAACCGAAAGCCATGTCTTTTTCACAAACACAGATACACCCTAATCCACTATAGAATAAGCAATAATAAACTTTCTATTTAGACAAAAATTAAACTAAACCCCCAAGATGCCAGACTCTGCATGCAATGCAACACCACAGAAACAGAAAATGTCCCCTAGTACTGTGCAAAACATAAAGACAGCAGATGTAAATTTGAAAAAACTAACACATACCAATCACCACTTTACAAATTAACAAATAGAAATAAAACAAATATAGAAAATAAAATACCACCATTTTATTGGACTAATACATTTAGCTTTCAGAGGCCAAAACATCCTTCCTCAGGTCAATACAGTATAGTGTTGTTACAATATCCTATCCGGACCTGAGAAAGGGGGTTTTGTTCTCCGAAAGTTAGCCAAAATGTATTAAAATTAGTCCAATAAAAAGATTACCTTGTTTACATGTTCTATTATAAACATTAACACAGCTACAATACTACTTTATCCTAAAGCAAAAAAAATAAAAATATAGATTTTATTTACAGTTTGTTGTCTCTGGTTTCTGCTTTCCTCATCTTCTTTTCACTGTCTTCCTTCCATCCAGCATCTGTCTTTCTTCTCTCTCTGCCATCCAGTGTCTGCCCTCTCTGCTGTCCCCTCCATCCAATGTCTGCCCTCTCTCCCATCTACATCTGCCCTCTATCTCTGCCCCTTCCATCCACCATCTGCCCCTGTCTGCCCTCTCTCTCTCCCCATTCCATTCACTCTCTGCCCTTTCTATCGCTTCCATCCACTGTCTGCCCTTTCTCTCTGTCCGCTCAATCCACCATTTGCCCTCCCTCTCCCATCCATCTAGGGTCTGCCCTCCCTCTCACTCCCCCTTCCATCCAGGATCTGTCCCCTCTCTGCCCCTTTTTTCCAGCCCCTAGTTCCAGCCCCACTATCCCACCAGTCCCCAGTTTCAGCCCCAGTCCTTTTCTCTCACCAGTCCCGAGCTTTAGCCCCCAGCCACTTCTCCCTGTCCCCTTTTTAGCCCCCAGTTTCAACCCCAGCCCTTTTCTGTCACCAGTCCTGAGCTTCAGCCCCAGCCACTTCTCCCTGTCTCCTTTTCAGCCCCCATTCCCTACAATTTCAGCTCCTGCTGCCTTTCAGCCCCCAGTCCCAGTACTAGCCCCCTTATCCCACCTACCCTCCTTCAGCCCCCAGTTTCAGCCACATTCATCCACATGCCTTGCCCCCCTTTTCAGCCCGACCCATTCTCCCACCTGACCCAGGCATGCCCCATTTTCCATCATGACCCCTTCTCAGACCCCAGTTCCAGCCCCCTTCTCCCATTTGAGAGCCCCCTCCTCCCATCTGAGAACCCCTCCCCACCCCTTATCCCATCTGAGAACCCCCAGAACACCCCTCTCCTCTCCCATCTGAGAACCTCCTACCCACCCCAGTCCCCTTCTCCCATCTGGAAACCCCCTCCCCATCTAAGAACCCCCAGAACACCCCTCTCCCATCTGAGACGCCCCTCCCCACCCCAGTCCCCTTCTCCCATATAAAAAAACCCCTCCCCTCCCCATGTGAGAACCCCCACAACACCCCTCTCCCATCTGAGAACCCCCTCCCCACTCAGTCCCCTTCTCCCATATGAAAACCCCCTCCCCATGTGAGAACCCCCACAATACCCCTCTCCCATCTGAGGAGCCCGACCCGACTCTCCTGCTCCCACTCTACCTTAAAAAAATTTTTTTTTGAAGTGTCGTTGTAGGCAGCGCCTTGCGTCTGCCCTGCAGAAGTAAATTTCTTCGCTTCGAAGTTCGTCGTCGTCGGACCTCACTATGTCCCGCCCTCGCGGAAATAGGAAGTTTCCTCAGAGGAGGGCGGGACATAGTGAGGCCCGACGACGACGAACTTCGAAGCGAAGAGATTTAGTTCTGCAGGGCAGACGCGAGGCGCTGCCTACAACGACACTTCAAAAAAAAATGTTTTTAAAGTAGGGTGGGAGCAGCGGGAGCGAAGCGGATCACCCCCCCACCCACTGACACCCGGGGCGGACCGCCCCCACTTGGTACGCCACTGGTCGACGCTCTTGGACCTGGAAACAACTCCATCACTCCCGAATTATTCAACCACCATGCCCAAAGGAGTGGAGGAGTGAGTTAGAGGCATATGCTGAAACGGAGGACGTTTACAGCAGAACCCGAATCGGCAGAACCACTCCTAAACACCTAAGAGAAATGAACTTGGAGTTTTTGGCTCCCATGGAGGTTACACTGAATACCATCCGGAAGGCGTTTCGGGATCTAACGGTGGCAGTAAATAATTTTGTTTCAGTTATAATTTTATTAGAGAGTTACATGGACAATTTAACTGAACCCTTTGAGAGTGAAAAATTGATATAACAAATGATTCTACACGAGCAAGAAGTGGTTATGATTTTGAAAATGATAATAGACCAGAAACTTTGAATAATAAAATGATTATTATTATAGATGATTAATATCGAGATTATTGTTTTTCCCCAGAGTTCCTGGTATGACTCCTAAAGTTTTCCTCAGAAATATATCCTCAATTACTTTAAAAGGAGTGAAGCCTGTGAAAACTGGGATTACTTTAATCAGTGGGATTTGAATTAGAGACATAAGTATATGTATTGTTAAATAACTTCTGGTTTTTAAGAGAGAGAGAATGTAATCAGATGTATTATTTCTAACTAATATTGGACAATGAGTATGTTTTCAATTAAATTATTTGACTATACACCGTATTGGCCTTGAAGAAGCCAACCAGATGATCAATGTGGAATAATGAATTAGACGAGTAATATCTGGAGATAATCAGGTTAATACCACATTTTATTTTCTGTTTACTGTTTAATTGATCTCCTTGTCTTGCTTCACTCTCCCTATTTAGTGGTCTAAGGAAGAGAATAGAACTACCTGACTGAAATAATTCCTATATATTACTTTCTCTGTATTTCCGGCAAGTTGTTTTATCGCTTGTAAAAATTTAAATGGTTATTAATAAAAAATTTTAAAAAACAAGATTTTTTATAATTAGTAGGGGCATGTACATTACATAGTATCAGAGGTTTACGATCAATGAGCACATAAGCTATTATAAACCGGACCTCTGGGTCAGAGAATACCCTCTGTGTTTCAACATGCAATGATTTATGAAAAAGAATAACTACTCCAGCCTTCTTTGCAACAGCAGGGGCCTCTAGGTAAGTACCCACCCACCATGTCAAGAGCTTCCTGTGTTCTTCTGCACAAAGATGTGTTTCGTGGAGAAAGGCAACCTGTGCCTTCTTCTTATGTAGGGTGTGAAGGATCTTCCTCCTCCCATGTTCCAAGTAAACAACTTAAGAGTCATTACGTAACAGTCCCACAGCATAATGTCAACCAATACCAATTATTACTAGCAATCCTGAAGATCCCGTCCCAGCCACCAGGATCCTCCCTCTGCTTTTGTCCATCGAGCCCACATTTGTCCCTCTCCATTCCACCTTCCATCTCCAAAAGTCCCAGTATGATTCCCTAAAGTTCCCAATGCTAAAGTAAATAACTGCATACCATCCCACTAAGTCCTTAATAACCCCTCTATCCATAATCCCAAGAAACCCCCATTCTATCCCCTGCCCTCTAATCCTTCCCTCCAAGAACCCCCCCCCCCCCAGAAAGCCCCAATAAAGGGGCAGGTTACTATAATACCCCCCTCCCGCTCCATCCACTCCCATAGCAATCCGGACAACACCCACATACACTACACAAAGAAAAAACCCATTAATATATGTATTCATTCAAAATAACCATTCATCATGGGCACTGCTCCCGACACACATCATAGAAAATCATAAAGGTATATACATGTCTCTAACTGGAAAGCAGTGCTAGCACACCCTATCTCCAACGGGAATAGGGGTGGTTATACAACTTAATTCCCATGAAGCTCCCATCATACTAATCATTGCAGTGAAAACAGTGTAATATTTTGAACAACCCGTTATAACTGGCATAAGAAAGGGGGAGAGGAGAGAGAGAGAGAGAGAGAGAGAGAGAGAGAGAGAGAGAGAACCCCCCCCCCCCCCCCCCCCACAGATTCTGTCTCTATATATCTTATCTTCGCTACTTGGAAGTAGTTCACCAAATTCCATGGCACAGTGTTTCCTCAAAGTTAGTTTAAAGCTCCAGTTCAAAAAAAAAAATCAGCCATGCAAAGGCAAATAAGAACTCTAAATCTGTGGATTCAATAGTATTGACATAACTGCGTATCTATGTTACAGGGCAATAAATTCCAAATTCCATCCTAAAGGTCTTATAGAGAACTGCTCAGTAACTCGTCACTGTCCATAGCCTCCAGGCCAATGACAAATCTCTTTGGGTCCATCCAAAAATATCATCCAATCTTCTAAAGCAAGGCTCAAGTCTCAGCTTCCGCCGAAGATGACGACATCTGCCGCCCAGAAAGAAAATCCTGTGCAGCGCCCACAGTTGCAAAATACATCACTTTATTGCCATGTATCAGTCTTAAACAGGCAGGATATTGAAGCGCAAACCAAATCTTTCGATTCACCAACTGGGTACACAATGGGGCAAAACTGTTCACTTCTGTCTTGCCACTGCAACAGAAGAAACCTTCTGAAAGAGTAAATCTTTTACTCTCCAGGCAAGAAAAACTCTGGCTACTAAATAACTATTAGACTTAATAAATGTTTATTCAAATTGTCAAATAAGCCAATCAGTAATTATTGAAATAGTAACAAATAAACTCCCAATACAGTATAATATGTAGCAAATAAAAGTAGAGTTTTCCCTGGGAGCTATCAATATGTCCACCTGTTAGTGTAGGCACATTGAGACTCATCATCCTCCGTTCTGTTTCCTGTTAAAAACCGTTTTCTTCCTTTCTTCTCTTCCTACCTACTACTATAAATCATTTCTATAGCGTTACCAGTCGTACGCAGCGCTTCACAATTGAACATGAAGAAAAGACAGTCCTTGCTCAAAAGAGCTTACAATCTAAATCAGGACGGACAGACAGGCCCCTATCTCCCCTAATGAATATGCATCTTTACAGAATATTCTGTTTCCTGTTGTGACGTATCATGTTCCAACACGTATCAAATGCTTATCATTTATTCCCTTATTATATTTGGCAGTTAGGGCCTCTCATGCATATAAGCATAAGTTTTTATTTGATATGAGTTGACCTAATGTCCAGTCATCATACCAGCCCCCTCCACCTTTTAGTTTAACCTATAGTGTGTTACCCAGACTCCTTAATTCTCCCTCTGATTGTGTTTCTTGTTACAATTGTTTATATGGATACAGCAGGCATCCTTAGTCATAGGAGTCTCTGGCTCTTAGTTTCTGACCAGCAACTTATCACAAGTTAGCATAGGTCAAATGTCAGACCACAGCCTTAGAAAGGTATTTACCAGAAGAAGCACATTTATAATTCTCTTAAGTCTGTTC
This sequence comes from Microcaecilia unicolor, assembly GCF_901765095.1. Lineage (NCBI taxonomy): Eukaryota > Metazoa > Chordata > Amphibia > Gymnophiona > Siphonopidae > Microcaecilia > Microcaecilia unicolor. Next base: position 17,601,527 of record NC_044043.1, on the reverse strand, counting down.
TCAGCTCAAGGAGAGCAAAACAGCTTATAATAAAAACTAGAAATATGTATGGTTTGCACCTTTTCATGGCCTTTATGCTATATACACCTCTGAGCCACTACTTTAGCCAAATAGTCTTGAAAACATAACACTTTATGATTATCATATGTTAATGTCTTTCCGCCTCTGATCGCCTGTAGAATGGATACTTTATGAGCATAGTTAAGAACACGTAAAATAACCACTCGAACACGGGGGGCATTCAGCAAATACTGCCCAAGTCTATGCGCTCTCTCAATGCATAAAGGTCCAGCGTGCACAGGCAATTGTAAATCCTTTGAAAGCCAGGCCTCCAAAGCTCTGATTAGGTCTTTCTCCACCACTGATTCTGGTATACCCACCAACCAAAGACTATTCCTCCTGGACCGGTTTTCAAGGTCCTGTAATTTATCCTCATAACTTGAAATGTTAGTCTGCAAGTTATCACATACTTCCTCCAGTTGTTTCACACGATCCTCCAGATCACTATTGCGTTGTGCTGTTGTGCCAAATCTTAAGTAATAGTATCCAATTTAGTATTTATAGGTTGCAGCCGTCTATGCAAAAGAGGCTCCATTGCTGCCGTCACTTCAGATGCGACCTCTGCAACCCAAGCCGAACTGAGGTCCGCGGTGACGGGGCTAGCCGATGCTTCCATCTTGTCTTCTCCTCCTCATGTGCCCGCCAAGCCTTTATGCAAAGATTTTGCTGCCATGAATCGTCAGATTATCATCAAACTGGCTCCGTCCAAGTAAGTGCTGATTCCTTTTCACAGAGTGATGTCTGATTATCCAAATGATAAAGTTTAAGAGCGGAACGGAGCGGGAAGGCCGGGAAAGCTCAGCCCCCGCGCCCTCTCTCGGTCATGGCATCACATGACCTCCCAACCCTTCCAAATTTAAAGTTCCCAGATAGGCGGTAATTTTCTACAGGTCATCTAAAGTTAGGCACCAGGAAGTGCAAATTCTGTATCAGTAATTACATGGGTAATTCCTGTTAGAGAATACTAATATAAGTCTGCATTTATGCAACTAAGTTTAGATGCAAACACTTATACTAGCTCAATGGCTGGTATAAATGCTCATGCATAACTGCTGTCAGTTAGGTACATAACTGATCGTCTTCTATAACCTGCATGCATAAGTGCTAGGCACACCCTTGGCACCCAATGCCCCTTTCAGGTCCACACTCCCTTACAGTTGCGTGCTATGGATTTTGCTTGCTCAATTTGTAGAATACCAACCAAGGGTAGTTACGGGTGTAGCTGCAAATTAGTGGCAATTATAGCCAAATTACTGGTTAAGCCAATTAGCAATTTATCACTTAAGTTTTCTGTTTATCTCCGAGACATGGCTTACAGAAGTCAACAGTCCGATACTACCCCAGTTATACCCTCCTGGTTATGACTTACTTTAGTCTCCAAGACAAGGGAAAAAAAGGGGGTGGACTTGCTCTCATTTATAAGAGCTTTCGTCACGTATCCCTAGTCAGTTCAGGGGTGTTCCCAGAACTGGAATATTTGTTGTGCAAGTCTTGTGATGACTCCAAAGATTAAGTCTGAGTGCTCTACTCCTCACATACCATCCACCAGGAGCCTGGACCAAGGCTGAGCCTATGGTATTGGAGGTAATTTCATTCGCCATGTCCTAATTTTCTAGAGTAGTTGTCCTGGGAGATTTAAACTTTCATTTAGAGAATGAAGCTGATACCAATGTTCATAACTTTAAATCGTTCTTGAAGATGAGTGGACTTACCATATTTGTGGAGGGTGCAACTCATGAACAAGACCATGCTTTGGACTTCCTTACTTCCTATCCCACTAGCTTAACTCATTTGAGTGGAAGCCTATACCTTGGTCTGATCACTTCCAATTAGACTACTATTGATATCCATCTATTGAACCTGTCCAAGCATCAACCTTTTAAGCTGACATCCTCTACAGCAGCATTTCCCAAACTGTATGCCATGGCACCCTGGTGTGCTGCAGCGAACTCTCTGGGGTGCCATAGCAATTCCCGCCTGAACCGCTACTGCAGACAGCTGCGGCAGAAAAACAACAACAAAAAAAAAAGCAAGCGCAGGGCTGCAGCAGCCTTCAAGCATGTGCTGTCAGTTCTGCTGGTACTCCACCCTCAGAACTGGAAGTTGACGTCAGCAGAGGCAGAGGACCAGCAGAGCCGACAGCGCTTGCCGGAAGGGTGCTGTGGCCCCGTGCTTTTTTTTTTTGTCGCGGCCACAGGGGATAAGGAGCAGACAGCATTCAGGACTCGCAGAGGCGACTGCCAAGGAGGTTGGATGAAAACAGGAGATGGGATGAAGTCAAAAGGTTGAAGTCAATAGGTCAGTCTTAAGTTTCCCTTCCCATTACAAAAAAAAAAAAAGCAAGCAAACCTACGTCATTCTTTATTGTTGGTAGCATTTTTTATTTAATCTCACTTATATTTTTAAACATGCTGGCTTGTGCAGAATACAGATGTACAAAGTATAATAATGAAATAACTTTTCATAGGTAGAGTAGTAATTTGTTATAAATTGTAATTAGTGTGTCATTTGGAGGGGCTGGTTATAGGGACACACTAGCACTGTTATACTTGTACAGAGAAAAAGATGGAGACCTGTATGGCCGGGGGAGGGCGGGCAGAGACCTGTGTGGCCGGGGGGGGGGGGGGGGGGGCAAAGATCGGGGGTGTGCCATGTCCCATGAACTGAAAAAGTTTGGGAACCACTGCGCTAGAGGAAAAATCAATCAATACAGTTTCTGGACCGAGCTAAAAGACTCCTTTACCCCCGGAATCCCTACGTAAAATCAGTAACATCTGTTTGGGACACTAAAATTAAATCTGTGTTGGAAAACATTTCTCCAGTTACTACCAAAAAAGTAAAGGCAGTCCAAAAATCTCCTTGGCTCTCTGAAGAGCTATCTCAGTTGAAACTGGACTGTCGATGCCTTGAAAAGCAATGGAGAAAGAGCAAAGCTACTGCTGATAAATCCAACTGGAAACTTGCCTTTCATCACTATAAACTGAAGGTAGCTGATTCCAAACGAAAATACTGCAGCAGCTTAGTGGGCCAGGATATAAAAAAAATTTAACAGATTTTGGAATAAAACAAATGATAAAATGTTTGAAAAATGAGATCAATTAACATCTTGATGCAGTCTGATTCCGCTAAGTATATATGGGAACGCATCGCAATGATGATGGTCCATATTTACTCTACTAAATGTATATATTGATTGGTAGTTGACGGGTACCTATTGAATATTATTCTCAAAATTTGTGTGACATTTTTCTTTTGTTTTGAAGAGCAAAATCCAAAAAAGTGCACGTTCTTCATGAAAGGTGTAAGAGTTTATACCTTTATAACTTACAGGCATTTAAATCTCTCTGTCATATCACCTCTATCCTGCTTATCCTCCAGGGATTTTAAGTCTCTCCACATATGCTTTGTGATAATTAAACAAAGGAAAATAGTAATTAAGTATATACATGCATAAGAAACAAAAGTCTATATTGGTGCTGATATGCAATTACAGTACAGTTTCAATTATCCGATGTTCACTAATCTGACCATCTGTCATAACCAACAGCCTCCCCCCCCCCCCCCCCCCCCCCGCATTTATTTCTATTAAAAATCTTTTAGAACAACTTTTTAAAATTGGGAATTCTATGCCTTTATGCATGCATTGTTTGAGAGGTTTATGCAGTGTTTTCCGTATTATCTGACTTTTTACTTATCTGACAACAGGTCAGTCCCATTTACAACAGATAATTGAGGCTATACTGTACTCATACCCATTGAACTAGATTTACCCATAGCTTTGAGTAAACTGACTAACAGCAACTCAGGAATGAGCAAAAAAAAATACAAACTCTGCCTAAACCCAAGCAAAATAGATTCTGGGGGTTCCTAACTCAAGTGGACATGTACCCGACTTCAAAAATATCATTTGGGAAGTCTGAACATCCCCTAAAATCACAGGTCAGGAATTTGATGATACTTCTAGATCCATCACTTAACTTTGATCCCACAAATTCAAACAACCTTTAAACACTGTTTCTATCACCTGCGGCAAATACAAAATCTCTCTCTATGGATTTATTGTTTTTGTATCATTGTTATGTATATTTCTTATTTATGTATGTATTTTGTTCTCTGCCCTGGATAAGGGCGGGTTATAAATGAATACATCTAAATATATTGAAAAGAGAAGTCCGACTACAGTGGTCCATGCTGTGGTAACATGATTGGACTACTGTAATGTCCTGTACACTGGTCAAACCAAAGCGAATGCTACATACCTGTAGAAGGTATTCTCCGAGGACAGCAGGCTGATTGTTCTCACTGATGGACTTTGGGTGACGTCCACGGCAGCCCCTCCAATCGGAAACTTCACTAGCAAAGTCCTTTGCTAGCCCTCGCGCGCCCGCGCGCACCGCGCATGCGCGGCCGTCTTCCCGCCCGAAACCGGCTCGAGCCGGCCAGTCCAGTATGTAGCAAGACAATACAGTTCAAGGGAAGACACAACTCCAAAGGGGAGGCGGGCGGGTTGGTGAGAACAATCAGCCTGCTGTCCTCGGAGAATACCTTCTACAGGTATGTAGCATTCGCTTTCTCCGAGGACAAGCAGGCTGCTTGTTCTCACTGATGGGGTATCCCTAGCCCCCAGGCTCACTCAAAACAACAACATTGGTCAATTGGGCCTCGCAACGGCGAGGACATAACTGAGATTGACCTAAAAAATTTACCAACTAACTGAGAGTGTAGCCTGGAACAGAACAAACAGGGCCCTCGGGGGGTGGAGTTGGATCCTAAAGCCCAAACAGGTTCTGAAGAACTGACTGCCCGAACCGACTGTCACGTCGGGTATCCTGCTGCAGGCAGTAATGAGATGTGAATGTGTGGACAGATGACCACGTCGCAGCTTTGCAAATTTCCTCCATGGTGGCTGACTTCAAGTGGGCTACCGACGCTGCCATGGCTCTAACATTATGAGCCGTGACATGACCCTCAAGAGCCAGCCCAGCCTGGGCGTAAGTGAAGGAAATGCAATCTGCTAGCCAATTGGATATGGTGCGTTTCCCTACAGCCACTCCCCTCTTGTTGGGATCAAAAGAAACAAACAATTGGGCGGACTGTCTGTGGGGCTGTGTCCGCTCCAGATAGAAGGCCAATGCTCTCTTGCAGTCCAATGTGTGCAGCTGACGTTCAGCAGGGCAGGAATGAGGACGGGGAAAGAATGTTGGCAAGACAATTGACTGGTTCAGATGGAACTCCGACACAACCTTTGGCAGAAACTTAGGGTGAGTGCGGAGGACTACTCTGTTGTGATGAAATTTGGTGTAAGGGGCCTGGGCTACCAGGGCCTGAAGCTCACTGACTCTACGAGCCGAGGTAACTGCCACCAAGAAAATGACCTTCCAGGTCAAGTACTTCGGATGGCAGGAATTCAGTGGCTCGAAAGGAGGTTTCATCAGCTGGGTGAGAACGACGTTGAGATCCCATGACACTGTAGGAGGCTTGACAGGGGGCTTTGACAAAAGCAAACCTCTCATGAAGCGAACAACTAAAGGCTGTCCTGAGATCGGCTTACCTTCCACTTGGTAATGGTATGCACTGATTGCACTAAGGTGAACCCTTACGGAGTTGGTCTTCAGACCAGACTCAGACAAGTGGAGAAGGTATTCAAGCAGGGTCTGTGTAGGACAAGAGCGAGGATCTAGGGCCTTGCTGTCACACCAGACGGCAAACCTCCTCCAATGAAAGAAGTAACTTCTCTTAGTGGAGTCTTTCCTGGAAGCAAGCAAGATGCGGGAGACACCCTCTGGCAGACCCAGAGAGGCAAAGTCTACGCCCTCAACATCCAGGCCGTGAGAGCCAGGGACTGGAGGTTGGGATGCAGAAGAGCCCCTTCGTCCTGCGTGATGAGGGTCGGAAAACACTCCAATCTCCACGGTTCTTCGGAGGATAACTCCAGAAGAAGAGGGAACCAGATCTGACGCGGCCAAAAGGGAGCAATCAGAATCATGGTGCCTCGGTCTTGCTTGAGTTTCAACAAAGTCTTCCCCACCAGAGGAATGGGAGGATAAGCATACAGCAGACCTTCCCCCCAATCCAGGAGGAAGGCATCCGACGCCAGTCTGCCGTGGGCCTGAAGCCTGGAACAGAACTGAGGGACCTTGTGGTTCACCTGAGATGCGAAGAGATCCACCAGGGGGGTGCCCCACGCCTGGAAGATCTGTCGCACCACACGGGAATTGAGCGACCACTCGTGAGGTTGCATAATCCTGCTCAACCTGTCGGCCAGACTGTTGTTTACGCCTGCCAGATATGTGGCTTGGAGCACCATGCCTTGACGGCGAGCCCAAAGCCACATGCTGACGGCTTCCTGACACAGGGGGCGAGATCCGGTGCCCCCCTGCTTGTTGACATAGTACATGGCAACCTGATTGTCTGTCTGAATTTGGATAATTTGGTGGGACAGCCGATCTCTGAAAGCCTTCAGAGCGTTCCAGATCGCTCGCAACTCCAGAAGATTGATCTGTAGATCGCTTTCTTGGAGGGACCACCTTCCTTGGGTGTGAAGCCCATCGACATGAGCTCCCCATCCCAGGAGAGACGCATCCGTGGTCAGCACTTTTTGAGGCTGAGGAATTTGGAAGGGACGTCCCAGAGTCAAATTGGAGCAAATCGTCCACCAATACAGGGATTCGAGAAATCTCGTGGACAGGTGGATCACGTCTTCTAGACCCCCGGCGGCCTGATACCACTGGGAGGCTAGGGTCCATTGAGCAGATCTCATGTGAAGGCGGGCCATGGGAGTCACATGAACTGTGGAAGCCATGTGGCCCAGCAATCTCAACATCTGCCGAGCTGTGATCTGCTGGGACGCTCGCACCCGCGAGACGAGGGACAACAAGTTGTTGGCCCTCGCCTCTGGGAGATAGGCGCGAGCCGTCCGAGAATCCAGCAGGGCTCCGATGAATTCGAGTTTCTGCACTGGGAGAAGATGGGACTTTGGGTAATTTATCACAAACCCCAGTAGCTCCAGGAGGCGAATAGTCATCTGCATGGACTGCAGGGCTCCTGCCTCGGATGTGTTCTTCACCAGCCAATCGTCGAGATATGGGAACACGTGCACCCCCAGCCTGCGAAGCGCCGCTGCTACCACAGCTAGGCACTTTGTGAACACCCTGGGCGCAGAGGCGAGCCCAAAGGGTAGCACACAGTACTGGAAGTGGCGTGCGCCCAGCTGAAATCGCAGATACTGTCTGTGAGCTGGCAGTATCGGGATGTGTGTGTAGGCATCCTTCAAGTCCAGAGAGCATAGCCAATCGTTTTGCTGAATCATGGGGAGAAGGGTGCCCAGGGAAAGCATCCTGAACTTTTCTTTTACGAGATATTTGTTCAGGGCCCTTAGGTCTAGGATGGGACGCATCCCCCCTGTTTTCTTTTCCACAAGGAAGTACCTGGAATAGAATCCCAGCCCTTCTTGCCCGGATGGCACGGGCTCGACCGCATTGGCGCTGAGAAGGGCGGAGAGTTCCTCTGCAAGTACCTGCTTGTGCTGGAAGCTGTAGGACTGAGCTCCCGGTGGACAATTTGGAGGTTGAGAGGCCAAATTGAGGGTGTATCCTTGCCGGACTATTTGGAGAACCCACTGATCGGAGGTTATAAGAGGCCACCTTTGGTGAAAAGCTTTCAACCTCCCTCCGACAGGCAGGTCGCCCGGCACTGACACTTGGATGTCGGCTATGCTCTGCTGGAGCCAGTCAAAAGCTCGCCCCTTGCTTTTGCTGGGGAGCCGCGGGGCCTTGCTGATTCGCACGCTGCTGACGAGAGCGAGCGCGCTGGGGCTTAGCCTGGGCCGCAGGCTGTCGGGAAGGAGGATTGTACCTACGCTTGCCAGAAGTATAGGGAACAGTCTTCCTTCCCCCGAAAAATCGTCTACCTGTAGAGGTAGAAGCTGAAGGCTGCCGGCGGGCGAACTTGTCGAATGCGGTGTCCCGCTGGTGGAGAGACTCTACCACCTGCTCGACTTTTTCGCCAAAAATGTTATCCGCCCGGCAAGGCAAGTCCGTAATCCGCTGCTGGACTCTATTCTCCAGGTCGGCGGCACGCAGCCATGAGAGCCTGCGCATCACCACACCTTGAGCAGCGGCCCTGGACGCAACATCAAAAGTGTCATAAACTCCTCTGGCCAGGAATTTTCTGCACGCCTTCAGCTGCCTGACCACCTCCTGAAAAGGCTTGGCTTGCTCAGGGGGAAGAGCATCAACCAAGCCCGCCAACTGCCGCACATTATTCCGCATGTGTATGCTCGTGTAGAGCTGGTAAGACTGGATCTTGGACACGAGCATAGAGGAATGGTAGGCCTTCCTCCCAAAGGAGTCTAAGGTTCTAGCGTCCTTGCCCGGGGGCGCCGAAGCATGTTCCCTAGAACTCTTAGCCTTCTTTAGGGCCAAATCCACAACTCCAGAGTCATGAGGCAACTGAGTGCGCATCAGCTCTGGGTCCCCATGGATCCGGTACTGGGACTCGATCTTCTTGGGAATGTGGGGATTAGTTAATGGTTTGGTCCAGTTCGCAAGCAATGTCTTCTTCAGGACATGGTGCAAGGGAACAGTGGACGCTTCCTTAGGTGGAGAAGGATAGTCCAGGAGCTCAAACATTTCAGCCCTGGGCTCGTCCTCCACAACCACCGGGAAGGGGATGGCCGTAGACATCTCCCGGACAAAGGAGGCAAAAGACAGACTCTCGGGAGGAGAAAGCTGTCTCTCAGGAGAGGGAGTGGGATCAGACGGAAGACCCCCAGACTCCTCGTCAGAGAAATATCTGGGATCTTCCTCTTCCTCCCACGAGGCCTCACCCTCGGTGTCAGACACAAGTTCACGGACCTGTGTCTGCAACCTCGCCCTGCTCGACTCCGTGGAACCCTGTCCACGATGGGGGCGTCGAGAGGTAGACTCCCTCGCCCGCATCGGCGAAGCTCCCTCCGCCGACGTAGTCGGGGAGCCTTCCTGGGAGGTGGCCGCGGTCGGGACCTCAACCTGGGCGATGGGCCAGCCGGCGCCACGCTCGACGGTACCGGTGGCGCAAGCACCGCCGGTACCGGAGGGGTAGGGCGCAACAGCTCTCCCAGAATCTCTGGGAGAACGGCCCGGAGGCTCTCGTTCAGAGCGGCTGTAGAGAAAGGCTGAGAGGTCGATGCAGGCGTCGACGTCAGTACCTGTTCCGGGCGTGGAGGCTGTTCCGGGCTGTCCAGAGCGGAGCGCATCGACACCTCCTGAACAGAGGGTGAGCGGTCCTCTCGGTGCCGATGCCTGCTGGGTGCCGAATCCCTCGGCGACCCAGAGCTCTCGGTGCCGACACGGGGAGGAGACCGGTGTCGATGCTTCTTCGATTTCTTCCGAAGCATGTCACCGGAGCTCCCCGGCACCGACGAGGAGGACGTCGAATCCACCCGTCGCTTCCTCGGGGCCGAGACTGAAGAAGGTCGATCTCGGGGGGGCTGTACCGCAGGAGCCCTCAGGGTAGGCGGAGACCCACCCGAGGGCTCACCGCCACCAGCAGGGGAATGGACAGCCCTCACCTGCACTCCACCCGATGCACCACCGTCCGACGACATCAGCAGACGAGGTCCTGGTACCACCGACGTCGATGCAGCTATCCGATGTCTCGGCGCCGATGCAGAGGCCCGATGCCTCGATGCACTCGATGCAGGGGCGGCCGAGAAAGATGGTCTGGACGCTGACGACGTCGATGCACTCGAAGATCCCGGTGCCGATGCCGACGAAGAGCCCGAGAACAACACGTTCCACTGGGCTAGTCTCGCTACCTGAGTCCGCCTTTGAAGCAGGGAACACAGACTGCAGTTCTGAGGGCGGTGCTCGGCCCCCAGACACTGAAGACACGACGAGTGTCGATCAGTGAGCGAGATAACCCGGGCGCACTGGGTGCACTTCTTGAAGCCGCTGGAAGGCTTCGATGTCATGGGCGGAAAAATCACGCCGGCGAAATCAAAAGCCGAAATGGCGAAATTCGAAGCACCAAATTTAGAGGGAGAAAAAATCTCGACCGAGGCCGAAAAAAGGCCTACCCCGACGACGAAAGAAAACTTACCGGGGCAAAAAAGCTGGAAGTACGGGGAGGATTTACACGAAACCCGGCGGGGGGTTTGCGGAGCACTTCCCGACTAGGACAAAGCTTTCCCGAAGGAAAAGAACACGTTCAAACAAATTGGACGCGCGAGGTCGACTTTCCGGGGCTCGACACGGCGAAAAACACGACCGTACCGAGTGCGGACAAAAGAAGACTGGCCGGCTCGAGCCGGTTTCGGGCGGGAAGACGGCCGCGCATGCGCGGTGCGCGCGGGCGCGCGAGGGCTAGCAAAGGACTTTGCTAGTGAAGTTTCCGATTGGAGGGGCTGCCGTGGACGTCACCCAAAGTCCATCAGTGAGAACAAGCAGCCTGCTTGTCCTCGGAGAATAGAGTTTATACCAGCTCCAACTAATTCAGAATGCTGCACCATGATAGAAGGCTGCAAGTAGGGTGACCACATCACAGCCTTCCTGCAAAAAAACTACACTGACTACAGCAGTACCTTACAGCGAAAGATACACACCTGTAGCAGGTATTCTCCGAGGACAGCAGGCTGATTGTTCTCACGTGTGGGTGACGTCCACGGCAGCCCCCAAACTCCAAAAGTCTCACGGGAGGTGCCACGCGTGGGGTACACCTACCGCGCGTGCGCGGCTGTCTTCCCGCCCGTGCGCTCCCGCTCAGTTGAATGAATAGCAAAAAGAACAAGAACAACTCCAAAGGGGAGGAGGGAGGTTTGGTGAGAATAATCAGCCTGCTGTCCTCGGAGAATACCTGCTACAGGTACGTATCTTTCGCTTTCTCTGAGGACAAGCAGGCTGCTTGTTCTCACGTGTGGGGTATCCCTAGCAACCAGGCTCACTCAAAACAATGAACATTCGTCAATTGGGCCTCGTAACCTATGAAGAAAGAACTAACGGAGAGTGCAGCCTGAACAGAATAAAACTGGGCCTAGGAGGGTGAAGTTGGATTCTAAACCCCAAACAGATTCTGTAGCGTCGGGTGTTCTGCTGAAGGCAGTAGTGAGATGTGAATGTGTGGACAGATGACCACATCACAGCTTTGCAAATCTCTTCAACAGTGGCTGACTTCAAGTGGGCCACTGACGCCGCCATAGCTGTAACACTATGAGTCGTGACATGACCCTCCAAAGTCAGCCCAGCTTGGGCATAAGTGAAGGAAATGCAATCTGCTAGCCAATTTGAGATGGTGCGTTTCCCAACAGCAACCCCCTTCCTGTTGGGGTCAAAAGAAACAAACATTTGGGCGGACTGTCTGTGGGGGCTTGTCCACTCCAGATAGAAGGCCAATGCTCTCTTGCAGTCCAATGTGTGCAACTGACGTTCAGCAGGGCGGTTATGCAGACGGGGAAAAAATGTTGGCAAGCCAATTGACTGGTTCAGATGGAACTCTGACACCACCTTCGGCAGGAACTTTTGTATATGGAGCATGAGCCACCTAGGCTTGAAGCTCACTGACTCTACGAGCTGAAGTAACAGCCACCAAGAAAATGACCTTCCAGGTCAAGTACTTTAGATGGCAGGAGTCCAGTGGCTCAAAAGGAGGTTTCATTAGTTGGGTGAGAACGACGTCGAGATCCCATGACACTGTAGGAGGTTACTGAGTTGGTTTTGAGACCAGACTCCAATAAGTGTAGAAGGTATTCAAGCAGGGTCTGTGTAGGTCAAGAACGAGGATCTAGGGCCTTGCTGTCACATCAGACAGCAAACCTCCTCCACATGAAAAAGTAACTCTTTTTAGTGGAATCTTTCCTGGAAGCAAGCAAGACTCGGGAGACACCCTCAGTAAGACCCAAGGAAGCGAAATCTACACCCTCAACATCCAGGCCTTGAGTGCCAGAGACTGGAGGTTGGGATGCAGAAGCGCCCCCTCGTTCTGGGTGATGAGTGTTGGAAAACACTCCAATCTCCACAGTTCTTCAGAAGACAACTCCAGAAGAAGGAACTAGATCTGATGGGGCCAAAAGGGCGCAATCAGAATCATGGTACCGCGGTCTTGCTTGAGTTTCAGCAAAGTCTTCCCCACCAAAAGAATGGGAGGATACGCGTACAGAAGGCCGCTCCCCCAATGCAGGAAGAAGGCATCCGCCGCTAGTCTGTCGTGGGCCTGAAGCCTGGAACAGAACGGAGGCAGCTTGTGATTGGCCTGAGTGGCCAAAAGTTCCACCGAGGGGGTGCCCCACTCCCGGAAGATCTTGCGTACCACACTCGAATTGAGCGACCATTCGTGCGGTTGCATAATTCTGCTCAACCTGTCGGCCAGGCCGTTGTTTACACCTGCCAGGTATGTGGCCTGGAGAAGCATGCCGTGCTGGTGAGCCCAATGCCACATCCCGACGGCTTCCTGACACCGGTGAGAACCGGTGCCCCCCTGCTTGTTGATGTAGTACATTGCAACCTGATTGTCTGTCCGAATTTGGATAACTTGAAAGGACAGCCGATCTCTGGAAGCTCTTAGCGCGTTCCAGACCGCTCTCAGCTCCAGGAGGTTGATCTGTAGACCTGATTCCTGGAGGGACCACAGTCCTCGAGTGTGAAGCCCATCGACATGGGCTCCCCACCCCAGGAGAGATGCATCGTCAGCACCTTTTGCGGCTGAGAAATTTGGAAAGGGCATCCCAAAGTCAGATTGGACCAAATCGTCCACCAGTGGAGAGAATTGCAAAAACTGGTGGGCAGTCGGATTGCATCCTCTAGATTACATGCAGCCTGATACCACTGGGAAGCTAGGGTCCATTGAGCTGATCTCATGTGAAGACGAGCCATGGGAGTCACATGGACTGTTGAGGCCATATGGACGAGGAGTCTCAACATCCTCCTGTCCCCGAGAAGTGAGGGACAGGAGATTCCCTGCCCTTGCCTCGGGGAGATAGGCATGAGCCATCCGTGAATTCAGCAGAGCTTCTATGAATTCGAGTGACTGGACTGGGCGGAGATGGCACTTTGGGTAATTTATCACGAACCCCAGTAGCTCCAGAAGTTGAATAGTCATCCGCATGGACCGAAGAGCTCCTGCCTCCGAGGTGCTCTTCACCAGCCAATCGTCGAGATAAGGGAACACATACACTCCCAGTTTGCGCAGCGACGCCACAACCACTACCAGACATTTTGTAAACACCGTGGCGCAGAGGCGAGCCCAAAGGGTAGCACACAGTACTGAAAATGCTGTGTTCTCAAACGGAAACGAAGATACTGCCTGTGAGCTGGCAGTATCGGGATGTGGGTATAGGCATCCTTTAAATCCAGGGAGCATAGCCAGTCGTTTTTCTGAATCAGGGGAAAAAGGGTGCCCAGGGAAAGCATCCTGAACTTTTCCTGGACCAGATATTTGTTCAGGCCCCTTAGGTCTAGGATGGGACGCATCCCCCCTGTTTTCTTTTCCACAAGGAAGTACCTGGAATAGAATCCCAGCCCTTCCTGCCCTGGTGGAACGGGCTCAACCGCATTGGCGCTGAGAAGGGCGGAGAGTTCCTCTGCAAGTGCCTGCCTGTGGTGGGAGCTGAAAGACTGAGCTCCCGGAGGGCAATTTGGCGGGTTGGAGATCAAATTGAGGGAGTACCCACACCGAACTATTTGCAGAACCCACTGGTCGGAGGTTATGAGAGGCCACCTTTGGTGAAAAAAACTTTAACCTCCCCCCGACCGGTAGATCATCCTGCACGGGCATGTTTATGGCGGCTATGCTCCTCTGGATCCAGTCAAAAGCCCGTCCCTTGCTTTTGCTGGGGAGCCGCAGGGGCTGGCTTGGTCGCACGCTGTTGACGCGAACGAGCATGCTGGGGCTGAGCCTGGGCAGGCTGACGGGAAGGAGGATTGTACCTACGCTTGTTATAAGTGAAAGGAGCAGTCTTCCTTCCCCTGAAAAGTCATCTACCTGATGAGGTAGATGCTGAAGGCGCCCGGTGGGAGAGGTTGTCGAGGGCAGTTTCCCGCTGGTGGAGCTGTTTGACCAACTGCTCGACTTTCTTACCAAAAATATTATCCCCCCGGCAAGGGACATCCGCCAGCCGCTGCTGGGTCCGGTTGTCCAGGTCAGAGGCACGCAGCCGTGAGAGTCTGCGCATCACTATACCTTAGGCAGCGGATCGGGATGCAACATCAAAAGTGTCATAAATACCCCTGGACAGGAATTTGCGACATGCCTTCAGCTGCCTGACCACATCCTGAAACGACCTGGACTGTCTCCGGTGGAAGCTTGTCAACCAGGTCCGCCAGTTGCCTCACATTATTTCACATGTGGATGCTCGTGTAGAGCTGGTAAGACTGGATCTTGGCCACGAGCATGGAGGAATGATAAGCCTTCCTCCCAAAAGAGTCCAGAGTTCACGACTCACGCCCCGGGGGCGCAGAGGTGGTGTCCCTCAAACTCTTGGCTCTCTTGAGAGCAGAATCCACCACCGAGTCGTCATGTGGCAACTGGGTCCTCATCAACTCCGGGTCGCTGTGGATCCTATACTGGGACTCAGCCTTCTTCTGGATGGTGGGATTAGATAAGGGCTTCAACCCAATTCCGAAGCAACGTCTCCTTTAGGACATTGTGCAATGGAACCATGGAAGACTCTCTAGGTGATGATGGATAGTCGAGGAGCTCGAGCATCTCAGTCCTAGGCTCATCCATGGTGACCACAGGGAACGGAACGGCCGTAGACATGTCCCTGACAAAGGAGGCAAAGGAAAGGCTCTCAGGTGGCGAAAGCTTCCTTTCCGGTGAAGGAGTGGGGTCGGAGGGAAGACCAGAGGACTCCTCGGAAGAGAAATACCTGGGGTCCTCCTCCTTTCCCCATGAGGCCGCCTCCTCCTCGGTCAGACATGAGCTCTCTGACCTCTATCCGAAACCGGGTCCTTCTCGACTCCAAGGCACCAGGTCCTCGATGGTGACGTCGAGAAGAGGACTCCCGTGCCGGCGGCGATGAAGTTCCCTCCGTCGTCGTCGATGGGGAGTCCACCTGAGTGGCGGCTGAGACCGATGCCGCAAGCGGTACCGGTGTCGGCGGCCGCATCACAGGGCCAGAGCCAGCCGGCGCTACCATCGACGGTGCCGGGGGTGCTTGCGCCCTCGGGAGAGACTGGCGCAGTAGCCCTTCCAGGATACCTGGAAGAATGGCTCGGAAGCGCTCGTCCAGAGTGTCTGTCGGGAAAGGCTGAGGGGCCGGTGCAGAAGTCAGAAACAGAATCCGCATAGGGCCAGGAGACGGTACCGGACTGCCCGACGACCGACACCTCTTGAATGGAGGGTGAGCAGTCTTCTCGGCGTCAATGCTTCTTGGGTGCCGAATCCCTCGACGCCCCAGAGCTCCCGGTACCATGGGAAGGAAGAGACCGATGACGATGCTTCCTAGGTTTCTTACGATGCAAGTCATCGGCGCTCCTCGGTACCGACGAGGATGTGGAATCCACACGCCTCCTCGGGGTTGGGTCCAAAAAAGGTTGGTCCCGATGGGCCTGCACAGCAGGAGCCTTCGAGGCAGGTAGAGGCCCACTCAACTGCTCACTGCTCCCAGCGGGGGTTGGTCGTTGGGCCGATGTTACCTGCTCTCCCGATGTCGATGCCATCTCCGGTGCCGAAGTTGACGCCACCGGTGCTGATGCTGTCGACGTCGATGCCGAAGAGCCGGGCCCAGCTCCAAAGAGATGGTCCCGTTGAGCCTGCCTCGACACCTGTGTCCGCCTTTGAAGGCTAAGACACAATTTGCACGCTTTAGGGTTGTGTTCAGGCTCAAGGCACTGAATACACCAAGCATGGGTGTCGGAAAGCGAGATGGCCCGGCTGCACCGACCGCACATTTTGAAGCCGCTGGGAACCCTTGATGTCATCGATGAAAAAATAGCAGCGGCGAGATCAAAATCGTCAATGGTGGCGAAAAAAAGGCCACAAAAGGGGAGAAATGCGAACGCGCAGTCAAAAAGGCCGCGACGGCAGCGAAAGGAAACTTACGGAGGGCAAAACTAAGTAAATAAAGGAAACTCTAGGTTTTTTGTTTTTTTTTTCCTTTTAACTAAAGAAAAAGCGCGAACAGCGCCTAAACAATAAACTAAGCAAAAAAACAAGCGAGAGATCACTTAACGATTTCCGAGGGCTGAGAGGAAAGGGATGCAACGCAGTCTCTCTCCACTGCGGAAAATGAGAAAACTGAGTGGGAGCGGTTGCAGCACGGGCGGGAAGACGGTTGCGCATGCGCGGTGGGTGTACCTTCCGTGAGACTTTTGGAGTTTGCTAGGGAAACTCTCCGATTCTGGGGGCTGCCGTTGACATCACCCACACGTGAGAACAAGCAGCCTGCTTGTCCTCGGAGAAAGAATGAAATTTAATGTTCTATCTTTGATTCTCAAGTTCATTAGACAAAATGAGCTAGGGTACCAGTGGTGTAACCAGACCTATTATTTTTGGTGGGCCCAGAGTTGACTTGGATGGGGCTCTTCCCTCTCCCCCCCCCCCCCCCCCCCATTAGATATATAAAATAGCTTTTTTTTTTTTTAAAGCTTTCCCTCATTTGCCCTCTTCCCTATCCAACATCTCCCCCTCTGGCCCCAATCCCCCTGTCCGCAGAGCAGCAGCTTCCCCTGTATCTGAACCCCTTCCCCAGTGTACCTCAGAGGTGGACGGAACAATTCATTTTCACTGCCTGGGCCGACCCAGCAGGCTTCTCTCTACCACATCCCACCTTCAATGACATCACTTCCTGTTTCTTTATTGGCAGAACATGGCAGAGGGAAGCCTGCAGGGCCAGCACAGGCAGTGAAAATGAATCACTGCGACTACCTCTGAGGTATATTGGGGAGAGATTTCAGAGTTGGGACAAATACCAGGCTGCCAGCAGAGGACAGGGAGAAGGGAATGTGGGCTGCCTCTGGGTGAGCCTGAGCCAAAAATGGATGGGCTTCTGCTCACTCTCCCAGGCCCACCTGTAGCTACACCATTGCAGGGTGCCTAAAGAATAAGTCCCTCTATACACCTTTGAGGCCTCTAAGATCCTTGTTATTTGAATGTTTTTAATGTATGCTTATTTGTGGTGACATTATTACTAATGACATTAGTTATCATATCTATAAATGTTCTTCTATGCTGCCTATTATGGTATTACAGATAATTCTGATGTATGATTGTTCTACAGTGCTGTTAAATGTTTATATTTCTGATACTGTTTCATGTTAATCCTATTACTAGGATTCAATCTGCCATCTGCAAGTTTTCATCATTGATTGCATTCATGCTATTTGGTCATTTTATTATTG
The DNA here is from genome assembly GCF_901765095.1 of Microcaecilia unicolor. Classification (NCBI taxonomy): domain Eukaryota; kingdom Metazoa; phylum Chordata; class Amphibia; order Gymnophiona; family Siphonopidae; genus Microcaecilia; species Microcaecilia unicolor. Next base: position 17,584,155 of record NC_044043.1, on the reverse strand, counting down.
TTTATACTGTTAACAAAACATAAGTTTTATGTCAAGCTGTAGCTGCTATACACCACCTTGGGTGAGTTTCTTCATAAAGACAGTTAATAAAATCCAATAAATAAATAAGCACATAAATAAAAGGTTAGGCATAATCACTGATGCCAGCCATAAAGTTTGTGTTTAGGTGCCAGAGAAAACTGCGTAACTTATAGTGTTCTAGAAGTTATGTGGGTGTGAATCCCACCCATGCTCCATCAGATTCCGCTTAGAATCCTTTATGCACATATTCATGGCAGAAATGTTAGCAGTCATTTTACAACAAGGACAGCTGAAAAGCACACTTAAGGGAGAATTGTCTAAAGAGTTGGACTGCTACAAAAGAAGATCTGCATATTTAATTTTTCAGTTTCACTGTGCAGAATCTACTTTTGTTTAGTGACGGAACAAGGGTTCATGAGATTGATGATTTACTGCTATCTCAATTATACGAAAGAACAGGTGCACAAAGACTTTGCTACATCCCCCCCCCCCCCCCCCCCCAAAAAAAAAAATATATATACAATGTGCACCATAGGGATATGTATCAGCTGGCAACCATAGGTGTGCTCAGACTTATCCCTGAGGAGGGGAGAGATGATCTCTTTGCTCAGAGCTACAGGGCTGTCTCGTCACTCTCTTTGATCTCCTGACTTTCACCCTACAGGTGTTAGATTTATATTCATAAAGTAATAAAGTGCTGTGATGTAGACAGCTGGCAAAGCAAGGATAGAGTAGGCAGCGCTCCAGGAGGAAGGTCATACACAGGTAGGCAAATGATCAGGTGAGATCCTTCCACAGATAAGAAGACATCAGAAGATGATGAAAGGAAGGCAAATGAAGCTAAGGGACAATCAGAGTATGATGGCATACAGGTAAAAATCGGTACACAAGATCAGAGCTTTGGAATGAGATCCTGCTGTCCACCAAGCGGAAACGACACCAAGGGGAAGAGAGGGGAGGATTCATAGCTGCTGACTTAGACAAAGCAAAACAGCGTGTGACAAGGCAGCAGCTAGGTACAGATGGCAGAATGTAAAGGAAGTGGTCTATCAATAGAGAGAAGGAAGTGATATAGTCTCTGTATATAACACTTCAAATTATTGCTGTGCAAGCTTTTGTGCTTCTTCAGCTAGGAAACTTTGAGGAAACGATTTTGGTCTTTACAGAACACATCAGCCATGCATGAAAACAGGAACTGGATTCCCTATGTCTGAAAGCTTTGCACTGGCTGCTGAGAGATGCCCACTAATTACCATTTAGAAACATAGAAACATGACGGTAGATAAGGGCCAAAAGGCCCATCCAGTTTGCCCATCCTCAGTAACCACTAACTCCTTTTCCTAAGAGATCCCACGTGCCTGTCGTACACTTTTCAAAATTCTGACACAGTCTTTGTCTCCACTACCTCCACCAGGAGGCCATCCACGCGTCGACCACTCTTTCTGAAAAGTATTTTCTTAGATTCCTCCTAAACCTATTTCCTCTTAACTTCATCCTATACCCTCTCATTCCAATGTTTTCCTTCATTTGAAAAAGGCTCTCCTCCTGTATATTAATGCCGCAGAGGTATTTAAACGTCTCTATCATATCCCCTCTCTCCCGCCTCTCATTCAGCGTATATATGTTAAGGTTCATGACGGAGACCACTTACCAGTTTTGTAGCCGCCCTCTGGACCAACTCCATCTCATTTATATCTTTCTGTAGGTGCGGTCTCCAGAATTGCATGCAGTACTCTAAATGGGGCCTCACCAGAGACTTATACAAGGGCACTATCACCTCTTTTTACCTTCATCCCTCTCCTTATGCACCCAAGCATCCTTCCTTCAGCTGCTGCCAATCATCTAACTCTTCCTTGAGAAATTCCCCCATCTTGGCTTGATGAGTCTAGGCAGTCTTTCCACTACATCTCAAATCTTTGCACCAGACAGCACACCTCCCTGGATATTCAGAATTATTCATGGCATGGCTCCTTCTTACCAACGTTAGTGCTTTCCTTATTATCCTGTGTGGTATGTTGCACCACAAATCAATTAGCCATTCATTTGTCATCTGCAGTGAACATAAAATATAAAGAAATCTAATCCTCTTTGCTTCCCTACCAAGAAACTATGATATGGAAATTTTTTGCAGGTGGCATTAGACAAGATACGGATCACATGAGCTCCAAAGCAAGCTAAAAACTTATCCATCCGATGTTCAGCCTGCGGAGGTATGATGCATCAGAGGTACTCACAGTCGCAGGCTGAACTGATCCCAGATATTCAATGCTGGGGCATGCGCAGCTCTTGGCATTGAATATCCAGGTATTAGCGGTCACCCAGAAGTTAACTGGGCACTGGCCAATAAGACCAGTGCCTCCCTTTATGCAGTTACTTAGCTGTTTAGTGGACTGAAAATCGCTGCTAACTGGGCTAAGTAGGTAGTTTGCCCATAACTCCACCCCCTGCCCACCCCTAACCTAACTGGTTAGGAGATGGCTGGTTAGCAGCAATATTCAGTGGCACAAACCAGTTAAGTGCCACTGAATATTGTGTGTCAGGTTGCTCAGCAGGGATTAACGGGGCAGAAGCCTCTCCTGCCCAGTTAAATCCTTTTCAATATCGGGCTGATACTTCGCAGAGGATATTATTTATTTATTACAGAGAGGAGGCAGTCCACAGAAGGGTTACTAAAAGGGGCAGTGTCTAACCAAAATCCCAATATCATAAGACTTACGGACCCCCAAAAAATACATGTTCCAGAAGAGATAAGAGACTGGAAGAATATGGTAATGACAATTCAAATAGTAAAAAGGATGTTAGAACAAATGGCCATGATAAGAATTCATGGGAACAGACTCAAGGGTTACATTTTCTGAGGAACCTTTATTTGAGAAGAGAAGAGAAAAAGGAAACTGATATGGTTCTCCAAAGAAGTGGCTGAGAAAATAAAGGCAAAAGAGTTGGCGTTCATGAAATACAGGAAACTCAAAAGAAGGAACACAGAAAAGAATACCAGATGAAACTGCAAGAAGCCAAGAGATATATGTCTGGCAAAAACACAAGTGGAAGAATTTTTTTTCAGTTATATTAGTTAAAGGAGAAAGGCTAAAAATGGAATTGTGATACTGACAGATGCTATGAACTGCTATGTGAAGAGTTATGAGGAAAAAGTGAACATGCTAAACAAATACTTCTGTTCTATATTCACTGAATAAAATCTTGGAGAGGGACACGATCGGCTGGCAAAAGTACAACATGAGAATGGAGTGGATATCACACCGTTCATGGAAAAAAAATGTTTATGAACAACTTGAAAAATTGAAGGTGGACAAAGCCAAGGGACCGGACAGTATCCATACTAGAATATTGAGGGAGCTCAAGTTAGGTTCTAGCGGGTCCTCTTAAAGATTTGTTTAATAAATCCTTGAAGAAAGGAGAGGTTCTGCAGGACTGGAGAAGAGTGGATGTGGTCCCTCTTCACAAAAGTGGTGACAGAGAAGAAGCTGGAAACTATAGGCCGGTAAACCTCATTTCAGTTATTGGGAACGTAATGGAAGCATTGCTGAAGGAGAGGATAGTGAATTTCCTGGAATCCAATGGGTTACAAGATCTAAGGCAATATGGTTTTATCAAAGGTAAACCATGCCAAACGAATCTGATTGAATTCTTTGACAGGGTGACCAAATAATTGGATCGAGGACGTAGATGTAAATCTACTTAGATTTCAGCAAAGCCTGTGGCATGACTCCTTATAGGAGGCTCTTGAATAAACTTGACAGGCTGAAGTTAGGACCCAAGGTGGTGAACTGTATTAGAAACTTTTTAACAGACACCAGAGTGGGGTGGTTAATGGAATTCATTAGGAAGAAGGAAAGTAGTGGAGTGCCTCAAGTTATCAGTTCAATATATTTGTGAGCAACATTGCCAAAGGGTTAGAGGGTAAAGTTTGCCTTCTTGCAGATGATACCAAGATTTGTAATAGAGTGGACACCCCAGAGGGAGTGGAAAACATGAAAAAGGATCTGCAAGTTATCTAGAGTAAATACACAAAGGAAATCCAATACGTTAGTATTTAACTTTCAAAAACTTAGATTGTGAGCCCTCCAGGGACAGGGAAATACCCCATGTACCTGAATGTAACTCACCTTGAGCTACTACTGAAAAAGGTGTGAGCAAAATCCAAATAAATAAAAATAAATAGCATTAATAAATAAAAAGGAGAATATGATAAACTAAGGAGAATGGGTTAAAAAAAATAAGCAACCCAACAACAACTTAGAAGAGAAGCTGCAATGGTCAAAATTTTACATCAGGCATGGATGTTGTTCAAAAATACCATGCTGGACGCCCAGACCAGATATATTCCATGCATTAAAAAAGCAGGAAGGAAGGCTAAGACAGCTGGCATGGTAAAAAATTAGGTGAAGGAAGTTATTAGAGCTAAAATAACATCCTTCAGAAAATGGAAGAAGGATCCAACTGAAGATAATAGAAAAACAGCATAAAGAATGGCAAGTCAAGTGCAAAGCACTGATAAGGAAGGCAAAGAGACTGCTGCATCTCGCCCTACTCACGCCCTCAATTATACCACTTGCTCAAAAATTTCTAATGCCAATCAATTTTTACCCCTTCAGTTGCCTTCCCTTCCCCTTTCTCAGCGCCTTCAACTTGTGACCTTTCTTATATCCTTGACATCCATGTTCCCCTTTCTTCCACCTACACTTCCCGCTCCAAATCTACTCCATGGTTTTCTCCTGCTCTTAAACTTCTTCATGCCCACCTTCACTCAGCGGAGCATCGCTGGTGCAAGATGTGCTCTCTGCTGATCATACCCCTTTTTAATGCTCACTGTAAACATAGAGGGGAATAATCAAACGGCGCCGGCGAAATACATGGCCGACGATGTATTTTGGCGGTGCCACAAACAGCTGGCCAGACCCGTATTTTCGAAAAAGATGACCGGCCATCTTTTGTTTCGATAATACGGTTCCGGCCAGCCAAATGCCTTGGATTTGGCCGGGGTTTGAGATGGGCGGTTTCGTTTTTTAGCGATCATGGAAAGTTATGTTGGCCATCTCAAACCCCAGCCAAATCCAAGGCATTTGGCCGTGGGAGGAGCCAGCATTTTTAGTGCACTGGCCCCCCTGACATGGCAGGACACCAACCGGGCTCCCTAGGGGTAACTGCGGTGGACTTCAGAAAAGCTCCCACGTGCATAGCTCCCTTACTTTGGGAGCTGAGCCCCTCCAACCCCCCCCCCCCCAAATCCACTACCCACAAATGTACTGCACCCACTAAAACTGCTCCAGGGACCTGCATACAGCCTCTAGGACTTATTGCTGCTGTATAACTTTGGCACACCAGTTCACACCTGAAGACTAGTCTCTCTGAAAAAGTCCTTTCTTGAAATAAGCATGTTTACTCACAGTTAACTGCAGATCAGAGGTTGTGCCCCACTGGCAAAGAGTCCCCTGGTACTAAGATTAGCAGTAGGTCAGAGCTGGCACAATGGTGCACAATGCCCTCTTTCAGCAACATTCAAGGTAATAATTAAGTTCTCTAACGTGGGTAACACAGGAAAGGGAACTAAAACTGGTTTACAAAAATGGCCACTACTGCATGGACTACAACAGGAAACAAAACAGGGCACACTCTGACCCAGTAAGCAGGGGGAAAGCACCAGGGGAGTACAGCCTACCAACTACCAATACCTACACCCACCACAATGCATTGCTGATGTGACTCTGCAGTGCAAATAACAGAAAACGTGTCACACTCACCCCAGAGCCACATCACAAGCAGGAAAAGGCTGTCGGAGGACAGAACACATCCTGCTGTCATGGAGGTGGGTACGGCATTTGAGGCTGACATACAGGCTGGAAAAAAAGTGTTTAAAGTGGGGGTTTTTTTGGTGGGAGGGGGTTAGTGACCACTGGGGGAGTACGGGGAGGTCATCTCCGCTTCCTTCCAGTGGTTATGTGGTCAGTTTGGGCACCTTTTTGAGGCTTGGTTGTGAAAATAAAAGGACCAAGTAAACACGGCGAAATACTGCTTAACGCCATATTTTTTTACATTATGGCGAAAGCCAGCTATCTGGTAGCCACGCCCATATCCGCCCATGTCCCGCCTTCGCTTCGCCGCTCACATGCCCCTTTGAACTTACGCTGGTGAGGCGACGGGAAAGCGGCGATGCTGTCAAAAAAAGCAGCTTTCGATTATACCGATTTCGCCGTTTTTCCCAGATCGCCGGCCATCTCCCGATTTGTGTTGGGAAATGGCCGGCGATCACTTTCGAATATGAGCTGGATAGTAACATAGTAGATGACGGCAGATAAAGACCTGTATGGTCTATCCAGTCTGCCGAACAAGATAAACTCATTGTATGTGCTACTTTATATTTATATGTTGCATTTTCCCATCTATTTGCAGGCTCAATGTGGCTTACATAGTACCATCAAAGGCGTTTGCCCAGTCGGATGATAACAGATACAAGGTTGTGTAGTGATCAAATTTGGTATATGTGGAGGGTCAAAGGGATGAAGATTGTGTGGTGGCCGGCGTTGAATACCTGGTTTATTTTTGGCCGCTTAGAACATAGCTGGCCACATTGATATTCAGCACTGGCCAGCTAAGTTCACAGTAGCCAAGGATGGATGTTATTACAGAATAAACTAGACACAAACTTCAGCGAATCTACTATAATAAAACACACCTCCAACCAGTGGTGTGCTGGTAAATTTTTAACAGGCTCTCTCCCCGGTCCTCCTCAGCGCCCCCCATCCACCGCTGCGCCCCCCCCCCCCCCCAAATTGCAGAGCTGGCCATAGCCGGGGGGAGGGGGCAATGCATTACTCTCTCCAGGAAAAAAAAAATTTAATGATCCCAGGTTCCAATCTAATTCATGTTTAATATGGGATAAAATGCCATAAATAAGTAAATATAAATTTTTAATGTTCAGCACCTGATTCTCAAAGTGGACATATTCCAAACACTATAATGAAAATAAAATTATTTTTTTCTACCTTTGTTGTCTGGTGACATGCTGGTCCAGTATCTGATTCTGCTGCTCTCTATCTGTTCCCTTGACTCCGTTTCCAGGGCTTCCTTTCCATTTATTTCTTTTCTTTCCTCCTTTCTTCTTCATTTCTGGTCCTCCGCAGACTTGACTGTCCAGTGGATCTAGCTTCTTCCTATTTTCTCCATCCATGTGCAGTTTCTCTCCTCAATTCCTTTTCCCTCATCTAATCTCCTTCCTCTATCTTCCCTCCATGTCCAGCATTTCTTCTCTCTCCCTTTCTTCCCCTCCATCCATGTCCAGAATTTCTCTTGCTCTCCCCTCCATCCATGTCCTGAAACTCTCCTCTCTCCCCTGCCCCCCTCTCCCCATCCATGCCCAGCAAGTCTCTCCCCTGCCTCCCTCTACCCATCCATGCCCAGCAAATCTCTCCCCTGCCCCCTCTCCCCATCCATACCCAGTGATTCTCCTCCCTCCCCTGACCTTCCCTCCCGCTCCCAAACATGTCCAGCGAACTATGTCCTTCGCCCCCACCCTCCCCTCCCGCTCCCATCTGTCTTTTTTAATTACCTCCGTCGAAGCTCGCGCTATTTAAAGCCCTGCTGCGTGCAGGCCATCTCTCCAGGCTTCCCCTGCTTGCTTGGGTGATGTTTGTGCCCTTAGTCCCGCCTTCGCGGAAAAAGGAAATGACGTCAGAATGACGTCAGAAGGCGGGACTAAGGGCGCGAACGTCACCGAAGCAAGCAGGGGAAGCCTGGAGAGATGGCCTGCATGCAGCAGGGCTTTAAATAGCAGTTTTGACGGAGGTAATTTAAAAAGTCTGATGGGAGCGGCAGCGGGAGGGTGGGGGCGAAGGACATCGTTTACCATGTTTCGGATCGGCAGGGGAGGTAAGCATGGCCTGTGATGGCGCCCTCCTGTTATGCTTACCTCCCCTAATGGAGCCAGCTCGCCCCCAACAGCAACCGGCTCGCAAGAGCTGTCAAAATTTAACAAGCGACTCTTGCGAGCCGGACAGAGCCGGCTCCAGCACACGACTGCCTCCAACGTTCTGAAGCTGAGTCCGTGGCAGTGAAGGTTTGTAGGGTTCGTGCTGCCTGTAATGTTGTATCCATCTCCTGTCCTGACGTTAGCGTACTTCCTGGTTCGTCACAAGCAGCACTGACCAACCACACGATAGCAGCACAAGCCACACCAACGTATAGCGCAACCCGCGTTCCTTTCCAGTTCCAGGCCCCCCTCCCGCCGAGTGGCAGCCAGACCTGCACTGGCCACCCCTCCGCGCCGGCCACAACTTCCAACCTCCCATACATGACCATGATTTGTCCTTACTATTTTCAGGGCACAGACTGTAGAAGTCTGCCCAGCACTAGCTTTGCTTCCCAATTACCAGTGTTGCCACCCAATCTCCGCTAAGCTTCTGTGGATCCATTCCTTCTGAACAGGATTCCTTTATGTTTATCTCACGCATTTTTTAATTCAATTACCGTTTTCATCTCCACCACCTCCCGTGGGAGGGCATTCCAAGTATCACCCTCTCCGTGAAAAAATATTTCCTGACATTGTTCCTGAGTCTGCCCCCCTTCAACCTCAATTCATGTCCTCTAGTTCTACCGCCTTTCCATCTCCAGAAAAGGTTTGTTTGCGGATTAATACCTTTCAAATAAAGAATACTGGAAGGCAATTCATCTGGCCAAATGTCAATACTTTGAAAATTGGATTCTACACTCAATCACTTCCATGTTCTTTTCAAGGCTCTTGAATCGAGTGCTCCATCCTCCTCCATTTTACCGGACTATGACCCCCTACTCCTTCCCCTACATTTCCTTAAAGATGCATGTCAGTCTAAAACTTCCTCCCTTAGATAAGCTCTTGCACCTCCTGCCCAGCTTTCTCCTTTACTATCCTCAATTACAGTCCCTTTTATCCATGCCCAGTCATCCCCACTCTGTTTCTAGTGCCCTCTTCCCCCCTCCAATGTTCCCCCACTAGTATTTCTTCTAATTGGTCTAAGTTTAACCTCTCCTCCTCCTCTCTATCATGCACATTGCTTCCCTCAATTACTACTACTACTATTTAGCATTTCTAATGCGCTACAAGGCATACGCAGCGCTGCACAAACATAGAAGAAAGGCAGTCCCTGCTCAAAGAGTTTACAATCCCTCTTCTGTGTCAACTAATCCCTTGTGTGCTTTCCTTATTAAGTGGCATGCCTCATCTCTGATCCCTCACTTTCTTCCTCCCCTCTGGAAGCACACTCATCTGCCTTCTACTGAAGAGACCTCACCTTGATCCTTCTCTCCCTGCAAGCTTTTGTCCAATTTCTAACCTCCCTTTTTCTCCAAGGTTCTTGAGAACATTCTACTACTCCAGCTTTCTCAACATATTGAACAATACAATATTCATCCTTATCAATCCATATTCAGGCCAAGTCATAGTACTGAAACTCTCCTCACTGCCTTTAATGATTGCATCTGTATAGCCCTTGATAGGCACTCCTCAGTCATGCAGGTTTCACTTGACCTCTCCTCTGCATTTTAGCCTCGTGGAAAACTCTTACTTCGTTGTCTCCAGTCAATCAGTGTTACTGGCACTGTTCTATATTGGTTCACTAGCTATCTTACGGATCATATCTAGCAGCTCAACTTTGATTCGGTTTCCACCACTCCACTTAGGCATCCCTCAGGGCTCCATACTTACTCCCACTCTAATATCTTCCTTGTCCCAGTTCTCACTATCATTCAAGATCACTTATACACACCATTCTGTTATGCAGAAGATATTCAGATTTTATATCATAACTCTGCAAAATGCAAATCTATCCTTTTTGCCCCTTCAGCCAATTGCTTTCTTCCCCTTCCCTCCATCAATGGCCATACCCTTCAAAAGTACAAAGACTATCAAGATTCTTAGTCTCATTCACAACTCATTTTCAAATCACAAATAGAGTTGGTTATCAGTGCCTCCTTCTTTGCCCTTCACACTTTGCTTCTTCACACTTATGCCCCCTCATTTCTGTGCTTGTTATATCCTGCCTAGACTACTGTAATTCCTTTTACTCTGGTCTTCCTCTACAAACCCTCAAACATATTAATCTTATTCAGCCAACTTCTGTCAAACTCCTGCACAATGCTATCTGCTTTAATCATGTGACCTCCCCCACCCCCTTCCACTATGAACATTGGCTCCCTCCCGATCATTACTCACAAATACAAAATCTTCCTTCTGGTCTATAAATCCTGTCATTCACTTGCCCCTCTCCTCTCAAAATTCCTTACACCCCCTTTCTGCTGTCTCCGCTCTTCAGATCAGAACCTATTGACTCTTCCTCCAACCTCTAATCTTCATCTCAAAGTCTTGAGGAACTACACCTTTAGATATATAGGACCCAAACTTTGGAATGACTAGCCCTCTCCATCAGAAATCAACAAACCCTCACCTCTTAAGAAACTACTTAAGAACTACCTTTTCCTACAGTCCTTCCCCTCTTCCACTACCGAGGTCTCTGCTTGGTTATATTCTGTCTAGTACCTCCTTTTCTCTTAACTCCTTTTATTGTAAACTGCTGTGTCACCTATGCTGACGCTAACGTGTGGTATATCGAGTGGCATAAATAAATAACAAAAACTTTTTGAAATATATTAGAAGAAGTCAGTAAAAAAATTGGTTGGACTACTAGATGACAGACATAAAATAAGCACTCAGGAACGACGAGGCCATAGCAGAGGGATTAAATGAATTCTTTACTTTAGTCTTCACTGAGGAAGATGTGGGAGAGTTACCAGTAGCAGCCAAACCACAGGAGTGGAGAGAACAACAATGTCACATGCAAAATCTAAGCAGCAGGAGGGGAGTGGAAACAGAATCAGGCTCTTCAAGGAACAGACCAAGGACGTTCTTTTAAGTAGAAATTAAGTTTATTAGAAGACTCTACAAGGTACCATGTTTCGGAACTGGAAGTGCCTTCTTCAGGAGTCTACTTGAAAATGGAAAAGAATAAAAGCATCTTAAGTAAAATTTAAAAAGTAAAATATAAACAAAAATAGACATATAAAACAATGGACATATAAAAATATATAAATATGCATGTGTAATAAAAATTACAATACAATTATAAAATAGGTTACAAGGTTAAACAGATATTAAAAGGAGGATATGGGCAACAGACAATCCAATAACAGACAAAATACTGCAGAAGTCGACATATGGTTAAAAAGATGTATAAAGGAAAAAAAGAGAGTGGTAATGTGCAACATTGTTTGGGCAGAATTGGATAGGAATGTATACAAAGTTCTGGGGACAAAGTCTATAGAACATGTTTTTATGATACAGGTACTAACCTTGGTAAATGTATACAGCAAGTCCTAGTGGACCAAGGCTTCAGAAGTAAATCTTTAAAAAAATATTGTGTCTGGAAAAGAAGTGGTGCATTAAATTGTAAAAAAGCAATATAAATTATTTAAAATATTTGAAATTGTTAAAAGGTGAAGCATACAACGTGTGTTTGCAGTATCAAAAAGGTGACAGATGAAAAGTATGTACTGGTAAAGACAAAGTAGAAAGCATGAATACTGAAAAAAAAAGAAAAAAAAAAGAAGGAACGAGGCAAACAATGTAATTTATGTGAAATACATTAAGTTATGTCCAATAAAAAAGGTATCATCTTATTTTCTTTTCCATGTTTTATTTTGTTTGATTTCTATTGTGAAATACAAAAATGGCAAGGAGCATGAATGAATGACAGTGAGCATATGAAATGCCAGGAGAAAGTAAATTGTATGGAGAAAGTTACAGTGGTGAAAGATGTAGACTATGAATTGAAAAGATTAAGGTCCCGACTGAACTTAAGAAGTAGCGCAAATGCAGAAGGACGAACTATATAGTAGCTGAATGAGCCTCATATGCAGTTGAGAGCAAAAAGACAGCTATTTCTAGGCGAAGCAAACCCTAGGTATAGTGAAAGACATCGGCTGTAAAGTCTTGCATATGTTAAAGATAATGGATCCCATAGGTAACAACCATAGTGACTGTGCAGAGAAATAAACTTTAGTGATGCTGGAGTGTGTGTCAAGAATTGCTCGTGAACTGGTGAGGACCTTTGTGGAGAAATGGAAAGGCGCGAGGTGTAAATACTGCGATTGTATAGGAAAAAAAAAAAATATATATATATATATATAAATTTTAGATAAGGAAAGGGAGGAAACTGTAAATAGTTATGTCTAATGAACTAAAAAGTCGAATCTCAAGGCGATCAACAACTGTCAAAAAAGAATGGACAAATTAAAAATAGACAAAGAAGGGCTCTCACCTTTAAAAAGATCTTTATAAGGTATGGTATAAAGTGTGGCTGTGTATGAGTGGGTTTAAATGACCACAAAAAAGCGCCAAAAATGGACACATGCGTAATAGAGAATGAGTGGGAAAACGTCATAAAGGTAACATCTAATGGGATGAATGGTGTTGCGAGTAAAATTGTTTGAAATGAAAAGAGGTTAAATCAAGAGAACTGATGAAAAGAATGGTGTTAGGCTATGGAAAACAATAGGGTAACAGACGTATGAACGTAAGAGTAAATGAAAAATGGACCTGCAAGTGAACCTGAACTGTCAATAATGGGGAGAAAGTGAAAGAAAAAAGGTACATAAAAGAACCACATGGGAACTTCAATAGAGTGCTGCAATGAAGTAGTATAAGCTACATGTAAATGAGAACGTGACTATGAAAATGAAAAGAAACCACTAGAGGGCATATGTGTGTAGATGTAGTGTAAACTTAGAAAAAAAACTGTTAGAATACTGGATGATACTGAGATGATTGTGTAGAGAATGTATGTGAATATGTGGGGAAAAATGTGTGTTAATAACTGAATCTAGGAATATAGGGAGAGATAGTCAGATGGATGTATAATATATGATGAATAAATTGAAAACACATTTGAGGCATGAAAAAATGGAATATTCGTGTAAATAAAGGATGAGTATAAATAGTGATATGCCTGTAGAGGTAATATATAAAAATGTGCAAAGGGAGATTGCCTATTAATAGATGTACATCTGTATATACATATTAACATGTGCTGTTTGGATGTAGTAACAGTGTTATAAAAAGAAACACACAATGTGCAACTGCAACGTAAAAAACAGTATTACTAGCTATACACAGAAAGAATTAAAGATAAAAATGAAACAGAAAACAAGGGAGAGACATAAGTGATTGTGATAAATACTATTGTTGGGGCGAGACTAGAGGCTTGCACAGGAACGGGATTTCCGCAGGGACGGAAGCAGTTCCTGCGAGGATCCCATGGGGACAGAAGCAGTTCCTGCGGGGATCCCGTGGAAGTGTATGCTGCACTTGCGCTAGCCTCTCACCTACCGAGTACCAAGTTCTTTGAGTTCTGTCTCCTCCTCCTTGCTTTAACAGCACAGATGCGGAACGTCTCCATTAAGGAGGTGGTAGAGATACAAATGGTGATGAAATTCAAAAAGGCATGGGATAAACATAGAGGATCTCTAATTAGAAAATGGAAGTTATAAAAAAAGCTAAACTTAAATGGCTGCATGTGTGTGGATGTGTTGAGTGACACATAGATGGCGACTCTAGCTGTGATGAACTAGGGCCGATACCAGGAGATCTGTATGGTCTGTGTCTCATATATGGCAATCTGGTTTAAATTGGGCTGGAATAGCCTTAGACAGCAACTTTAGTGGCTGGAACATGAGGACAGTGCTGGACAGACTTTTACAGTCTGTGTCCGCAAATGAGATGAATAGGCTGGAGTGGGTTTCGAGGGCAACTCCAGTAGTTGGAACATAAGGATAGGGCCAGGCGGACTTCTATGGTCTATGTCCCAGAAATGCCACAGAAAGACCATAATCAAGTATATATCATCACATTCATTGTTGATTTAATCATGAATTGATAATGATTATGTCTATTGGGCAGATTAGATGGACCGTTCTGGTTTTTATCTGCTATCATTTACTATGTTACTATTAATCCTCTCTGCTCCCGGGCTGATGTGCAGACCTCAGCTCTGACATAGGCATGAGCATCAGATGTCACCTGAACTACTGGCGTGTGCATTTGGCGATCTCTTAGCACACAGTGCCAGTGAATCAGAGAAGTCTTACATGTGCGCACCAGAGTGTTCCAACTTCCGTTCCTTCCTTGTCTGCAGTGCTGCGGCTCAAACCCAGAGAGCAGACAGGAATTTTTTTTAATGTACCATTAAATTCTTGTGGGGACAAGTTAGATTCCTCGCGGGGACGGGTGGGGATGGGTTAGATTCCCCACAGGGACAGACGGAGACGGATTAGATTCCCTACGGGAGACAGACGGAGACGGGTTAGATTCCCTATGGGGATAGACGGAGACGGGTTAGATTCCCTACGGGGACAGACGGAGACGGGTTAGATTCTGTACCCATGCAACTCTCTAGGTGAGACCCCCATGCATAACATGAAAAACAAAATTGCACAAATGGAATAAAAAGACAGAGTAAAAATATATAATGAATAATGTAACAAAATTGTAACCAAACAAGGGTGCAGCTAGATGAGTATTTTTTTTAATATCTTTATTGGTTCAAAGGGAGAAGCAAAGTCACGCAACTGCAACATTAATAACAATGCATTCAAAAGGACTAATTAGGAATCCATCTGTAATAGTTGTTCAAAAACAATGAAGCATTAAAATAATTATGATAAGTAAACCATGGTGAATCAGTGCTCTCCCTCATCATTTTCTTAATCAACCACCTCCCCAACTATCCCCCCTCTCTCCTAGGTCTCCACTGAACACACACACACAATAAGGAGTTTCCCCTTTATCTGTCCCGAGGCTCATCATCAGCCCTTTCTAGATCCAATTTTTAGTAGTTTTTCCATATATCTCTAATCAGCCTTTGCCTCCTAGTTACAGCGGAAAAATATTGGAAAACCACCCACTCTGCCATTTCCTTCATGAGGTGGTGCCACTGGACTGTAGATGGCGGCGCTGGATCTGCCCAGGACAGCAGAATACATTTTTTAACTAGTAAAGTTGCTAGTAAAACAAATTGACATTGAGTTTCATTCAACCCTTTCCCACGAAGCTTCCCCTCATCACACAACAGTAAACACGGTATAAGACCATTCAAAGGGCCACTGCAAGAGTACGCTCAATAATCGCTAAGGATTGAGTCCATAGCTTCGAAAGAGATGTGCATTCCAAAAAAGAGTGAAGAATAGTGCCCAGGGCAGCATGGCATTTTATGCACCGATCATCACTCCAAAAGTCCATCTCCTTCCCTCTTTGGCGAGTAATATGTACTCTGTAAAGGATCCGATACTGAATGTCTTGGAGGGCAGCATTCGCCGTGATCTTAGGAATAGTTTCAAAGGCCCCTCCCATAAATTCCTGGGAAACTATCTCGCCTAGGTCTGCACTCAAAAGCGAGGCCAGCCCCTCCAAATGAGGGGCTGATCTATTGCCAACTATTAAATAATGCCATTGTGAAAGATGATTGGAGGCAGCCGGCAAAGTTAGAAAAATCTTATCCAAGGTGGTGAAGCACACTTGGGATCCTGCAGATCTTGTCATAGAGTTATAGTAGTCTCTCACTTGTAAAAATTGAAAAAAAAAAACTGTGTGTTTGAGAGGTTCCACGTTCGCTTGATCAGGTCAGAACGGGGGAAAAAGAGAACCCCCTACTTCCAACAAATGTCCTTAAGTATCGGCAGCCCCCTTGCAACCAAAGTCGAAAGGAGCCATGCCCCACCCCAGCTGGAAAGTCTGGGTTATTAGTAAGAGATAGGAAAGGGTATGCCTGTCCCACCCCACCTCCATCACGACCCTCCACCATTTCCATGCCTTTCCCAATTGCTAGCACAAATTGATTCCTACCCAACCTGTTCCCCCGATACCGCCTCCGACCATTCAAGGCTGAGAACATATCAAGAGGGGGGCGCACCAACTCTGCCAAAAACCAGGGAGGGCATATCTAGCTGACATAGTGTGACACTCAAGTACCCAAACGCAAAAGAGAAGCTACATTGTAGAGCCTAAGATCGGGAAGACGCAATCCCCCCTTGCCCCTAGCATGGGTTAATTTGGTAAAAGCAATATGGGGACTCTTGGAATGCGAAATAAATGAGCTGACAACACCCCGGTACAGCCCCTCCTCTCTCTTCGCCACCTAAAAAGCCAACATCTGAAGTGAATATAATATTTTAGGGAGGAGCACCATTTTAACCAGGGCTACGCGGCCCACGAAGTTCACTGGGAGGTTGGTTCACTGTGTCCACAGATGACGTATCATCTCAAGTTTCTCAATGACATTTTTCCTATACATCCATTCGTAATCTGCACAGGTGGGAGAATGGGTCTGAGGCTGAAAAGGGGGCCCTAATGCAAGGCATGTGGATGAAGGGGGCTGGAACTGGGGCTGAAAAGGAGGGTAAGTGGGATAAGGGGGCTAGTACTGGGACTGGGGGTTGAAAAGGGGCAGGGGCTGAAACTGTGGGGGCTGAAAAGGAGACAGGGAGAAGTGGTTGGGGCTGAAGCTCAGGACTGGTGAGAGAAAAGGGCTGGGGTTGAAACGGGGGGCTGAAAAGGGGACAGGGAGAAGTGGCTAGGGGCTGAAGCGGGGGGCTGCAGGTGGGAGATGTGGGCTGGGGCTAGAACTAGGGGCAAGTGGGATAAGGGGGCTGGAACTGGGGGCTGAAAAAAAGGGGCAGAGAGGGGACAGATCCTGGATGGAAGGGGGAGCGAGAGGGAGGGCAAATGGTGGATTGAAGGGGAAGAGAGAAAGGGCAGACAGTGAATGGAAGGGGGGGAGAGAGGGCAGATGGGCAGATGGTGGATGAAAGGGGCAGAGACAGAGGGAAGGTGTGAATGGAAGGGGCAGGGAGAGAGGGCAGACACTGGATGGCAGAGAGAAAATGAAGACATGCTGGACGGAAGGAAGACAGTGAAAAGAAGATGAGGAAAGCAGAAACCAGAGACAACAAACTGTAAATAAAATATATATTTTTATTTTTTTGCTTTAGGATAAAGTAGTATTGTAGCTGTGTTAATAAATGTTTATAATAGAACATGTAAACAAGGTAATCTTTTTATTCGACTAATTAATACATTTTGATAGGATACTGTAACAGCACTATACTGTATTGACCTGAGGAAGGAGGTTTTGGCCTCTGAAAGCTAAATGTGTTAGTCCAATAAAATGGTATTTTATTTTCTATATTTGTTTTATTTTTATTTGTTAATTTGTAAAGTGGTGATTGGTACTTGTTAGTTTTTTCAAATTTACATCTGCTGTCTTTATATTTTGCACAGTACTAGGGGACATTTTCTGTTTCTGTGGTGTTGCATTGTATGCAGAGTCTGGCATCTTGGGGGCTCAGTTTAATTTTTGTCTAAATAGAAAGTTTATGATTACTTATTCTATAGTGGATTAGGGTGCATCTGTGTTTGTGAAAAAGACATGGCTTTCAGTTGGCATTGACTGTGCAGGATCGATCTGCACTATTCTGTCTGGTTTCGTTTTACAATAGGTGAATTGATGTTCTAGTGCTCACTGTAGTGTTTAAGATGCTTTCCTTTTCCTTGTGTGACTCATAGAAATGACTGCTTATGGTATGGTAGAATTGCTCTCTAGGTCCTGAGTGTTTTGTATTCTCGGCATGCCAAGTACTGGATTTTGGAGGGGGGTGTTAAAAAATGACCAGCCCCGGGTGTCAACTACCCTAGGTACGCCACTGCACATACTGATAAAAGGGGGGATAAAAAGATCCTGAAGAATTTTGTAAAATTCTGTCCCCAGCCCATCTGGTCCCGGAGCTTTAGCCAGTTTCAACTGCTTGATGGCTCCTTGCACCTCCTTGGCAGTTAATGGCGCAGTGAGAGTAGCCGCCTGCTCTCCTGTAAGACTTGGCAGCTGCAAGTGCCGAAAGAAGGCCTCAACATAATGGACCGGAGGAGCCAGTGTCATTTAAGGAGGTGTAAAAACAGGAGAACTCTTTTTGTATATCAAGCTGCTTATAATAATGTCCCACTGTAGAGTCCCTAATCTTAGCAATATAACTTATCCGAGAACGGCCGCACCAAGGATGCCAGCAATTTCTCTGTTTTATTACCCCACCTATGTAATCTATATTTGTAAAGCCTGATATTGTACAGAGCCCGAGCGTTTAAAAGACTCTGTAGCTCTTTCCTACGCTCAAGATATAGAAGGCGATTTTGCTCTACTGGACTTGACAGAAAAGCACAACGAGCAATACGAAGCTGATCTGCTGCTTCCAAAGTGGCCTGTTCCCTCTTTTTATGTAGCGAAGAGGTGAATGCAATAATTTTACCCGATAACTGCTTCCCAAATAATATGCGGTTCCAAGTCTTCTACGCAATTCTCAGTAAGATAATCTAGCCATGCTTTCCGTAGATACGCCTTAAACTCGGTGTTTTCATATAAAGCAGGGTTCATACACCACTGCGAGGACTGAGAGGATGTGCCCCAGCTTAAATCAACCCACACAGGAGCATGATCAGACATCTCAGCATCCCCCATGGCTGCCTGTGATACAGAGCGCAACAAGGCTCGAGATACCAAAATATAGTCTAAGCGAGTGTGTACTTTTTATGTGGGTGGGGAAGAAAAGTAAAATCACATTCCTCCTCATGGAGTAGACACCAGACATCCAGCACCACCAGCTCCTCAAGCATATAGTTGACACCCTGGTGCATATGGTCATTCAAAGGTAGCCTAGCCAGTTTGCAATCTATGGAGGGATCACTGGTTAAAATGAAGTCTCCCCCAGAAATGACAGGATACTCAAATATAGCCAGTTTCGCTCAAACTTGAGTAAAAAATTGATGTGAATACAGATTAGGAGCGTAGAGACTACATAACGCCACCTTGGACCCCTGCAATGTCCCAGTCACAATTACCCATTGTCCTTCCATGTCCTGGCAAATATCATGGAGTGTAAAAGCCAATGACTTCTTAAACAATATAGCCACTCCTCTCTGGCAATCACTAAAGGAGGCGTGAAAAAATTCCCCAACAGGATGCTGGGCTTGATGGACCTTTGGTCTGTTCCAGTGTGGCAATACTTATGTACTCTGTGCTGTTAGACCTTATTTCAGTAGTCATACTTCATTTCACAGCCTCATTCTATCCTTGGTGATTACCAAACTTGACTATTATAATTCTGTGTATTCTAGCATTTCTCAAGCATCACTTAAGGTGGTCCAGGACATACAAAATACCATGATATGTTTTTTTCTGTCATTCTAAAAGGTTTGACCAGGTCTCACCACTCCTGAAAAATCATCATTGGTTAGGTAGGTTTAGAGTGCAGTACAAGATCCTTCTCTTAATGTTTAAAACCCTAAAACTTCGGCACCCCCACTTTCCTTGCTACCTTAACCTTTTGTACACCCGTCAACAGATCTTCTTGATTGCAAGTTAGTTCTACCAGGCCCTAGATTTGAACAAGAACAGACTAGGTGTGTATTCTTCTGTTCTGTACTGGCTTTGTGGAATAGTCTTCTGCTTGACATTTGTAGTGAATCTTCTCTTTCCAAATTTTATATCACTTATTAGAACTTGCCTTTTTCCCCCATGCATTTGATGACCCTTCCCCTCCCCACCTTTCCGCTCGTCCTTGTTTGTGGCAAATTTTTTTATGTATTTCTTTCCTATCAAAAATTACATTTCCTTTCTTAATTTGCTTGTTTAGTCTGTACACCACCTGCCTGTCAGATTTGTGCAGTACGGCAAATGTCAACAAAGAAGACCTGTCTCCCAATGAAGGAGGACGGCATCCAATTCTAGACTGCTGTGTGAGTGGAGGAGTGGCCTAGTGGTTAGGGTGATGGACTTTGGTCCTGGGGAACTGAGTTCGATTCTCACTTCAGGCACAGGCAGCTCCTTGTGACTCTGGGCAAGTCACTTAACCCTCCATTGCCCCATGTAAGCCGCATTGAGCCTGCCATGAGTGGGAAAGCGCGGGGTACAAATGTAACAAAAAAAAAATCTCAGTCTGGAGCAGTACTGAGGAACTTTGTTTTACTTTTATGTGTAATTGTTTTGTATTCCATTGTAGTTGTGCCCCCCCCCCCCTTCCGCCCCGGTACTGGGGTCTCTGCTGGTTACAGAGGGCTGCCTACTTCCGCTACTCATGTGATACAGACACATTTTGTAAGCCCTTATTATTATTATTAGCATTTGTATAGCGCTACCAGACGCATGCAGCGCTGAACACCTGATAAAAAAAAGACAGTCCCTGCTCAAAAGAGCTTACAATCTAAATACCGGAAAGCTCATCTGCTATATTAGCAAACTATCTCTAGCGTTTCACACTAAGGTTGCATGTGCCCAAGGAGTGTGCCCAAAGAGCAGATAGTGCTCCTTGGGCAAGCTCCTTGAGGCAAGTCTTCCTAGTTCTCATTTTCTCGTCTTCTCTGGTTTCTTTACTCCATTCTCATGCATTGCTTTTGCTTATCAATCGGCCGCTTCTTTGCCTTAGCTTTTCTCTCCTGGTTCCATTCTGATGCACTTGTGGTTTCTTCAGACCTCCTCAGAACATGCATGATCCCGGTTATCTGGTGTTAACGTCACCCCCACCCATGTTACCATCTTCGGTTGTGCGAGGTAAGATCACTCACTATCATTGAACCATTAGCGTCTACTAGTATACCTCTCTCAGTTGCTCTACTCAGTTGCTGTTCTATTCGCTCTAAATGTGCTCTTCTGAAAGATTTTCTGGTTCAGACCAAGACACAAATCCTCTTCCTCACTGAGACATAGCTGAAAACTGGTGAAGACAATTTTCTACTTGAATCCCTTACTCCAGGCTACGACTATTTCTCCTATTCTAGGACATCTAAGAAGTTGGCAGTTATTTTCTCCACAGATATTCAAACCACTGAGCTTCCCTCACCATTTTCATATTCACATCCTATTTTGCTACTGTCTGCCTTCTATGTCTTCTCTATCTTGGAATAGCTTTCTCCAATCTGACGCTTCTCTTAGATTCAAAGGTCTCATGATTCTAGGAGACTAAAGTTCATATGGCTGATCCTCAACATCCTCGGGTAGGCCACTTTTTATCTATTCTTGCTAAACTTTAGACTTCATCAGCGGGCAGGACAAATGCTTGATCTCATCATATTCCCAAATAATTCTTTTTGCGTTTCTGCTTTAACCTCTGTTCCGCTGTCCTGGACAGAC
The DNA here is from genome assembly GCF_901765095.1 of Microcaecilia unicolor. Taxonomy (NCBI): domain Eukaryota; kingdom Metazoa; phylum Chordata; class Amphibia; order Gymnophiona; family Siphonopidae; genus Microcaecilia; species Microcaecilia unicolor. Next base: position 17,562,922 of record NC_044043.1, on the reverse strand, counting down.
CATCATACACTCCTTTTCACACTCCACTATGACCATGTCCCCAGCGAGACCTCCACATGGGCTTTTGGGGCAGATCTTATAGGCACATCAACATCTCTTTCTCCTCAACAATTTGGTCTTCCAGTCAATTTACATGAACTGCCTTTAGACTTGCAGGCCAGCTTCTTATTCTCTGCCCTCAAGTCCTCTTTTGATTCTACTGCTCCCTTTAAATATCACACTGTTTCTTCTCGGGTGTATGCCCCTTGTACAAAAATCTACACCTTTTAACGCACCAAGTTCATCATTCTGAATGTCTATGGTGCAAATCCATATCACCTATCCATCTTGCAGCATGAACTCTTCTTTTCAAGTATAACTCTCATCTTAAACAAGTGCAAGCAACTTACTTTCAACATCATAACTTGTCAGCTAACTGTCCTTCTAGGGAACGTTATCTAACTTTTGCACCACACACTTCTGCATTATCTACCAGGCCTTCTGCTGAAACTCTTGCTCAATCTTTCAGCTCTAAAATCTTGACTTTATGTACCTCTGTTAAAATTCAGTCTCTGGTGCCAAGTCCCCGGCCCTCTACTACTACTTTCCTTTCTCTTGACTCCTCAGACCCTCCCACATCCCTTACAGACTTCTCCTCATCCTCCCCTATTTTTTTCTTGATGTAAAATCATTAAAAAGAACCCCCCAGCACATTTCCATAGTCTAATCTAGATACTACAAATGAATGCAATAAAGTATGTAAAGGTGCAGAACAAAAAAAAAACGCTTTTGATGCTTTAAGCATCCGCAAGGTAGCAACCCCCCCCCCATACCACCTGAGATATCTGTTCTTCTTAATCTATTTGAAAGAGGTACAAATATAAACCTTCCCTTCTAAAAGTTGAGGAACTACCTCCTGACGGGGTAAATGCCCAGATAACCAGTAAACTTTTTTTTTTTTTTTTCAAATGTTCAAAACCAACATGACTCCAAATCCATTCTGCAATCATCGACAATCATTCATAGGGGTCAAATCTAACCTAATTGGAGGAAAAAAAATCAAAAGTATATCATCTGCATACACAAACCTTAATAGGGAATTGCCTGACTAAATTTATCAAGGGGGCAATAAAACTGGGGAAAGCGAACAACCAAAACCCCACACTGGAGTGAATAACTAGAATCCCAGGGTCCTGCACAAAATACATGGTAAAATTATGTATCATACCTGATAATTTTCTTTCCATTAATCATAGCTGATCAATCCATAGACTAGTGGGTTGTGTCCATCTACCAGCAGGTGGAGATAGAGAGCAATCCTTTTGCCTCCCTATATGTGGTCATGTGCTGCTGGAAACTCCTCAGTATGTCGATATCAAAGCTCCATCCGCAGGACTCAGCACTTAGAGAATTACACCCACAAAGGGACACTCTGCCCAGCTCACCACCGCCGAAACGGGGGAGGGGAATCAACCCAGCTCATCCCCACAGAAGTAGGGGAGGGGAAACTGTCCAGCTCATCCCCGCGGAGCGGGGGAGGGACACCACACCCGCCGATGCGGGGGAATCTGGCTTATCCTGCGACCGCAACCGCGGGAGGAGCTGGCTGACCCTAACACCGCCAAAGCGGGATGGATATAAGGCTGCCCTACTGCCGCACGAAGCGGGAGGGAGCGCCGGCAGAATTTAGGTCTCAATCCAGCCCGTAAAACGGAGGGGAGAGGAATGCAGCAGCTCACTGTAACACAAAATCGTCTCAACTCCAGAAGAATTCAATCAAAAAAAGCTTGAACACGAAGACCTCCTGAACAGGAACTGAAGACTAAACTTGAACCTGAAATGCAACCAGAATATAAACAGTACAGGTATCTGGGAGGGGCTATGGATTGATCAGCTATGATTAATGGAAAGAAAATTATCAGGTATGATACATAATTTTACCTTCCATATCATCATGCTGATCAATCCATAGACTAGTGGGATGTACCGAAGCAATACTCACCCAGGGCGGGACATAGAAATCCCTGACCGCAACACTGAAGCTCCACACCGGGCCTCCGCCCGAGCAGCCACAGTCAAGCGGTAATGACTGGAGAAGGTATGAGCCGATGCCCAAGTTGCCACCTTACAAATCTCTTCCAAGGAGACGGACCCGGCCTCTGCCATCGAGGCCGTCTGTAGTGGAGTGAGCCTTCAGCTGGATAGGCGTCACCTTCCCCGCGGCCACATAAGCCGCTGCAATGGTTTGCTTGACCCATCGTGCCACTATAGGCTTGGATGCCTGCAGACCCTTACGAGGACCTGCGAACAGCACAAACAGATGATCCGACTTCCGGAAATCATTGGTCACTTCCAAGTATCTGATGATGACTCGTCTCACATCTAGATATTTGAGAGCAGAGTACTCCTCTGGATAGTCCTCCCTATGAAAGGAGGGTAGGCAGAGCTGCTGATTCACATGGAAACGAGAAACAATCTTGGGCAGGAAGGAAGGCACCGTGCGAATAGACACTCCTGCCTCAGTGAACTGCAGGAAGGGCTCTCGACATGATAGCACCTGGAGCTCGGAAACTCTTCTGGCTGAAGTGATAGCCACCAAAAGACTGCCTTCAACGTCAGGTCTTTCAGAGATGCCCTCAACAAGGGTTCAAAAGGCGGCTTCTGCAAGGCTCTTAGCACTAGATTGAGATTCCACGCAGGCATCACCGAGTGCAGAGGAGGGCGTAGGTGATTAACTCCCTTGAGAAAGCGCACCACATCTGGCTGCGAGGCCAGGGAAGCACCCTTCAGGCGACCCCTGAAGCAAGCCAGAGCCGCTACCTGGACTTTAAGGGAACTGAGCGACAGGCCTTTCTCCAGACCCTCTTGCAGGAACGCCAACACTGAAGAAATTGGAGCAGTGAAGGGAGAAGGAGAGCCTGTCTCACACCACGATGGAAAGGTACGCCAAACCCTGGCGTAAGCAGTAGAAGTAGAGCGCTTCCTCGCTCTCAGCATAGTGGCGATGACCTTGTCTGAGAAGCCCTTCTTCCTCAGACGCTGCCGCTCAATAGCCAGGCCGTAAGACCAAAGGGGAAGGGATCCTCCATCACCACGGGACCCTGATGCAACAGGCCCCGCTCCACTGGCAGCCACAGAGGGCCGTCCACTGAGAGCCTGATCAAGTCCGGACCCACCAGGATTATCCGGCCCGGATGCTTTGCCACCCGGTCTAGCACCCTGCCCAACATGGGCCAGGGCGGGAACACATAGAGAAGCTCCTGTGTCGGCCACTGTTGGAGAAGAGCATCTACTCCCAGAGATCGAGGGTCACGTCCTCTGCTGAAAAAGCGCGGCACTTGGCAATTGGCTGATGATGCCATCAGATCTAGGCTCAGCTGGCCCCAGTGCTTTGTGATGTCCAAGAACGCCTGAGCAGATAGCTGCCACTCTCCGGGATCCAAGATATGGCGACTGAGAAAGTCCACCTTGACATTCATGACTCCCGCAATGTGGGCCGCCGACAGCTGTTCCAGGTTCGCTTCCGCCCACTGGCATAGATTCATGGCCTCCTTGGCTAGAGGGGCGCTCTTGGTACCTCCCTGGCGATTGACATAGGCCACAGCCGTGGCATTGTCCGACAGGACCCGTACTGGCTTCACCGCCAGTACCGGGAGGAACTCCAAAAGCGCCAACCGAATGGCTCTGAGTTCCAGGACGTTGATAGACCACTTTGCCTCTGCAGGAGACCAGAGCCCCTGCACTGTCCTTCCCAAGCAGTGGGCTCCCCAGCCCGTCAAAGAGGCGTCCGTCGTGACGACAACCCACTCCGGGGTCAAAAGAGGCATTCCTGCGGACAGCTTGTCTGGCCTCAGCCACCAGCTCAGCGCCTTGCGCACCGCTGGATCCAAGGGAAGGCGCACAGCGTAATCCTCCGACACTGGAGTCCATCGCTGCAGCAGAGAGTGCTGTAGAGGTCTCATATGGGCCCCGGCCCAGGGCACTACTTCCATCGTGGCCGTCATAGAGCCCAACAGCTGCACATAGTCCCAAGCCCGAAGAGGAAAGGCTACTAGGAACTGGTCCACCTGAGCCTGAAGCTTGACAATCCGATTGTCTGGCAGGAACACTCTGCCCACTTGGGTGTCGAAACGAACTCCCAGATACTCCAGGGACTGAGTCGGGCGCAGCTGGCTTTTCTCCCAGTTGCTGATCCACCTCCATGGAGCTCAAAAGAGCAATCACCCGGTCTGAAGCTCTGCCGCACTCTGCATAAGAGGGGGCTCAGATCAACCAGTCGTCCAGATAAGGATGGACTTGTACTCCTTCCTTGCGTAGGAAGGCCGCGATGACCACCATTACTTTGGAGAAGGTCCACGGAGCAGTAGTCAACCCGAACGGGAGGGCTCTGAACTGGAAGTGTCGACCCAGGACTGCAAAACGCAGAAAGCGTTGATGAGGAGGCCAGATGGGAATATGCAGGTAAGCTTCCTTGATGTCCAAGGATGCCAGGAACTCCCCTGCCTTCACTGCCGCTATAACAGAGCGGAGAGTCTCCATTCGGAAGTGTCGAACTTTCAAGGCCCGATTGACCCCTTTGAGGTTGAGGATAGGCCATACAGAACCTCCTTTCTTTGGTACCACAAAGTAAATGGAGTAACGTCCCTTGCCAAGCTGATCTTCTGGCACCGGAACGACCGCACCCAGGCGGATCAGATTGTCCAAAGTCTGCTGCACTGCCACAGCTTTGACTGGAGACTTGCAGGGAGAGGGCACAAACCCGTCTCTTAAGGGTCGGCAGAACTCTAGCTTGTAGCCGTCTCTGATGACTTCCAGCACCCAAGCGACTGAAGTTACCCTGGTCCACTTGCCCAGAAACGAGGATAGGCGTCCTCCAATCTGCTCTGAGCCATGGACCAGGGCCCCATCATTGGGTACGAGACCCTGGGGGAGGACCGGAGGACGCAGCTCCAGGACAGTGGTCTCTGTGAAAGGAATGCTGCTTGGGGGAGAAGTTCCTTTTGAAGGGGCAGAGGAGCCCGACTTGCCCGGGCGATACTGACGGGCTTCCTGAAACCATCCTTTGGAGGAACCGGGGCGGGCACCACTGGCCCGAGCCCTGACCTCCGGTAACCTCTTGCCCTTAGACGTGTCGAGATCGGTCACAATCTTGTCCAGCTCGACCCCAAAGAGCAGCTTGCCTTTAAAATGCAACTTAGCCAGGCGAGACTTAGAGGCGTGGTCAGCAGACCAATGCTTCAACCAAAGCCAGCGCCGTGCAGAGACTGTCTGAGCCATACCTTTAGCCGAGGCTCTCAAGACATCATAAAGCAAGTCTGCCAAGTAGGCCAAGCCCGATTCTAGGGCCGGCCAATCAGCCCTCAAGGAAGGATCCGAGGGGGAAGCCCGCTGCACAATTGTCAGGCACGCCCTGGCACATAGGAGCCGCAAACTGAGGCCTGCAAACTTAAAGCAGCCGCCTCGAAGGACGACTTTAAAGCCGCCTCCAATCTTCTGTCTTGGGCGTCCTTTAGGGCCGTGCCACCTTCCACCGGCAACGCCGTTTTCTTAGTCACCGCAGTGATTAAAGAATCCACGGTAGGCCAAAAAAAGACCTCCCGTTCACCTTCAGGCAGAGGATAGAGGCGGGACATAGCCCTAGCCACTTTAAGGCTCGCTTCTGGGAAATCCCATTGAGCCGAAATCAAGGTGTGCATGGCTTCATGCACATGGAAGGTTCTAGGTGGGCGCTTCGTCCCCAGCATAATGGCAGAGCCAGCAGAGGCTGAGGGAGAGACGTCCTCCGGAGAGGAAATCTTCAAAATGCTCATGGCCTGCACTAACAGGTTGGGCAAATCCTCTGAGCGAAAGATCTGCGCTGCAGAGGGGTCATCCGCTCCATCCCAGCGGGAATCCGTCTCATCCAAGGAATCCCCAAAGGACCGTTGGGAGAACTCAGATACGCTGCCCTCATCTACATCAGAGGAGACAGAGTCCTCTAGGGCCTAGAAATCTACTCGAGGGCGTTTGCTTCCGGAGGCCTCAACCCCTTTATCAGACAGGGGAGCAGGGGCAGCGTTTTGCATAAGAAAAGCCTGATGCAGCAGCAAAATGAACTCAGGGGAGAAACCCCCCAGACTGTGCACTTCTGCAGCCTGGGCCACGGCCCTAGACGCACCCTCAACTGGCACTCGCAAGAGCGGGGGAGAAACATGCTGCACATCCAAAATGGCGCCCGGCGTGAAACTCCGAGAAGGAGCCGTGCGGGAAGAACGGCGCTTAACTTTTGCCGCTTTCTTGCCGTCGCCCGAATCAAGGGCGACCATAGCATTAATCTCTCCCAACTCAAGGGTGGCCCAAGAAGAAGCCGTCCGAGCAGAGTGGCCGGCCAAACTGGAGGGAGCGAGCAACGGGGGATGGGCGCTTATGGCGGGAAAAACCGCCGCACCGGAGGAAAAACCGGGACACTGACCGGACTCCAAACTGACGATCAAAAAAGGCGATTCAGGCTTTGAAACCCCCGCATCCCCGTTGGATGCGCCCACGCGGTCCGGGGAGCAATTCTTCGCGCCCTCGCCCTCCGATGCCATAAGCCACGTGGAGACCGATCGGGGAACCCCCTGCCCGCTATAAAAGGTAAAAATTACCTGCTTCTCGTTCCGAGCTGTAACGAACTGGTGTCCCAGTGAGCAGCTGCAATAAACTCTGATATAAACGTTGAAATAAACGCCCTTAAAGGACGTTCAAAAAAATTTTTTTTTTTTTTTTAACGGAGCCAGTGGGAGGGGGAGAGAAAAGGAGGGACCTGGCGCCACCAGGTTGCACTGCTCAAGAAGAGCCCTCAACCCCAGGTACTCAACAAAACGTAAGAATTAGGCTTGGAGACCTAGCCAGAGCTGCTGCTGTGTGTGACCACCACCTGCTGAGATAGATAACATACTGAGGAGTTTCCGGCAGCACATGACCACATATAGGGAGGCAAAAGGATTGCTCTCTATCTCCACCTGCTGGTAGATGGACACAACCCACTAGGTCTATGGATTGATCAGCATGATGATATGGAACCTATCTTTCAAGAACGACAAACTAATTCAAGACCCAATCCTGCATGCCTACCTTAACCAGCCTATCTACCAACATTTGATGATCCAATAGATCAAGGGCTGAAGCTAAATCTAAAGAGATAGCCAACACACAATAACCTGCATTCACACCTGTAACACCAAAAGAGAGTAGCACTACATCCCTTCCTAAAATATGCTTGGTATATAAGAAAGTCTGAAGTGTTGAATCCTTGATTCAACACTTCAAACTTTTCTATATATTCCAACAATTGCTGCCAGACCAGCTTTTCATCAATCTTGACAAACTATAAGTATGTTTTTGCTGCCTGCAGCCAGTGTGTGTCTCTGCTGGCTGCAGAAGGACTTTGTGATCATCAGTACTGCAGCTGCTTTGACTGTTTGGCAGTGGCGTGTGAGGCCCCACCTAGCAGTGATATCATTCTGACACCTTCTGTTGGTGAGGCATAACAGTGAGCCCAGTATGAGGCATCTGATCTGTCTGCCCATCTATAGAGAGTGTTTGTTGCCTGCAGCCAGTGTTTGTTTCTCATTGCACTTCAGTGTGTGTCTGCTGGCTGCAGAAGGACTTTGTGGTCATCAGTACTGCAGCTCTCTACCATCAGTTCAGCCACTTCAGAATCGCTGCAACTTCAATTTACTTCCTCAGCCATAGTAGCAGTTACCAATGTCAGTGAAAGGTGAGTGCACTGCCTTTGAATTTAATGCCCACTACTGAGGCGTTGTGATTCTACCAGCGTCCTGGAAGTGAACTGAGCAGTATAACATCGCTGCTCTCTACCCATCAGTTCAGCCACTTCAGAATTGCTGCCACTTCAATTTACTCTACAATCACTTCATGATTTGTTGTTCATCTTTTTTTAAAATAATATTTCTATGTAATCACACCTTGTAATTGTTCTTTTATATGATTCTGCCATCAGGTTAACTGCTCTATCTACGAGCCCACATATTGAATATAAGATTATCGTTATCCTAGAACTACGCTGTCTCTCATTTATTATTCCATCATACATCACACACATCATCTCTCACACAAACACTGAATATCTGTTTCAAAGTTCACCATTAGCATGTTAAGAGTCTTGTTATTCTGTTTAATAAACTTACTCATTCTACCAAGACACCTCTTTCCACTACACTCAGAGATATCATTCCTATAGATCAACTAAATACCAAAATAATCCATCCACTTTTGCATCCAGATATCTGGACCACAATGGTCCAAATATCATACATCCTGCTAAGCAACATTATAAAAAAGGCTCAAAAGTCTCTTACAATAAAAACACACTCACTAAAGTCCCTATATCAAATCACAAGTAATACTCCTACCTGCCTCTTCCTATAAGGTATGTCAATGCTTGTTCGGTTGTTGTTAAAACTGAAATCATCAAAGATTGGATAAATGAAGCTCAATTTGGTCTTGCTATAATCTCTGAAACTTGGTTACATGCAAAAGATGATCCTATAATTCTTGACATATGTCCACCTGGGTATTCCATCCTCCATTTTCCCAGAACCAAGAAAAGAGGTGGTGGCTTAGCCATCATTTATAAATCATTTCTTAAGGTAAAAATTTCTGAATCACAATCCCCAAATTTGGAAATTGTTGCGTGTTCAGTAAATGATGACTCCTTATCTAAATATATTTGGCTACTATACTATATCGCCTTCCTAAAACTGGAACATTACAGAGATAAGAGTTTACTAAATTCATCTCTAATGCTTGTATGACAATATCATCATGGATGGCGACATAAATTTATACCTTGAAAACAGTACCAATCAAAACACTTTCTTGATTTTCTCAATATATGGCAATTCTCACTTTTCAACGGAATGTCCTCCCATATTAAAGATAATCAATTAGACATATTAGCTACAAACTTTATTGACCCAACCAACATTTTCATGTCTGAATCACATTAGACTCCAGTACCCTGGTCAGACCACTATAGCCTCTCTTTTAACTAAACTGGAAAGAAATTAATCATTGTTCAAAAAGCGAACATACATACCTGTAGCAGGTATTCTCCGACGACAGCAGGCTGATCATTCTCACAAGTGGGTCGATGATCCGCGTCGGCCCGGGAACCAGCATTATTCATAGCAAAAAGGTTTGCCAGAACCTTCTGAGGCACGCTGCGCGCCTGACCTCACATGTATAGAGTGCCTTCCCGCCCGTTGCGCAACCACATTTCTCAGTTCAGTGAAAAGCAAAAGAGAGAGTGAAAGAAGACAACTCAAAGAGGAGGTGGGTGGGCTTGTGAGAATGATCAGCCTGCTGTCCTCAGAGAATACCTGCTACAGGTAAGTATCTTCGCTTTCTCCGAGGACAAGAAGGCTGAATAATTCTCACAAGTGGGGTATCCCTAGCATCCAGGCTCACACAAAACAACGAACATTGGTCAATTGGGCCTTGCAACAGCAAGAACATAACATAGATTAACCTGAAACTATTTACAAACTAGCTGAGAGTGCAACCTGAGACAGAATAAAACGGGCCTAGGAGGGTGGAGTTGGATTCTATACCCCAAAACAGATTCTGCAACACTGACTGCCCAAACCAACTATGGCATCGGGTATCCTGCTCAAAGCAGTAATGAGATGTGAATGTGTGGACTGAAGACCATGTCACAGCTTTGCAAATTTCTTCAATGGAGGCTAAGTGAGCCACCGGTGCAGCCATGGCTCTGACATTATGAGCCATGACATGGCCCTCTAGAGTCGGCCCGGCTTGGGCATAAGTGAAGAAAATGCAATCTGCTAGCCAATTGGAAATGGTGCATTTACTGATGGCAACTCCCCTCCTGTTGGGATCAAAAGAGAAACAACTGGGCAGACTATCTGAAGGTCTTGGTCCGCTCCATGTAAAAGGCCAACGCTCTCTTACAGTCCAAGGTGTGTAAAAGCTACTTTCGACAGGGTGGGCATGAGGATGGGGAAAAAATGTTGGCAAGACAATCGACTGGTTCAGATGGAACTCAGACACCACCTTCGGCAGGAACTTAGGGTGCATGCTGAGGACTACTCTGTTGTGATGAAATTTAGCAAAAGGTGCATCCACTACTACGATCAAAATAAAACATGGAAAAGAAAATAGGCGATACCTTTTTTATTGAAAAAAACAAGAGGGGGTGTGGGAAGATAGGCTCTTTTCAAACAATGGAGAAGATATATGACTGTAAATAAAAAGTAACGTTTATTACAACAACTCGACTCAACACAGCCGTGTTTCGGCGCCGTAGCGCCTTCTTCAGGAGTCTATAAAAACAAATATAAAACATGAATAATGCAAACGAAAAGCAATTAATAGACACTTGAAATAAATTTATAAAAACATTTTTTAAAAATATTCAATAATGGACATATGAAACAAACTCATAAAAACATCTTCGTGAAGCTTAAAACATAGATGATGCAAATACCAAATAATCATAAAATATAAACATGAATAATGCAAATGCCAAATCATAAAATATAAACATGAATGCAAAAATTAATCAATAATAAACATATAGTGTAAACAAAAGGCAATCAATAATAAATGTATAAAAAATTATTATGAGACAGATGCAAAAGCAAAATCATAAGCATTAAAATACACTTAAAAACATACTAAAAACACATAGTAGACACTGTAAAATGGTGTTGGAAGCGAAAAATGTTTTGTGTGAAAAACACATAAAACAATATATTGTACGATATTGTATATAGTTATCAGAGGTTGTAGACAAAAATACTATGAAATGGATTGAGTATCCAAAAAAGCAATACAGATATTCTTTAATGATATATAACAACTAAGAGAATACCTACTTGGGTTCAAGGTAATTGGTATTCAGGATTTCAGGCAACAAAAATACTGGAGTATAAAATAACTGATATGGAAGTGTATGACGGCAACACATAAAATTCTCAGTGGAGGAAATCAATATATAGATAAATATGTTTTCCTTTCCCATATGAAAAACTAAGGTTGTAATGTAAGCATTGTAATGAATAGGATAAAGTGTGTAAAAAAGGGGATCAATATGCATGGTTACAAGTAACTTTGTCTCGGAGCAAAATAGAACAATAACGGAGAAACAGGTTTGTTCATATTTTGCCAATATACGGACTAAACCCCCCCCCCCCCCCCCCCAATTTTTTTTATGTATATAAAAAATAATAGACAAATATCAAAATAATGAATAATAAATGCAATAAAACTAATATGTGACAATCCAAAAACAAGTGTCAGAGAAGAAAATAATAAAAGTAAAAATAAAAACAAATACATCAATAAAAACAGATACACCAATAGAAACACACATGCCCTTTTAAATGTGTGATATATACAGTGAAAAATAAAAAACTCAGAAGTAAGGAGAAAGGAAAAGGAAGAAAGCAAGAGAAAAAAAGAAAAGAATCTTACTAACCTTCCAGAGGTTTTAACCGGTACTGAATGGTTAACACACTAGAGGTATAAACGGTGCTAGAATAGTTAACATCAAAAATAAAAAGGGGGAACAAATGCACTGAAGGGTACACAGTTCCTTCTGGAAAAAACATATGAAAGGAAAAACAATTAGTGATACGAATATGTGGACTAGTTCTCCACCGCATAACAAGATATATATGTATATAGATATATACATACACATTCATATCTATATCTATATATCTATCTATATATATATATATATATATACACACACACACACACCATACGCATACATACACATATAAGGATCTGAAGATGGCATTTAGAGATAGAGACTGAAAACACAAAAACACCACTATAAACGCTCAGTGGCTTCTCACGCAAATATAACCACCAAAGAGAAATTTTTTTAACGAAGCGCTAATATATTGCTTTTTTGGATACTCGAACCATTTCATAGTATTTTTTTCTACAACCTATGATAACTATATACAATATCGTACAATATTGTTTTATGTATTTTCACACAAAACTTTTTCCCTTGCAGCACCATTTTACAGTGTCTAATATTATGTGGGGTTTTTTTTAGTATGTTTAAGTGTATTTTAATGCTTATGATTTGCTTTTGCATCTCTGATATGTCTCAATTTTTTATACATTTATTATTGATTTTTGCATTATTCGTGTTTATATTTTATGATTATTTGGCATTTGCATTATTCATGTTTATATTTTATGATTATTTGGCATTTGCATCATCTATGTTTTAAGCTTCACGAAGATGTTTTTATGAGTTTGTTTCATATGTCCATTATTGAATGTTTAAAAAAAGTTTTTATCAATTTATTTCAAATGTCTATTATTAATTGCTTTTCGTTTGCATTATTCATGTTTTATATTTGTTTTTATAGACTCCTGAAGAAGGTGCTAAGGCGCCGAAACATGGCTGTGTTGAGTCGAGTTGTTGTAATAAACATTACTTTTTATTTACAATCATAGTCTTCTCCATTGTTTGAAAAGAGCCTATCTTCCCCACCCCTCTGTTTTTCTCTTATTTTGTTTCATGGGAATTAAGTGCACCTCCACACTCTGTGTGGTACTCCCACACTTAGTGCGTTTTTTTTTTTTGGATTGTACCTTTTTTATTGGACATAACTTAATACATTTCTGATTAACTTCGAAGGTTGCCCTTCTTCGTCAGATCGGAATAAGCAAATGTTGGTAGATGACAGTATATCTGAGTGAAACATCAAAGCATTTCAGTGACAGTCTAACAGGATGGGTGGATAGGTGAGAGTCAGGGAGACAGGAAGGTGACAGAGTAATACAATTTACAAAGCAATACAATTTTATGCTTTATAATGGGCTAGAAAACCCAGATCTTTGTTAAGTCCTGTCTGTTGGGTGTCAAAATATTTGATCATTCTGACTTCAAAGGTCTTACATTCCTGTATTGTTTTAAAGTTCCTTTTTAGGATTCTTACCATGAAATCACTGGTACAGTGTTCTGGTTTTGTAAAGCGCTGCCCCACAGGCGTGACATCTTTATTGGTACTAACATTTTTCATATGGTGTCTATGTAAATTAAATCTCTTTAGCATCTGACTTGTTTCTCCAATGTAGCAGCCTTCGTTGCATTTTTTACACAATGATATATACCACATTGGAAGATGAGCACGTGAAAGATTCCTTAATGTTGAATATTTTTCCTTTGGGGACCATGGGGTCCTGCAAAATATTTTGGCATAGTTTACAGCTGGATATATAGTAAGGATGTGCCATTCTTTTCTTTTTGAGTCTGTGTTGGGAGCTTACTTCTAATTAGCTTGTGTTTTAAGTTGGGTGGCTGTCGGAAGGCCAGCACTGGTGGGGATGGGAATATCTCTTTCAGTAATTCATCCTCCTGGAGTAAAGGCTGCAGATCTTTTATGATTTTTCTTAATTTTTCCAGCTGTAGGTTGTATGTCACTATAAGGGGATTCTGTCTGTGGCTTTTTTTTTTCTTTGTACTGTAGCAGCTTTTCCCTGGGTGTTTTGAGGGAGGAGGCAATATTCTTGGAAATAATTTTGGGGTTGTAGCCTTTCTGTTTGAAGGATGCAGTCAGGGTTTCAAGGTGTCTGTCTCTGTCCCTTGGGTCAGAGCAGATACGGTGGTATCTTGTGGCTTGGCTGTAAATAATGGATCTTTTTGTATGTGAAGGGTGGAAGCTGGAGTTGTGGAGGTAGCTGCATTTGTCTGTGGGTTTCTTGTATATGGATGTTTGTATATAGCCATCACTGACTGAGACTGTGGTGTCCAGAAAGTTGATTTTTTCTGGGGAGTAGTCAATTTTGAATCCGATTGTAGGATGGTATGTATTGAAGGAATTGTAAAATTGTTTCAGTTTCTTCCCCATCAGTCCAAATCATGAAAATGTCATCGATGTACCAGTAGTATTTTAGGGGTTTGGTCTGGTATGTATTCAGAAATGTCTCTTCCAGCTCAGCAATAAAGAGGTTGGCATATTGGGGTGCTGTCCTGGTGCCCATTGCAGTGCCCATTATTTGTAGATAGATATATAACTCTTATACTAATCATACATTATCAAGATCAACTTATCATATACTATCAAGCTCAACTTACGTTTTGAAATTTCTATTATATGACTTTGTATTTCAACTTACTATGTAAGCCGCATTGAGCCTGCATTGTGTGGGAAAGCGCGAGGTACAAATGTAATAATAATCATTGTTAAAGCGGAAACAGTTGTGAGTTAAAATAAATTTGATTAGTTTTGTAATGGTTTCTGGTGAGTATTGATGGTCCAGTATGGATGTTTTTAGGAATTTCTCACATGCAGCTATGCCATCTGCATGGGGAATGTTGCTGTATAGTGATTCTACATCCATCGTGACCAGAAGGGTGCTTGGTGGTAATTGCTTGATATTTTTCAATTTATTCAGAAAGTCTGTGGTGTCTTGTATGAAGTTGTTTGTTTTGTGGATGAGAGGTTTCAGAATTCCCTCTATGAGTCCAGATATTTCCTCCATGAGCATGCCAATACCCGCTATGTCTAACAGGGTTTCCAGATTTGTGGATTTTGGGTAGCATGTAGAATGTGCCCACCGCAGGCTGGTTTGGTATGAGTTTCTTCAGATGTGGCTGTACTTGTTTAGGAAATGTTCTGATCAGGTTTTTCAGCTGTTTTGTATAATCCTGTGTGGGATCCTCAATTAGTTTCCTGTAGTATGTGTTGTCTAAGGAGCTGTCTCCCTGACTCCCACCTATCCACCCCCATCCTGTTAGGAGGAGTGGCCTAGTGGTTAAGGTGGTGGACTTTGGTCCTGGGGAACTGAGGAACTGAGTTCGATTCCCGGCACAGGCAGCTCCTTGTGACTCTGGGCAAGTCACTTAACCCTCCATTGCCCACCGCATTGAGCCTGCCATGAGTGGGAAAGCGCGGGGTACAAATGTAACAAAAATAAATAAATAAAATAAATGCTTTGATGTTTCACTCAGATATACTGTCATTGCCCTCCTGTCTCTATGCATATAGACTGTCACTGAAATGCTTTGATGTTTCACTCACATATACTGTCATCTACCAACATTTGCTTATTTCCGAACTGACGAAGAAGGGCAACCTTCGAAAGCTAATCAAGAAATGTATTAAGTTATGTCCAATAAAAAAGGTATCTTATTTTCTTTTCCATGTTTTATTTCTATTGATTACCTTTAAAAGTGGACTAACACAGCTACCACACCTCACTACTAAGACCTGAACCCTACGAGTTGGAATAATAGCCACCAAGAAAACGACCTTCTAGGTCAAGTACTTCAGATGGCAGGAATTCAGTGGCTCAAAAGGAACTTTCATCAGCTGGATGAGAATAATGTTGAGATCCCATGTCACTGGCGGAGATTTGACAGGGGGCTTTGACCCAAGCAAACTTCTCCTGAAGTGAACTGAAGGCTGTCCAGAGATAGGCTTACCTTCTACACGCTGATAAGAACTGCACTAAGGTAACATAGTTAACATAGTAGATGACGGCAGAGAAAGACCTGTACGGTCAATCCAGACTGCCCAACAAAATAAACTCATATGTGCTACTTTATGTGTATACCTTACCTTGATTTGTATCTGCCATTTTCAGGGCCCAGACCATAGAAGTCTGACTAGCACTAGCCCCGCCTCCCACCACCGGCTCTGCCACCCAATCTCCGCTATGCTTCTGAGGATCCATTCCTTCTGAACAGGATTCCTTTATGTTTATCCCACACATTTTTTAATTCTGTTACCGTTTTCATCTCCACCACCTCCCATGGGAGGGCATTCCAAGTATCCACCACTCTCTCCGTGAAAAAATACTTCCTGACATTTTTCTTGAGTCTGCCCCCCTTCAGTCTCATTTCATGTCCTCTAGTTCTAATGACTTCCCATCTATGGAAAAGGTTTGTTTGTGGATTAATACCTTTCAAATATTTGAACATCTGTATCATATCAACCCTGTTTCTCCTTTCCTCCAGGGTACACATATGTTCAGGTCAGCAAGTCTCTCCTCATACGTCTTGTAACACAAATCCCATACCATTTTTGTAGCTTTTCTTTGCACCGCTTCAATTCTTTGTACATCCTTAGCAAGATATGGCCTCCAAAACTGAACACAATACTCCAAGTGGGGCCTCACCAACGACTTATACAGGGGCATCAACACCTCCTTTCTTCTGCTGGTCACACCCCTCTCTATACAGCCTAGCAACCTTCTAGCTACGGCCACCGCCTAGTCACACTGTTTCGTCACCTTCAGATCCTCAGATACCATCACCCCAAGATCCCTCTCCCCATCTGTACATATCAGACTCTCACCGCCTAACACATACGCCTCCCCTGGATTTCTACTCCCTAAGTGCATCACTTTGCATTTCTTTGCATTGAATTTTAATTGCCAAACCTTAGACCATTCTTCTAGCTTCTGCAGATCCGTTTTCATTTTTTCCACTCCCTCCTGGGTGTCCTCTCTGTTACAAACCTTAGTATCATCTGCAAAAAGGCAAACTTTACCTTCTAACCCTTCGGCAATGATAAAAACCAGTTTTTGCACTTGACAGTTTTCATAGTAGAAGTCTCAAGGAGAATCTTCCACAATCACAGTTCCTATGGCTCCGGAGGCTGTGTAGCCAAATAAAGGCTAGAACATCTGATAGAGAAAAATTACT
Source organism: Microcaecilia unicolor (assembly GCF_901765095.1). Classification (NCBI taxonomy): domain Eukaryota; kingdom Metazoa; phylum Chordata; class Amphibia; order Gymnophiona; family Siphonopidae; genus Microcaecilia; species Microcaecilia unicolor. Next base: position 17,546,256 of record NC_044043.1, on the reverse strand, counting down.
CAAACTACGAGATGGTAGAAAAACACCAGATATTGTTTGCAGCCTACAGTTCTCAAACTATTCAAGAGATATTCAGAAAATTTTATATAACTGGCATATCCTTGAAGAACACAGTTGCTTTCGAGGTAAAAAAAAAGTTACAATTGCACATACTAGAGGGATTTAAAGGAAATTATTGCCCCATCTTCATTGCCTCAAACTAACAATGATCAACAATTAGAACTGGATCATTTTGTTACTGGACATCATCCATGCAAGAGTTGTTCGGTATGTCAGTTGTCAATGGATATCGTTTCCTTTGAACATCCGCAGACTGGCAAAATTTATAAATTGCTGAACCACACTAATTGCAATACCACACATGCTGTATATGTTATTATGTGCTCTTGCTCATTACTTTACGTGGGTAAAACAAAGAGAAAAATCAAGACGCGCATAATTGAGCATAGGAGTAATATCAATCGGGGTAATCTCACTGCCCCACTTGTGCAACATTATATGGAACAATCGCATTCCCCGTCTGATCTCCGGTTTTTTGTCTATCAAGTGGTTAAAAAGCCGTGGCGTGGCGGTGACCTTGATTTGCTTTTGTTACATAGTAACATAGTAGATGACGGCAGAAAAAGACCTGCATGGTCCATCTAGTCTGCCCAAGATAAACTCATATGTGTATACCTTACCTTGAATTTGTACTTGTCTTTTTCAGGGCACAGACCGTGTAAGTCTGCCCAGCAGTATTTCCCGCCTCCCAACCACCAGTCCCGCTTCCCATCACCGGCTCTGGCACAGACCGTATAAGTCTGCCCTCCCCTATCCTAGCCTCCCAACCACCAACCCCTCTTCCCCCCACCTGCTCCGCCACCCAATTTCAGCTAAGCTTCTGAGGATCCATTCCTTCTGCACAGGATTCCTTTATACATATCCCACGCATGTTTGAATTCCGTTACAGTTTTCATCTCCACCACCTCCTGCGGGAGGACATTCCAAGCGTCCACCCTCTGTGAAAAAATACTTCCTGACATCTTTCCTGAGTCTGCCCCACTTTGTTACAACGAGAACAAAGAACTATTTTTGAATTTAATACAGTAACTCCTGCAGGACTTAATCTAGAGATAGACTTGTCTGTTTTTCAGTGAATATTTAGACAATATGTTGTTTTTTTCCTTTTAAACACTGGAAGGATGTTCTCTTCAGTTTATTTTAAGGAACATTTATATATGTGACTAATGGATGTATGATATGCTTGGTTTAAAGCATATATTTTTGATTGTTTGATGTCATGTATTTATGAACAAATGTTTCATACATGTACTTATTTAAGTTTAACACCTGATTGCATGGGTATATTCAACATAACATTATGATAAAACTACAGATTTGTAATGCCACTCACGTTTCATTCTAGTTTTTAATGTTTTTTAAGGTAAAAAAACATTTTTTAATTCATTTTTTAAAATTCATTTCATATAGTAAATACATTAGAATATATTGGTACATTTAATGATAAAACCATATGTTTGTAGCATTAAGTTTCTTTTTAGAATTTATTATAAATGCAATTTATAGACTCATAAGGTAGATAACATTGGCACATATAAATATACAATTATAAGAATGAAGTGCTGTTTAAGCTCAATTTTAGCATTTATAAGTTTTTTAATGACATAAAATAGTATATGAACGGTTAAATTTAAAATATAATTAATAGATTTAGCAAATAGATTAAAATTGGGGTATGGTAAGTTCATATTTGTTTAGAAAATCTTTTTAAACTTGGTCATTTAATATTTGATAAATATTCAATTTAAGAGTAGATAAACTGGCATATGAACAGTTAATTGAAGACAAATTATAGATTTGTTAAATAGATTAAAATTGCTACGTAGTCAGTTAATTGTTTTGACAATTACTCAATATTCTGTCATTTTATATTTTAAATAAATGGATATTTTAACAATGTGGGCTTTAGGACCTAGTAAATGATTCCTGCATATCTGGCAGGCTTTTAGACCCAGTAACCACCTAAATTCATTTGATAGGATAATGCCGTCAACATTTGTGAAGATCGGGTGTTTTCATTTAAGTTAATTACATCTTTTTTGCACCCTGAGTGACTTGGTACTAAAAGCAGAGCCTTTTGAGATCACAGCTTTTCATCCATTTGGATACAGAAAGTGAAAGTGCCTTGTTGCTTTGTAGCTTTTACTATATGAGACGTGGGGGTAAGTTTTTGTCATGACAGTAAAATGTAGGTAGTTTCTAAGTTAGGCACTATAGTATTTGCTGCTTCATGATTTGACAACTTTTACCAATTGCACAATCCTCTTGGTAGCGTCTGTGGCATTATGGTTTGTTATATTTATTGAAACCCTTCTGTTTGGCAATACAGTTTGAGGTATACAGACTTTTTTTTTTGATACTTGAGTTAAAATGAAAGTCAGTATTTTATTGCTTATGAAAATCATTTTTGCAATGTTTTAAAAAGAAATATTGAAGACATTTTATTTAAAAAATGCTGATGCGAGAAACATATCCTATACAATAATCCTCACCTCCAACGTTCTGTGCTTGGGACCGTGGCTCCCTGGAGGTGGTCTGCTAGGCAGACACGCACTGACGTCACTGACAGCTGATTCCAAGGCAAGGGGAGGAGTAGGGAAACGCGCAGCGTGTTTCCCTACTCCTCCCCCTGCCTCGGAATCATCTGTCACCCCCCGCGCTACAGCCCCCTCGACCCCCCCCCCCGCCGCCGTTGTGGACTACCTGTGCAGACGGGGGACTCAAACCCCCGACAGCCGAAGTGCTGTTGTGCCCTTCGCGTTACTTCCTCAATCATCTTCTCTGCAAGTTCCTCTGCGTGCGTCTGACCTTGCCTTCAGAAACGGGCCTTTTTTTTACTAGTGTATATATAATAGCATTAACAGGGCTTCTATTATTTTTTGGAGCTCTGTGTGCGTTTCGTTATCTGCCAATTATAATTATGTAAATTTTATTTGTAACTGCTAATGGTATTTTAGCTAGTGACAAAACACCTTTAAAATGTGCATTTATCTTGTTATCTGCCAATCGCAATTAATTATACAAATGGAATTTTGAATAGTGACAAAAGGTTAACAGGGCTTTTATTTACTTATTTATTGTTTGGAGCTCTGGATATACTTGTTTTGCTATCTGCCAATTTTATCTGTAACTGCTAATGCTACTTTGGTCAATGAAAAAATACTTTTGAATTTGTTATTCATCTTGTTATCTGCCAATTGCAATCAATTATGCAAATAGAATTTTGAATAGTGACAATATGTTTTAAAAAAAAAATTAAGATCAAGTAATGCCACTAGATATATAAGTTTTTGGTTTTTTTATATTTGAGGATTTATATATTTATTCATTTCTGTGCTGATTTGAATGTTTTTGAAGGTTTATATTATCAGTGTAATGTTTGAAATGTATTGTACATTTAAAAATGTTTTTAAACATTATTTTTGACCTGTTAGTTTAAGCTTTTATGAATATGAAATTTAGTTATAGCCAGTATTATATAATATGACCTTTTTATAAAATATATTACAAATAATTAAAATAAGCGTTTTAAACATATAATAGGAAAAATTTTTTTGTTCAAAAGGAATAATATATTATAGAGGAATATATTCCAGTTATTCCCCAAGTTTTCCAAGTCATCACTGTGGTGAGTTACCATTTTTGTTTTGATTAATTATCCACTTATTTTCAAATTACTATATAATAATATATGGGAATGTTAAAATATTAAATGCTTTAGGTGTTTATATAGGCTTATATATGTATGCTTGATGAGTCTAAATATTAATCTTTGGTTTTATTCATTATATGTTAAAAAGTTTTTAAAAATATATTATTTCTGTGTTTTGCATTCTATGTAGACCCCTGATGCAGGTGCTAGTCACTAAAACACTGCCCGTGTCGGGTCTTTTTGTCAAGGCTCATTCATTAAAGAACTGTGTTCCATTTTTAAAGGCCCGTGGTGCTGTTTTTTTTTTTTTTTGGACTTTAGTTTGTACTTCGTTCCCTCTCTTTTGTTATACTCCCTAAGTGCATCACATTGCATTTCTTCGCATTGAATTTTAATTGCCAAATGTTAGACCATTCTTCTAGCTTCTGCAGATCCTTTTTCATGTTTTCCACTCCCTCCTGGGTGTCCACTGTTACAAATCTTAGTATCATCCGCAAAAAGGCAAACTTTACCTTCTAACCCTTCGGCAATGTCACTCACAAACACATTGAACAGAATTGGCCCCAGCACCGATCCCTGAGGCACTCCACTACTCACCTTTCCCTCATCCGAGCAAATTCCATTAACCACCACCCTCTGGCATCTGACCGTCAACCAGTTCCTAATCCAGTTCACCACGTCAGGTCTGTAAGCATTTATAGGTGAATAACTCTTCTGGGCAAAGCTACCCAATGAGTAATTCCCAGGTTCCGTTTACAAAAGTCTGGCTAAAACAACTTCCTAGCTCTCTGTCCAGGGGTGGTTATTATAAAGGAACCTGGCTGTTCTGGGCTACACCAGAACTTTTCTTCTGTTAGAGAGAACTGGAATAAAGCAAAGTCACTGCTGAAATATATTAATTTATTATATAGGTAAGAAAATATAAATAATACCCCCTACACTACTGCTTAGCTGTACAAATGTAGCTCCCTTATGCTGATAAGCAACTATAGAATGTATTGTCTAACTAAAACACTGATATCACTGGTTACTAGGTTATTACACAATCCTGATTAGCAATACTGACTAGGTCATGAAGTAATACAGTTAGCAGCACATCTTCCTGATCACAGTTCTGACTAACCCGCCTTTGCTGAGGCAAGAACCTACTAGCTCTTAGGAAATAAACCTCTGTAATCCTCACCTAGCTGACCCTGGGTGGTCGCTCCGATGAAGTGGACACCGGTTTTCCTTTCAGACTCCAGCTGTCTTCCACAGCGAGTCCCCGTCTTAGGAAACAGCACAGGCTCCTTGCAGCATGCAGGATTACAGTCACTCTGGCCGGTACAGCTGAACCAACAGGTACTTTCTTCAGATGGTCAGTTCACAAGGTTGTGGACCACTTCAGGTCTCGCTGGTCGGCTTGCCAGCTACCCTTCTTCCAGTAGAACCAAATTCTCCCTTTCTTCCTTTTCTCTTGTCTGTCTTTTTTCTTTATCTTACTTTCTTTTTTTTTTTTTTCTTTTTCTGGTTCCCGCTCTCTAGCCCCTGATTCCCAGGTGACCAGTCAGCAACCAATCAGGATCTTGTCCAGCTCCTTCCCTGAGCAAGAAAAACCTTTTTGATCTTCCAGATGTTACATTGTGGTATGCATTCCTGTCTCTCATCATACTCGCTGGCACCATGGCCTTACCCCCTGTAGCTCATCAGGGAGGTGCAAGGGTCAGGTAGCCCACTGCATATCTTTGAGTTTTTCCAGACCTGCCAGATATTTACCACAAGCAGGGCTCTGCCACAAACAGAAAGTTGAATCTGCTTGATCACTGAAGTGCAGGGTCTTAGTTCACAGACTCCATCTTGACATAGTTGTATACACAGGCTGAGACCAGCAGAGTGAGGCTCACAGGGAAATAGCCCTACAGGTTCTATCCTCAGCCTGTCAAGTTTATTCAAGAGCCTCCTGTGGGGAACCGTGTCAAAATCTTTGCTGAAATCTAAGAAGATTACGTCTATAGCACCTCCATGATTCAATTCTTCAGTCACCCAGTCAAAGAATTCAATGAGATTAGTTTGGCACGATTTACCTTTGGTAAAACCATGTTATCTCGGATCTTGCAACTTATTGGCTTCCAGGAAATTCACTATCCTTTCCTTCAGCATCGCTTCCATTACTTTTCCAATAACCGAAGTGAGGCTTACCGGCCTGTAGTTTCCAGCTTCTTCCCTATCACCACTTTTGTGAAGAGGGACCACATCCGCTCTTCTCCAATCCCATGGAACCTCTCCCGTCTCCAAGGATTTATTAAACAAATCTTTAAGAGGACCTGCCAGAACCTCTCTGAGCTCCCTCAATATCCTGGGGTGGATCCTGTCCGGTCCCATGGCTTTGTCCACCTTTAGATTTTCAAGTTGTTCATACACACACTCTTCCATGAATGGTGCTATATCCACTCCATTCTCATATGTACTTTTGCCAGTCAATCGTGTTCCTTCTCCAGGATTTTCTTCTGTGAAAACAGAACAAAAGTATCTATTTAGCAAATTTGCTTTTTCTTCATCATTATCTACATAGCGGTTCGCAGCATCTTTCAGTATCTCAATTCCCTTTTTAGTCTTCCTCCTTTCACTAATATACCTGAAGAAATTTTTGTCACCCCTCCTTACATTTCTAGCCATTTGTTCTTCCGCTTGCGCTTTCGCCAGACGTCTCTCTCTCGGCTTCTTTCAGTTTTATCCGGTATTCCTCTCCGTGTTCCTCTTCTTGAGTTTTTCTGTATTTCAGGAACGCCAACTCTTTAGCCTTTATTTTCTCAGCCACTTGCTTGGAGAACCATATTAGTTTCCTTTTTCTCTTGTTTTTATTTAGTCTCCTTACATAAAGGTTTCTGGCCATATTTATAGCTTCTTTCAGCTTGGACCACTGTCCTTCCACTGCTCGTACGTCCTCCCAGCCCCTCAGCTCCTTCCTCAGGTATTCCCCCATTTTACTAAAGTCAGCATGCTTGAAATCCAGGACCACCCTCCACTTCAGCTGTCATATCAAACCAAACTGTTTGATGGTCACTGCTGCCAAGGTGGGCACCCACTCGGACATTTGACACACTATCCCCATTTGTGAGCACCAGATTCAGCGTCGCTCCCTCCCTCATGGGTTCCGTCACCATTTGTCTGAGCAGAGCACTTTGAAAAGCACTCCCGATCTCTCTACTTCTTTCCGATTCCGCAGATGGAACCTTCCAATCAACATCTGGCAGATTGAAATCTCCCAGCAACAGCGCCTCTCTCTCCTTTCCCAACTTTTGAATATCTGTGGTCAGATCTTTATCTAGTTCCTCCAATTGTGTCAGAGGTCTGTAGACAACACCCACGTGGACAGAGGTTCTATCATCTCTTTTTAATGTGATCCATACATATCACTTCTTCCTTTCCCTAGGTCCCTGTCATTTCAGTCGCTGCGATATCATCTCACATAGAGAGCTACTCCTCCACCTTTACGACCATCTCTATCCTTCCTAATTAGATTATAGCCTGGCATGTTTGAACCCTTAAGGAGTTGGTCTTGAGACCAGACTCTGGTAAGTGTAGAAGGTATTCAAGCAAAGTCTGTTTAGGACCAGAAAGGGGATCTACGGCCTTGCTGTCACACCAGATGGCAAACCTCCTCCATTTAAAAGAGTAACATCTCTTAGTGGAATCTTTCCAAGCCAGCAAGACCCGGGAGACACCCTCCGAAAGACCCAAGGAAGCAAATTCTAGGCTTTCAACATCCAGTCCATGAGAGCCAGAGACTGGAGGTTGGGATGTAGAAGCGACCCCTCATTCTGAGGGTTGGAAAACACTCCAATCTCCACGGTTCTATGGAGGATAATTTCAGAAGAAGAGGGGGAACCAAATATGGCATGGCTAGTAGGGTGCGATCAGAATCATTGTTCCACGGTCTTGCCTGAGTTTCCCACCAGAGGTATCGGAGGATACATGTACAGGCCTGTTCCCCAATGAAGGAGAAAGGCATCTGATGCTATATCGTGGGCCTGAAGCCTGGAACAGAACTGAGGGACCTTGTGTTTGAGGCGAGTGGCAAAAAGATCCACCGAGGGGGTGCCCCACGCTCGGAAGATCTTGGGGGCTACGCCCATATTGAGACCACTCGTGAGGCTGCATTATCCTGCTCAGTCTGTTGGCCACACTGTTGTTTATGTCCGCCAAATAAGTGGCCTGCAGAAACATGCCATAACAGCGTGCCCAGAGCCACATCTGGACGGCCTCCTGACACAGAGGGCGAGATCCGGTGCCCCCCTGCTTGTTGGTGTAATACATTGCAACTTGGCTGTCTGTTTGAATTAGGATAACTTGGTTGGACAGCCAATCTCCGAAATCCTTTAGAGCGTTTGATGCTCCAGGAGGTTGATCTGAAGATTCATTTCCTGGAGGGACCAAGCTCCTTGAGTGTGAAGCCCATCTACATAAGCTCCCCAGCTCAGGAGTGATACATCCATCATCAGCACTTTTCGCGGCTGAGGAATTTGGAATGGACGTCCCAAGGTCAGATTGGACCGAATTGTCCACCTGTGAAGAGAGTGTACAAGGTCGATGGACGTTTGGATGACATCCTCTAGATTCCCTGTGGCTTGGACACCACTGAGAAGCCAGGGTCCATTGAGCAGATCTCATATGAAGACATGCCATGGGAGTAACATGAACTGTGGAGGCCATGTGGCGCAAGAGTCTCAATGTCTGCCGAGCTGTGATTTGCTGAGACTGTCGAACCTTGGATACTAGGGACAGAAGATTGTCTGCCCATATCTCGGGAAGATAGGCTCGAACAGTTCTCAAGTCGAGCAAAGCTCCTATGACCTCCAGTTTTTGAACAGGGTTGAGATGGAACTTGGGGTAATTTATTACAAACCCTAATAGTTCCAGCATCTAAATAGTTCTCCACATGGACTCCCGAGCACCGTCCTCCAATGTGCTCTTTACCAGCCAATCGTCAAGATAAGGAAACACATGCACTCCCAGTCTGTGTAGCGATGCTGCAACTACCACTAGACATTTGGCAAATACCCTGGGAGCTGACGCTAGGCCAATGGACAGTACGCAGTACTGAAAGTGCCGCAGTCCCAGCTGAAATCGCAGATACTTCCTGTGGGCTGTAAGTATCGGAATGTGAATATAAGTGTCCTTTAAGTCCGGAGAACATAGCCAACTGCTTTTCTGAATCATGGGAAGAAGGGTGCCCAGGGAAAGCATCCTGAACTTTTCTCAGACTAGGAATTTGTTCAGGGCCCTTAGGTCTAGGATGGGACACATCCCCCCTATTTTTTTCTGCATAAGGAAGTACCTGGAATAGAATCCATGCCCTTCTTCCCCCGGTGATACGGGTTCGGCCACATGGGCCTTTAAAAGGGCGAAGAGTTCTGCAAGTATCTGCTTGTGCTGAGAGCTGAATGAGGTTTGGAGATCAGATTGAGGGTGTATCGTAACCGGACTATTTGAAGAACCCAGAAGTCAGAGGTTATGAGAGACCACCTTTGGTGAAAAAACATTAACCTCCCCCCAATTGGCAAGTCTTCTGGCGCAGACACTTTTATGGCGGCTATGCTCTGCTGGAGCCAGTCAAAAGCTCGTCTCTTGCTTTTGCTGGGGAGCAGCAGAGGCCTTGGGCGCACCCTGTTGATGAGTACGAGCATGAGCAGGCTGGTGAGACATTGGAGTGTATCTACACCTAGAATAGGGAGCACTCTGGGGCCCACCAAAAAACCTCCTGGATGAGGAGGCGGAACCATAAGGCACCTGGCGGGAGAGAGAAGCTATAGCATCTGTATGCTTCTTGATCTGGTCAACTAGATCCTCCGATATGAGAAAGAATGAGATGTTTGACCACAGAAACCAAAAACTGAAGAGATGAATTCTTCAAAAGCAAACGTTTATTTGATAAAAAAGACTCGGCACAAATGCTGTGTTTCAACTAGATCCTCCACCTTCTCTCCGAAAAGATTATACCCCCGGCAAGGAACATCCGCTATCCTCTGCTGGACTGAATGGTCCAGTTCAGAAACACAGCCATGAGAGTCTGCACATTGCTATACCTTCAGCAGAGATCCTGGATGCTACATCAAAAGTGTCGTATGCGCCCCTGGCCAAGAATTTACGACACCTTCTGCTGTCTGACCAGCTGGCGAAAAGGTTCGGCCTGCTCCCGAGGGAGGGCATCGACCAAACTAGACAGCTGCTGCATCGAGTTCCGCAAGTGGATGCTCGTGAAGAGCTGGAAGGCTGGATATGGGCAATGAGCATGGCAGCCTGATACATTTTCCTCCCCAAAGAATCCAAGGTTCTAGCTTCTCTACCTGTGGGGCGTGAGTCTCTAGAACTCTTGGCTTTCTTGAGGGCAGAGTCCACCACCATGGAGTTGTGGGGTAACTGAGACCTCATCAACCCAAGCTCCCCGTGGATCCGGTATTGAGAATCAAACTTCTTGGGAATGATGGGCACAGATAGAGGGGATGCCCATTTTCGCTTAAGGGCTTCTTTCAGTACCTTATGCAAAGGAGCTGTCACTGCCTCCCCTTGGTGGATCGGTGCAATCCAGAACCTCGAGCATCTCAGCCCTGGGCTCATCCTCCTACGGGGAATTGAATGGCTTGAGCCGTTTCCCGCAGAAAAGATAAAAAGGAGACACTCTCTGGTGGAGACAGTCTCCTTTGAGGTGGAGGGAAAGGTTCAGAGGGAATCCCAGAGGACTCATCGGAGAAGTACCTGGGATCCTCCTCTGACTCCAAGTGCTCTCCTTGGAGTTGGAGAGCACTTCCCTCAGTGACTTCCGAGACCAAACCTGTCTCCACGCCGAAGACCCATGGTCTCGAGGTTGATGTTGAGGGGCCGACTAAGTCGGAGACTGCACCGCGGGTGGAGGGCCAGACATAGCTGCAGCAGACGGCATGGTAGGCGCAAGCACCACTGATGCCGATGCAGTGTGGCGCAGCAGTCTTTCCAGGAGTTCCGGAAGGCCTGGATCCACTCGAGAGCTGCCATCGGTAGAGGCTGCAGGGCTGGTGAGACTCAGGAGCAGGAACTTGACTGATGGGAGACCGATGCACCGTCACCTCTTGTATGGAGGGGGAGCGGTCCTCCAGGCATCGACGCTTCTCGGGTGAAAAATCCCTTAACGCCCCGGAGCTTCCGGCACTATGCGTCGAAGGAGAAAGGTGTCTGTGCTTCTTAGCCTTCGCTCGATGCACCTCACCAAGACTCCTCAGTGCAGAGGACAACGTCGAATCCCCACATCGCCTTGGGGTCGGGTCCGACGATGGATGGTCCTGGGGGGGTCTGCACAGGAGGCCTCGAGGCAGGTGGAGAACCACTCGATGCCTCACTGCTCCCAGTGTGTCTGGGTCTCTCAGCAGTCATCCCTATATCTACTCCCAACGTCAATGCTTCCCCTCGATGCAGTCGACGCCGCTGACCTAAGTTATTCTGGTACGGCTTCTCGAGCAAGTTGAGTCCTTTTCTTCATATGAAGACAAAGGGCACAACGAGCTGGGCTATGGTCGGGTTTGAAGTCACTGGGAGTCTTCAATGACATGGAAGGGAAAACGACTACAGCAAAATTAAACTCGATGGTGCTAGAAGGAAAAAGGCACAAAAAAAAAGAGAAAAAAAGACCCAGCCGAGCAGCCTAATATAGTCGCGATGAAAATGAAGAAAACTTGAGGGTTAAAAAACTAAGAAAACATGGGAAGTTTTTTTTTTAAAAAAACAAATAAGAGGGAAAACAAGAAAACACACAAAAATAGTGCAAGGGCACTTGAAGACTTGTTCCCTGGTGAAGAGAGAGCAACAGGAAAACCTTCTGCTCCTGACGCGGAGAAAAACAAACTGAGGAATGTGGTCACGCAGCAGGCGGGAAGGCACTCCGCACATGCGCAGTCAGGCAAGCAGCGTACCTTGGAAGGCTCTAGCAAACTTCTTTGCTATGAATAATGCCGGTTGGCAGGCCGATGCGGATCGTCGATCCACTTGTGAGAATTATTCAGCCTGCTTGTCCTCAGAGAATCTACGAATACATTACATTTCTTCAAAACTAGAGGCAAAATTGACCCTCTCAAATTCTGGTCTAACAATTCAGCAAATCATTCACCTCAAACCCATCTACTAGTTAAATCCAACATAAGTACATAAGTAATGCCACACTGGGAAAAGACCAAGGGTCCATCGAGCCCAGCATCCTGTCCACGACAGCGGCCAATCCAGGCCAAGGACACCTGGCAAGCTTCCCAAACGTACAAACATTCTATACATGTTATTCCTGGAATTGTGGATTTTTCCCAAGTCCATTTAGTAGTGGTTTATGGACTTGTCCTTTAGGAAACCATCTAAACCCTTTTTAAACTCTGCTAAGCTAACCGCCTTCACCTCGTTCTCCGGCAACGAATTCCAGAGTTTATGCGTTGGGTGAAGAAAACTTTTTTCCGATTTGTTTTAAATTTACCACACTAGTTTCATCGCATGCCCCCTAGTCCTAGTATTTTTGGAAAGCGTGACCAGACGCTTCACATCCACCTGTTCCACTCCACTCATTATTTTATATACCTCTATCATGTCTCCCCTCAGCTGTCTCTTCTCCAAGCTGAAAAGCCCTAGCCTCCTTAGTCTTTCTTCATAGGGAAGTCGTCCCATCCCCGCTATCATTTTAGTCGCCCTTCGTTGCACCTTTTCCAATTCTAGTATATCTTTCTTGAGATGCGGCGACCAGAATTGAACACATGGAGCGATACAACGGCATTATAAGATCCTCACACCTGTTTTCCATACCTTTCCTAATAATACCCAACATTCTAATCGCTTTCCTAGCCGCAGCAGCACACTGAGCAGAAGGTTTCAGTGTATTATCGATGACACCCAGATCCCTTTCTTGGTCCGTAACTCCTAATGTGGGACCTTGCATGACGTAGCTATAAATTCGGGTTCTTTTTTCCCCACATGCATCACCTTGCACTTGCTCACATTAAACGCCATCTGCCATTTAGCTGCCCAGTTTCCCAGTCTCGTAAGGTCCTTCTGTAAGTTTTCACAATCCTGTCGCGAGTTAATGACTTTGAATAACTTTGTGTCATCAGCAAATTTAATTACCTTGCTAGTTTTCTTCATGTTCAATTGTGAAGCGCTATAGAAATGATTTATAGTAGTAGTAGTAATTACTCCCATCTTTAAATCATTTATAAATATATTAAAAAGCAGCGGTCCTAGCACAGACCCCTGAGGAACCCCACTAACTACCCTTCTCCATTGTGAATGCTGCCCATTTAACCCCACTCTCTGTTTCCTATCCTTCAACCAGTTTTTAATCCACAATAGGACATTTCCTCCTATCCCATGACCCTCCAATTTCCTCTGTAGCCTTTCATGACGTACCTTGTCAACCGCCTTTTGAAAATCCAGATACACAATATCAATCGCCTCCCCTTTGTCCAAATGTTTGTTTACTCCTTCAAAGAATTGAAGCAAATTGATCAGGCAAGATTTCCCCACACAAAAACCGTGCTGACTTGGTCTCAGTAATCCATGTCCTTGGATGTGCTCTATAATTTTGTTTTTGATAACAGCCTCTACCATTTTCCCTGGCACCGACATCAGACTCACCAGTCTATAATTTCCCGGATCTCTCCTGGAACCTTTTTAAAAAATCCGCGTTACATTGACCACCCTCGGTACCACACTCGATTTTAAGGATAAATTGCATATCACTAACAGTAGCTCCGCAAGCTCATTTTTCAGTTCTATCAGTACTCTAGGATGAATACCATCCGGTCTAGGAGATTTCCTACTCTTCAGTTTGCTGAACTGCCCCCATTACGTCCTCCAGGTTTACAATGAAGTCAGTAAGTTTCTCCGAATTGTCCGCTTGAACTACCATTTCCGACACCGGTATCCCACCCAAATCTTCCTCGGTGGGAACGATATTAGTAAAACAGTCCTTGATGAACTTGCACCTATAACAAACTCTCATCCTAAAAAATTATCCCCATGGCTTAACAATCTTCTACAAATGAAACGCAACTGCACGAAACAAGAAAGAATTTGGGCCACAAATAAATCCACTGAATGAATTGGAAAAAAGCTCCTAAAAACATACAAAAACATGATTACCAAAGCAAAAACTTCATACTACTCCAAGCTCATAGGTGATACAAAAGTCAATCCAAGGAAACTCTACTCCTTAGTAAATAATCTATTTAACACTCAGCCTGTATCAACTGCAAAAGAACCCACTCCAACTGCAGAACAATTGGCGACATCTTTCAAACAGAAAATAACTAAAAATCAGACTAGAGCTAAACACATCAATTCATTGCTTCCTCAATCTTCAGGATCAATTATCTTGTCGCCAGGAGGTGGTCTTCAACTCGAGTGTTCTCAACGGGTTTGCTAGGGTCCCTCCCTTAAGATTACTGCTTTGGTACTTCCCATCAGTCCAATCCTGGTCCGGTCCGGAGGGACGCTAAGGAAGGAGAAATTAAATCTTAGCTGCTAATGTGCTTTCCTTTAGTCCCTCCGGACCGGACCCCTCCCATGTTCTGTCAACTATTCAGATTTTGTTCTTAGGTCTGGAAGCGAGTTCCGGAGTAATTAAAAAAAAAAAAAAAAAAAACAGATGCTGGTATATATATATATATATATATAAAACTTTAAGTGGGCCATACCACTTCTCTGGTGACAGTTGCTGGTGAGCTCTTATGCACGGCATTGCCGTTGCTTAAGCACATTTAACGAGTGCTTTGTGGCTGCTTTGATTCCATGAGGCCCCTTTCTTTCCGAGCACTCTACTAAAACCCTCATCCACACCCTTGTCACCTCTCGTTTAGACTACTGCAATCTGCTTCTTGCTGGCCTCCCACTTAGTCACCTCTCCCCTCTCCAGTCGGTTCAAAACTCTGCTGCCCGTCTCGTCTTCCGCCAGGGTCGCTTTACTCATACTACCCCTCTCCTCAAGTCACTTCACTGGCTCCCTATCCGTTTTCGCATCCTGTTCAAACTTAGGGAAGGACGAGTGTGGAGAGATACTGGGGAGCAGCAGAGTGAGTACATTTATAGGTTAGTAGCTCACTCTGCTGCTCCCCAGTATCTCTCCACACTCGTCCTTCCCTATACCCCTTCCCGTGCACTCCGCTCCATGGATAAATCCTTATCTGTTCCCTTCTCCACTACTGCCAACTCCAGACTTTGCGCCTTGTCTCGCTGCACCTTACGCCTGGAATTAACTTCCTGAGCCCCTACATCTTGCCCCATCCTTGGCCACCTTTAAATCTAGACTGAAAGCCCACCTCTTTAACATTGCTTTTGACTCATAACCACTTGTAACCACTCGCCTCCACCTACCCTCCTCTCTTCCTTCCCGTACACATTAATTGATTTGCTTACTTTATTTTTTGTCTATTAGATTGTAAGCTCTTTGAGCAGGGACTGTCTTTCTTCTATGTTTGTGCAGCGCTGCGTACGCCTTGTAGCGCTATAGAAATGCTAAATAGTAGTAGTAGCAGCACAGAAGGGTGGTCGTTCTTTCCTGCTTTGTTAGTCAAATACTGAGGCTAGGGTCACATGGCCAGGGCTCTCATTGGCTCTCTAGTCTTAGAATTTTCTCAGTCTCCACCTGCTGGTAGGTGTACACAACCCATCAGTCTGGAGGGACTAAAGGAAAGCAAATTAGCAGGTAAGATCTAATTTCTCCTTAAATTAACCCTGCATATATGTAATCAAGCAGCTAATGATCAAACCCTGAATACGTGTATGAAGTTTATCAAAATACAAAGGGGATTTAAGAAATTTAAATTTACAAAGGGTAAGGATGATTCCTCAGGGATGGTGATATCTGATGGAGCCTGGTGCAAAGCTTTCCTGGCTCATTCATCTGGAAGCTTTTAAGAAGCCTTACCACGCATGTGCAAATCTCTGTTCATTGCTGTTCCATGGGACCTTCTTTAGTCATCTTTCATGGAGCCATGAAGTCACATCCCTGCAGCATTCTAAAGACCAAACCCTCACGCTGACTGGCTAGAAGGACAAAAAGAGGATCCAAGCTCCGAAAATATTCAATATCTTGCAAATAGCGTGTAACAGCTCTTTTAATATGTAAGAGCTCTCTTAAGATCTAAAGTATTTAATTTCCAGTGATTTTCCACGCCCGAAGATCCTAGACCAGGAAGAAAAAAACTGATTGAGAAAGATGAAAACGCGAAACTACGGTAGACAGAAAAGAAGGAACCAGATGTAGCAGTACTGCAGACTTAGACCAACTTGCTCTTTGGAAAAAA
This sequence comes from Microcaecilia unicolor, assembly GCF_901765095.1. Classification (NCBI taxonomy): domain Eukaryota; kingdom Metazoa; phylum Chordata; class Amphibia; order Gymnophiona; family Siphonopidae; genus Microcaecilia; species Microcaecilia unicolor. The sequence goes on along the minus strand of NC_044043.1, from coordinate 17,530,257 downwards.
TTCCAAAAAGAAAAAACGGAGACCTGCATTAAAGAAACGTGCAGACTCTCCTAGTTGAAAAATTGCTACTAAAAACACGGTCTTAAGAGAGAAAACCTTAATGGAAACAAGAAGAGAACAGCCCAAAAGGAGAATAAGATTAAGATTTCAAGATGAAAAAACTTTCTCTCAGACTGTCGGGCGAAAGAGACTAACTCCCTTGAAGAAAAACGAGAGAGGTCCAAAAGGACGGGGCAAACAATTACCCCGTAGCCGACCTCAGAAACAGGAAAGAGCTGCAACCTGCAGAAGAGAAAAGAGAGAAATCCTTTATCAAAACCAACAGCTGAACAAGCAGCTTCAAAAAAAAAAAAAAACCCCCCACCAAGAACAAATATGAGTGAGAGACGTGGCTTGACGACGCAACCACAGCATAGTAAGAATTAATGAAGCGGAAAACGATCTCTTAGCTAATCAAGCCCTTAGAAGAGCCAAACCATAAGACAAAAACAAGCCTGGTGTGGATGAAAGATCAGACCTATTGATAGAAGATCCTTGCGAACAGGAAGATGTAGAGGAGATGCTGAGAAAGACGGTGAAGATCCACGTACCAGGGACTTCAGGCTCAATTTGGAACTACCAGGACTACTGGACCCCCATGTGTCTCGATCTTATGCCAAAAACGACCCAAGAGAAGCGATGGAGGAAACACACAGAGAAGCCCGGAAGACCACTGCTGTAAGAGGGCATCTACCTATGCTGCTGTCGAGTGTTATCGGCGACAGAAGCGATAACCCTGTGAGAAAGAGAGAAAACAAAAAGTTCCAGAACTGGAGTGCCCCATTGAGCTACTATCAGTTGAAAACGCTCAAGAGCTGAGAGTCCATTCCCCTGGATCTAGGGAGAGATGAGAGAAAAATTCGCTTTGGAAGGCTGAAAATGGCAGTAAGGAGAATGTCTGCCCATGCCAAGAAACTCGCTGTCTGCCATCTGAAGAGAAGGCTCTTCATCCCTGTTTGACGGATGACATAGGCCACTGCCATGGAATTGGCAAATAGAACTCTCACCTCCTTGCTAGCCACTAGGGAACGAAACTCCTCCAGAGCTAGACAAATTGCTCTGAATTAAAAAAAAAAAAAAATCAGAGTGGAAAGTTGCCAAAGGAGACCACAGAACATGCAGTAGCCTGACTAAACAATGGGCTCCCCAGCCACAGAGACGGAAACTGCCCACTATATATACTGTAAAGGTATACCTGCAGTGAGATTCGTCAACCTCAACCACCAGAACAGAGCGCTGAGACCACCTCAGCTGAAGGGATTCCGTCCAAGAGGACTATCTGGATAGGAGAGAAAAATTAGAGAGACCTCCCGAAAGGTGTAGCCCAGGAAACTACCTCCATACTTGCTGCCATGGAACCAAACCTGAATATGTCGACATGAAGACAGCGACCTAGAAGTAATCCTTGAACCCCACGGCCACACGCAGTGTGAAAGGTAACCCCTGAATAATGTAGAGACTGCAAAGTAATCAGCTGGCTCTTGACCACTTTTACTAGCCAACCTAAGGACTGGGAAAAAATATGGTACCGCTTGGTCTGAGATCTGCCGAGTGTCTTGATAAGAAGTTTCCCTGAATGGCCAGTCATCTAGATACGGGAAACTAAAATTCCCTCTTTCCTGAGAGCCACTGCCAGCACTTCCAAAACTTTGGTGAAAGTGGGAGGGGCTGTTGCGAGACCAAATGGTAGAGGCTGAAACTGAAAAATGGTGTCTGAGAACCACAAACCACACAACAGTTTTGGAGACCGGTTCTATACAGATAAACTGCCTTCAGATCAAAGACCGTTACAACACTGTCCTGCAACCGCCAAATTGACGTATCGAAGGGCCTCTATATGACCCTTGTGACTTTGAAAACGCGATTGAAGGCCTTGCAAACTAAAATAGGACGAAGGAACCTTCTCCTTCCTGGGAACTATAAACCCCAAGGCATAACGACCGTGCCCGTACTGGGCAAATAGCTTGAAAATGTAAGAGCCTCTGTCAATTGTCTCCTACCGTGCCTGCAGTGCAGTGATAGCAACAGGTAGCCTGTAAACAGATGTCTGAACGAAACAGGACAAAGGCTAAGGCATAGCCTCCCCACTGGACAGAGGAAATATAGACCCTCCTGAGCTGCAGAAAGTGTAAAAACAGGGGTCCTGAACTACAAAGCCTCACACGATACAGTTAGGTCCTAGGCTACTGGTCACATAGGAGCAGATAGTGAAGTATGCAAAAGGTGTCATCCACATATTACTTCCTCCCCTGAAGCCAGAGAGGTGAGAACAAAAAAAAAAAAAAAATGAAACGTACCCATAGAAAATAAGTCAGACCCGAAAAGGAATAGAATTGCCACAAATAGCTATAACCCCTTGATAAAATACCAGCCGCTGCAGTTGCACAAAATAGATATTTATACTATTTATAGTATTGAAACAACTATGTTATGAGAAGAAAAATACACCCAAGTACAATTCATACCAGGCAGAAACTGCCTGTGGCTGCTACTGCTGCAAGGAAATTCCCAGAGGTTTTTGTCCTTACAATTCATACCAGGCAGAAACCGCCTGTGTCTGCTACTGCTGCAAGGAGATTCCCAGTGTTTTTTTTTTTTAACTGGCTATTGTTACCACTCTTATGATGCCTGGTGGACTTGTACTGCTCCAGTTCAGCTTGCCACTCATGGCATCTGGATGCACACCTGCACCATACTGCAGCTGCCCTCTCTCTTTTTTTTTTTTTTTTTTTTTTTTTTTACAGAAACTGCAGCTAAAAGAATGCCTGACTGCCACCATGCCTAAGGAAAAAAAAAAGCGGATACCTAACCTTTGGGTGGATATCCTGACATGTAAAAAGGAAAAATCACACAGGCAGTCCAAATGCAGTATATATAGATATAAAAACAAAGACATACAGGTATCTTCTAAAGGGCTACCTGACATTAAATGTATAAGGGGCTAGGAATCAGCGTTTATATATCACACAGCATAGAAGAGTAGCCAAAGAGCCCCATGGCTCGATGCTGGGCTAACAAAGACTGTATGTATGGATCTGAAGCAACAGATCTCCTGAAAGACTAAAAGAGGTAAATGACACCTATGAAAAAACAGACCCAAGACCAAAATTGGCCATATAAAAAAGCTGGCACCTCTGAAGGCAAACTCAGGGGAAAATACCGTGGCCTGAGAGCCTCCAGAGTGCCCGACAAAACGTAGCTCCGCTTCCTAGAACAAAGCTGAGAATGGAAGACCTCCCTTGGAGAAACACTGCAGCTGCCAAGACAAAAATGGTGGCCGTTCGCGCCAAAAATAAAAGCAGCAGAGAGGACCGAAAATCACAATAGAGGAGACTGAAGAAGCCCAAGGAAGCAGCAAACTAAGACGGAACAAACGCCTACTAAAAATTTTGTGCCGCTGAGGACTTACACGAGGCTCGGGAACTGACGCTCCAGCGCTGAAGAAAAAAACAACGGGAAAGCGTGACCGCCATAGTGGACCTCCCTCTGCCCTGAACAAACACTGCTTCGCGTTTTTTTTTAAAGAACCCCCGCTGGGAAAACGCGAGGAAAAAAGGGCAAGAAAAAACCCAAACATGAAAAAAACGCTCCCTGAAACCATGGGCACTGAAATAATTTATTTGCTTTCATTCAGTCCACAAGAGCCATAGAGCACAACCGATGCTCGTTATAACTGAGGGGAAAGAAAAAGACATTTGCTTTTAATGCTGTTTTGTTTCCTATATTACTTGTTTTAAAAGTAATAATGGCTGCCTCTCCCAAAGGCAGTACACCTTTCCAATGAAAGGGTAGGCCCTTCCCAACTAAGCAAGGGAGATGGGGAGGAAGGGGGGAGGGACTCGGGGCACCCGAGTTTAACACCCCAGAGGCTGTCAAAGAAAGGAAAAGAAAAGAAACCCTGCCAAGCCTCTAATTGAGATTCCAGGCACAGAAGAACTATTATAAATATCTCTAACATCTGAGAGAGAGAGAGAGAGAGAGAGAGAGAGAGACTAATGGGCTCACCTCCTGCCTGCTGGAGACTGAGAAAATAATGAGGCTAGGGTCACATGGCCAGGGCTCTCATTGGCTCTCTAGTCTTAGAATTTTCTCAGTCTCCATCTGCTCGTAGGCGTACACAACCCATCAGTCCAATCCTGGTCCAGTCTGGAGGGACGCTAAGGAAGTTGGTATTAGACTTCTGCAACTTACTTTAAATATTGCAACTAGGATGCTCTGCAGGGCCAAGAGGAGAGATCAGATCACTCTCCTCCCTCAAGGTGTTGTATTGGCTCCCAGTGCCTCAAAAATGAAGGAGTAGCCTAATGGTTAGTGCAATGGCCTGAGAACCAAGGGAACTGGATTTGATTCCCACTACAATTCCTTATGATTCTGGGCAAGTCACTTAGCCCTCCATTGCTCCAGGTACAAAAATAATTACCTGCATATAATAATATGTAAACCTCCGACTGGAACATAGAAAGGCGGCATAGCAGTCCCATTGCCTTTCAAAAAAGATAAAATTCAAAATCTTACCAGTACACATCAGTCTCCCTTTATATCTTACCTCATTTTTTATACCATATTTACTTTTCTGCCAATTTAGATCCTTGTAGCAGAGAACTCACCTTATTTTGTTCAGTTGGAAGTGACATGTTATACTGTGTTCTCTGTAGAATTTGATTCTTCAGGAATTCAGAGAAAGATGTTGGTAAATTCAAAGCAGGTTTTTGGTTTTTCACTTTGGTATATTGCAATACATAAGAATGTACTGTTCTCTTATGATGTAGTCTTTTCTCTCAAAACAGCTACGACATGCAACTTTTTACACACCCTATTGTTGGCATTTGTACTATCCTAAATCAGGAATTTAATCTTAACCCTCCTTGTGTGTGTTGTTCAGTGGTTTTATCTTTACTTGGGGAGAGGGGGAGGGTCTATATCACTTACAAATATTTGGCCCTGGTGTTCACTGCTTTTGTCAGTTACTATTTCTCCAACTTTTTTGTAATTCTGTGTTTGATTTTACTACAACCTGCCATGCTGCCTTGCAAATGACAGTATATTGAATTCATAAGTACAAATGTTAACGGTGAAATCTAATACTTGTTATTGATTCAGTGTTTGATAGACTCATCATGTACCTGGCAATTAATTTTGTCTCTTAAATCAAAATCAATAAATCTTTCATCTGAGTGAGGTTAGCTACATATATTTAATGGAAAAAAAAAATGTCGTTACCTGAATTTGTTTTTCCTTGAATGATAGATGAATCCAGAGACAAGTGGGTTATGACCATCTAACAGCAGGTGGAGATAGAGAATACTGAACACTGATGTTATGAGCAGTCTGGTCAGAGAGTATTTTAGATGACAAAGCAGGACAGAGCACACCCATCAGAACATTCTCCCTCCTCATAGCACCAAAGATAAAATTGAACAGCATCTCAATGTAAACTTGCAACAAAAATCCTAAACATAGAATGAGACAGGAATGACATGAATGGGCAGACTGGATAGGCCATATGGTCTTTATATGCTTACATTTTTCTCTGTTTCTAAGCTTAGAGCAGAATGAAACAGTCACTGAGGGTGGGCTTCTGGATTCATCTGCTATCATTCAAAGAAAGTACATTTTCAGGTTAGATATAATTTTTTATTTCCTTATCAAGCAGATGAATCCAGAGACAAGTAGTTTGTAGCAAAGCAATCTTCAAATAGGGTGAGTGACCAAAGCACAAACAGAAAGCACTGATGATCCAAAGAAAGCTCCTGATCTGGCAGCAATAATGCTCTGAAAAAGTACAGAGTGAGGACCACATGGAAGACCTACAAATTTCATCCAGCAAAAAGGCCTGAGACTCTGCCCCAACAACAGGAAGGGCTCTGGTTCAGTAAGCATGCAGGGCATTCAGAAGCTGTATACCCGTCAGAATATAGGCTGCCATAATGGATTCCTTGACCCATCACACAATGGTCACCTTAAAGACCACTTCATGTTTCGATGGCCCTCCAAACACCACAAAGTGATGGTCCAAATGACAAAACTAGTTAGAAACCTCCATGTACTGAAACAGAACTCTGTGGACACCCAGAAGGTGTAATGAAGCAAAATCTGCCGCATAATCCTCTCTTGAAAGAGAAAAGGTACAAAGGCTGATTAACATGAAAGGCAGCAAGGAGTGAACTGTCCTAATAGTTACCCCTGCTTCCAAGAATAGAAATGGCTCCCTGCAGGAAAAAGCTTCCAATATGTGCCTAGCCAGTGAGACTGTTTTTCTGGTGGCAATATGAGAACGTCCAAAGTCACTTTCATCAAGGGCTCAAAAGATGACTTCTGAAGAGCCCTGAGAATTACATAAGATTCCACGAAGTGGGAGTTTAAGATGAATGACCCCATTAAGAAAACATAAGAACATATAAGAAAATAAGAGTAGCCACACTGGGTCAAGACCAATGGTCCATCTAGCCCAGTATCCTCTTTTCCAAACAGTGGCCAAGCCAGGTCACAAGTACATGGCAGAAACCCTGATTGTGGCAACACAGTTGCTTCCCATGTCTGTCTCAATAGTGGACTATGGACTTTTCCTCCAGGAATTTGTCCAAACCTTTTTAAAACCCAGACATGCTAATCGCTGTTACCACCTCCTCCCGCAAACAGGTCCAGAGTTTAACTATTCGTTGAGTGAAAAAATATTTACTCCTATTTGTTTTAAAAGTATTTCCATGTACTGCTACTTAACATTTCTAGAGCGCTACTAGGGTTACACAGCGCTGTACAATTTAACAAAGAGAGACAGTCCCTGCTCAAAGAGCTTACAATCTAGTAGACAAGTGAACAGTCGGTCCGATAGGGGCAGTCAAATTGGGGCAGTCTGGATTCACTGAACGGTAAGGGTTAGGTGCCGAACGCAGCATTGAAGAGGTGGGCTTTAAGCAGCATTGTAACTGAGTGTCACCGGTTCTTTGTACTTTTGGAACGATAAAAAAAAAAAAAAAAAAAAAAAAAGATTTACTTTTCATTCTACACCACTCAGGATTTTGTAGACCTCAATCATAACTCCCCTCAGCTGTTTCTTTTCCAAGCTGAAGAGCCCTAACCTCTTTAGCCTTTCCTCATATGAGAGGAGTTCCATTCCCTTTATCATTTTAGTCACTCTTCATTGAACCTTTTCAAATTCCGCTATATCTTTTTTGAGATACGGCAACCGGAACTGAATGCAATACTCAAGGTGAGGACGCACCATGGAGCTATACAAAGGCATTATAGTATTTTTGGTCTTATTCATCATCCCTTTCTTAATAATTCTTAGCATCCTGTTTGCTTTTTTTTGCCACCGCCACACACTGAGCAGCAGGTTTCAGCGTATTATCTACAACTACACCTAGTCTTTCTTCAGCGCCAACCCCCAAGGTAACTGTGATTCGTATTATTCTTTCCAACGTGCATCACCTTGCATTTGTCCACATTAAATTTCATCTGCCATTTAGACGTCCAGTCTTCCAATTTCCTAAGGTCTTGCTGCAATATTTATTTGTTGCATTTGTATCCCCCATTTTCCCACCTATTTGCAGGCTCAATGTGGCTTACATTATGCCGTGATGGCGATCGCCATTTCCGGATTGAGAAATACTAAGTGGTATTGCATTAAGGTTCAAAAATAATAAAATAGATTACAGAGTGGTATTATGTTAGAGTTCATAAATGGTAGAGTTTAGACATTTAGATATAGAAAGTTAATTCATTCCGGCATAAGAGTTCATAAGTGGTAGTACTTAGGATGGATCTTTGTGGTATGGCTTTTTGAACAGGTTGGTTTTCAGTGATCTTCGGAAGTTTGTTAGGTCGTGCATTGTTTTTATGGCATTTGGTAGTGCGTTCTATAGTTTCACGCTTATGTAGAAGCAGCTAGATGCATAAGTTGATTTATATTTAATCCTTTACAACTGGGGTAGTGAAGATTCAAGAATGTGCGTGTTGACCTTTTTGTGTTCCTGGTTGGCAAGTCTATGAGGTCTGACATATAGACCGGGGCCTCACCGTGAACGATTTTATGGACCAGGGAGCAAACTTTGAACGCAATTCATTCTTTTATTGGGAGCCAATGTAGTTTTTCTCTTAGGGGTTTGGCGCTTTTGTATTTCATTTTTCCAAATATGAGTCTGGCTGCTGTGTTTTGGGCAGTTTGGAGTTTCTTAATGATTTGTTCTTTGCATCCAGCATAAATGGCATTACAGTAGTCTAGGTGGCTTAGCACCATTGATTGTACCAGGCTGCGGAATATTTCACTTGGGAAGAAAGGCTTTACTCTTTTGAGTTTCCACATTGAGTGGAACATTTTCTTTGTTGTATTTTTCACATAGTGTGAGATTTCGGTCAATTGTAACTCCGAGGATTTTCAGGCTGTCTGAAACAGGAAGGGTGTAATTTGGGGTGTTTATGGTGGTGGTTTTGTTCTTGTGTATTGTGAAGAGAGGATGAGACATTGTGTCATTTCACAGTCCGCATATATTTTAACAACCTTGAATAGTTTTGTATCATCTGCAAATTTGATCAGCTCACTCTTCCTTCCGATTTCCATACCATTTATAAATATGTTAAATAGTACTGGTCCCAGTACAGATCCCTGCGGCACTCCACAGTTCACTCTCCTCCCTCCTCCATTGAGAGAATGGACCATTTAACCCTACCCTCTGCTTTCTGTCCAATAACCAATTCCTAATCCACATCAGAACTACTACTACTACTACTATTTAGCATTTCTATAGCGCTACAAGGCATACGCAGCGCTGCACAAACATAGAAGACAGTCAGTCCCTGCTCAAAGAGCTTACAATCTAATAGACAAAAAATAAATAAAGTAAGCAAATCAAATCAATTAATGTGGACGGGAAGGAAGAGAGGAGGGTAGGTGGAGGCGAGTGGTTACAAGTGGTTACTAGTCAAAAGCAATGTTAAAGAGGTGGGCTTTCAGTCTAGATTTAAAGGTGGCCAAGGATGGGGCAAGACGTAGGGGCTCAGGAAGTTTATTCCAGGCATAGGGTGCAGCGAGACAGAAGGCGCGAAGTCTGGAGTTGGCAGTAGTGGAGAAGGGAACAGATAAGAAGGATTTATCCATGGAGCGGAGTGCACGGGAAGGGGTGTAGGGAAGGACGAGTGTGGAGAGATACTGGGGAGCAGTATCTCTCCACACTCGTCCTTCCCTACACCCCTTCCCGTGCACTCCGCTCCATGGATAAATCCTTCTTATCTGTTCCCTTCTCCACTACTGCCAACTCCAGACTTCGCGCCTTCTGTCTCGCTGCACCCTACGCCTGGAATAAACTTCCTGAGCCCCTACGTCTTGCCCCATCCTTGGCCACCTTTAAATCTAGACTGAAAGCCCACCTCTTTAACATTGCTTTTGACTAGTAACCACTTGTAACCACTCGCCTCCACCTACCCTCCTCTCTTCCTTCCTGTCCACATTAATTGAACCTTGCCTCCTATCCCATGACTCTCTAAATTTTCTCAGGAGTCTTCACGAGGAACATCATCAAAAGGTTTCTGAAAATCTAGATACACTACATCAACCGGCTCACCTTTGTCCACATGTTTATTCATGCCTCTAAAGAAATGAAGCAAACTGGTGAGGCAAGACTTCCCTCGGCTAAACCCATGCTAACACTGTCCCATTAAACCATGTTTGTCTATGTGTTTTATAATGTTATTCTTTATAATAGTTTCCACTATTCTTTATAAAGGTTTCCACAAATTCTTTGTAACAGTTTCCACAGCCATGTGGATGGGCAGCCAAGGAAGAGTAGGCCAAACACCCCAAATAGCATGCCAGGGTGGCTACTAGACATAAGGGATTGTATGCTAAACCCTTTCTGAAACTCTTGCAAAAAGGCAAGGTAGACTGGAAAGATAGCCCATTTTGAACACCAAGCCCTCCAGACTCGAGCATAAGCTGAGGACATGGAATGTTTCCAGGCTTGTAGTTGTAATCACCTTCTCCAGATAACCTTTCTTCCTCATCTGCAACCTTTCAAGAGCCAAGCTGTAAGACCAAATTTGGAAGAATCTTCCATGATTACTGGCCCCTGACAGAAGAGATCTGGGAGTAGAAGCCCAAGCGGCTTTTTCACAAGCAGCAGCATTAGATCCCTGCAATCTACGCCAATCCCAGGGCTATCAATATTGCTCATTCCAGGTAAAGAAGGATCTTGTGAAGAACTCTGCCTATCACTGGCCAAAGGGGCACAGGGAAAGGATGGAAAGTAACTCCATTTCTAGCCACTGCTGTAGAAGTGCGTTGATCCACTCTGCCAAAGAACAAAGGTGGCTTTCCACTGCACTGCAATGCCATCAGATCTATGGCTCCATTCCCCCAGCTTTCTACCAGGAGCAAAAACACTTTCAGCGGTAGCACCCATGCCCCTGAATCCAGAGGGTTTCTGCTCAGAAAGGCCACCTGTATGTTCAGCTCTCCTACAATGGGAGCCACGGAGATTATAGAATGTGATGCTCCACACACTGCATCAAAAGACATGCCTCTGCTGCAAATTGCACGCTATGAGTTCCCCTTGCCTGGTTATGTAAGCCACTGCCGTCACATTGCCCAACAGAATGCGGACAGGATGTCCCTTCAGGACATCCTGAAAGGCCGTCGGGGTTTTTTGGATGGTGCTGAGTCTCAAATGATTGAGACCTCCACTGGAGACCACAGACACTAAACATAATGCTGTCAGTAGTGAGTACCCCAGCTCAACAGGTATTTCCTGAAGGGACACCAAAATGGCTGAAGATGGCTGGAATAAAACCACCATTCCATGCTGCACTTCGCCTGAGGGAGCCACAGTAGAGCCACTGGTTATCCTGACACCGGTTGGACCATTATGACAGCAGGGAGGACTGAAAGGGCCTCATGTTTGCCCTGGCCCAAGGCACCACCCTCTAAAGTCACTGCCATAGAGAGCCCAGGACCCGATAAGGAATTGGAGAAAACTGGAAAGAAAATGGTTAAAATCTCAAACTGACAACAGGAAAAGGGTTTGGAGATCAGCCATAAATATAATTATAAATGCAAGGTCAAGCAATCAAAATTAACTTTTTATTCAGAAGTGGGACACAAACTATCTGCTTATTTTAGGAAGTTTTCATCACTTCATTGCATGTCTGATACATGGTGAGGGTGCATCTTGATCCCCTCTCACTTGAGGTAGGCTGCCACTACCACCATGGCATTAGAATAGGTCCTGGGATCCACAGACAAGTCAAAGGGCATGGCTCAAAATTGAAAGTGCTTCTACAAGACAGCAAAGCGAAGGAACCACTGGTGAGAAGGCCCAATAGGGATGTTGAGATATGCCTCCTTGAGATCCAGAGATGTGAGACATTCTCCCGGGTGGCCCACCACTATAACAGAGTACACCGTATCCATGCGGAAATGCTTGACCCACAGGGATGTTGATTCACTTTAGGCTGAGAACCAGCCAGAAAAATCCCCATTTCTCTGGTACCACAAAATAGATCAAGTAATGGCCTAGGCCCTGCTTGAGCAAAGACTTGCACAGAGACTCCAAGAAAATCTGTGATTGGGGAGGAAAATTCTAACCTGTAGCCTTCTCTGATAATGTGATTGTCTACTCTTCGTAGAAGTCTGTAAGCCAGCCTCTGACCAAACAATGAACCAGCAACTCATCACTGAGAAGAACGGGATGCTGGAGAGAACCTGTGCTTGTCTTAATTTTCATTAACTGCTTCGGTTGGTACCTTGGCCTCTGAAAAGCCAGGGCGCACCCAGGCCTATACTTCTTGGAATCCAGGGAGCCACTGGACCTTACTATCTCCCAAATCCTTAACCAACTATTTGAAGTCCTGCCCAAAAAGGAGCTTACCCCTTAAGGTCAGTCAGTTTTTCCCCTATGAATTTGCCTCCTTTAAATAAAGCATATTATGTTTCCTCTAGAAACATGAACCATAAATAAGAAATACACCTTTAGATATGCAGGTACCCGAAGTGAAAAGACACCCCCAAATCACTAATGTTGAAACACATACCAGGAAATATAGATGGAAAGCGATGGCCACAAATGCTTGTAGTCTAAGCAATAAAGTTCATCACCTTCAAGCCCTGATGTTGGAGGCAGACTTAGATGTTGTTGCAATCACAGAGACGTGGCTCAATGGCTCCCATGAATGGGATGCAAATATACCAGGCTATAATCTATTTAGGAAGGATAGAGAGGGCTGTAAAGGTGGAGGAGTAGCTCTATATGTGAGAAATGAGATCACAGCGACTGAAATGACAGGGACCTGGGGAAAGGAAGAAGCAATATGTATCACCTTAAAGGGAGATGATAGAACCTCTGTCCACGTGGGTATTGTTTACAGACCTCCAACACAATTAGAGAAATTAAAGACCTGATCGCGGATATTCAAAAGTTGGGAAAGAAGAGAGAGGTGCTGTTGCTGGGAGATTTCAATCTGCCGGATGTAGATTGGAAGGTTCCGTCTGCGAAATCGGAAAGAAGTAGAGAGATAGTGGATGCTTTCCAAAGTTCTCTGCTCAGACAAATGGTGACTGAACCCACGAGGGAGGGAGCGATGCTGGATCTGGTGCTCACAAATGGGGATAGTGTGTTAAATGTCCGAGTAGATGCACACCTGGGATGCAGTGACCAAACGGTTTGGTTTGATATGACTGCTGAAATGGAGGGCGGCCACTCTAAACTCAAAGTCCTGGATTTCAAGCGTGCTGACTTTAGTAAAATGGGGGAATGCCTGAGGAAGGATCTGATGGGCTGGGAGGACGTATGAGAAGTGGAAGGACAGTGGTCCAGGCTGAAAGAAGTAATAAATAGGGCCACAGACCTTTATGTAAAAGCAAGAGAAAAAGGAAACTGATATGGTTCTCCAAGCAAGTGGCTGAGAAAATAAAGGCTAAAGAGTTGGCGTTCCTGAAATACAGAAAAACTCAAGAGGAGGAACACGGAGAGGGATACCGGATGAAACTGAAAGAAGCCAAGAGAGAGGTACGTCTGGCGAAGGCACAAGCGGAAGAACAAATGGCTAGAAATGTAAGGAGGGGTGACAAAAATTTCTTCAGGTATATTAGTGAGAGGAGAATGACTAAAAAGGGAATTGTGAGACTAAAAGATACAGCGAACTGCTATGTAGATAATGATGAAGAAAAAGCCAATTTGCTAAATAGATACTTTTGTTCTGTTTTCACTGAAGAGAATCCTGGAGAAGGATCACGAGGGACTGGCAAAAGTACATTTGAGAATGGAGTGGATATAGCACTGTTCACGGAAGAGTGTGTGTATGAACAACTTGGAAAGCTAAAGGTGGACAAAGCCATGGGACCTGATGCGATCCACCCCAAAATATTGAGGGAGCTCAGAGAGGTTCTGGCAGGTCCTCTTAAAGAATTTTTAAATAAATCCTTGGAGACGGGAGAGGTTCTGAGGGATTGGAGAACGGCGGATGTGGTCCCGCTTCACAAAAGTGGCGATAGGGAAGAAGCTGGAAACTACAGGCCGGTAAGCCTCACCTCGGTTATTGGGAAAGTAATGGAAGCGATGCTGAAGGAAAGGATAGTGAATTTTCTGGAAACCAGTAAGTTGCAAGATCAGAGACAGCATGGTTTTTACCAGAGGGAAATCGTGCCAAACGAATCTCGTTGAATTCTTTGATTGGGTAACTGCAGAACTGAATCATCGACATGCTATAGACGTAATCTACTTAGACTTTAGCAAAGCTTTTGACATGGTTCCCCACAGGAGGCTCTTAGATAAACTCAATGGGCTGAAGATAGGTCCCGAAGTGGTGAACTGGATTAGGAGCTGGTTGACGGACAGACAGAGGGTGGTGGTAAATGGAGTTCGCTCGGAGGAGGGAAAGGTGAGTAGTGGAGTGCCTCAGGGATCGGTGCTGGGGCCGATTCTGTTCAATATATTTGTGACATTGCCGAAGGGTTAGAAGGTAAAGTTTGCCTATTTGCGGATGATACTAAGATTTGCAACAGAGTGGACACCTGGGAGGGAGTGGAAAACACGAAAAAAGATCTGCAGAAGCTAGAAGAATGGTCTAAGGTTTGGCAATTAAAATTCAATGCAAAGAAATGCAAAGTGATGCACCTAGGGAGTAGAAACCCACGAGAGACTTATGTGTTAGGCGGTGAGAGTCTGATATGTACTGAGGGGGGAGAGGGATCTTGGGGTGATAGTATCCGAGGATCTGAAGGCGACGAAAGTGTGACAAGGCGGTGGCCGTAGCGAGAAGGTTGCTAGGCTGTATAGAGAGAGGTGTGACCAGCAGAAGAAAGGAAGCGTTGATGCCCCTGTATAAGTCATTGGTGAGGCCCCACCTGGAGTATTGTGTTCAGTTTTGGACGCCGTACCTTGCTAAGGATGTAAAAAAAATTGAAGTGGTGCAAAGAAAAGCTACGAGAATGGTATGGGATTTGCGTTCCAAGACGTATGAGGAGAGACTTGCTGACCTGAACATGTATACCCTGGAGGAAAGGAGAAACAGGGGTGATATGATACAGACGTTCAAATATTTGAAAGGTATTAATCCACAAACAAATCTTTTCCGGAGATGGGAAGGCGGTAGAACGAGAGGACATGAAATGAGATTGAAGGGGGGAAGACAAAAAATGTCAGGAAGTATTTTTTCACAGAGAGAGTGGTGGATGCTTGGAATGCCCTCCCGCGGGAGGTGGTGGAGAGGAAAACAGTAACGGAATTCAAGCATGCGTGGGATATACACAAAGGAATCCTGTGCAGAAGGAATGGATCCTCAGAAGCTTAGCCAAAATTGGGTGGCGGAGCCGGTGGGGGGAAGAGGGGTTGGTGGTTGGGAGGCGAAGATAGTGGTGGGCAGACTTATACAGTCTGTGCCAGATCCGGTGGTGGGTGGCGGGACTGGTGGTTGGGAGGCGGGGAATAGTGCTGGGCAGACTTATACGGTCTGTGCCAGAGCCGGTGGTGGGAGGCGGGGCTGGTGGTTGGAAGGAGGGGATAGTGCTGGCCAGACTTATACGGTCTGTGCCCTGAAAAAGACAGGTACAAATCAAGGTAAGGTATACACATGAGTTCATCTTGTTGGGCAGACTGGATGGACCGTGCAGGTCTTTTTCTGCCGTCATCTACTATGTTACTATATTTCAGCAGTATTGGAAACTTCGCTTTCTGAAGAATCAGAGATGCTGACCGCGATTGTTTCTTTTGTTTTTGAGCAAGATTTAAATTTAGTTATGACGATATATTTCCGTAACTCACAAACATTTTCTTGCAAAAGAAGTATGGATGTTTCCAGATGTTACAAGATATACTCAGGAGAAAAGAAAGGCTTTTCTGGCTTTAAGACAGGATACTTTGTCTTTAGGTGCATCTTTCTTACTGGCCTATCCTTTCAAAACACTTGTAAAATATCTTGGGGAGAAAAAATTATTTAACTATATATTATGGACATGCCTTTATTGACTTGAAGGAGATTGTGAAGGAAATCCTCAATTAGGTTGATTCAAGCAGTAAAGAAGGAAAATTTAAGAGGTTATTGCTTGTTCTAATAATTTTATCTTTTTTCTTTATTGTATCTCCTTACATTTGTTTCCTCTCCTCTCAATGCTGTGGTCTGAGGAGTGGCCTAGTGGTTAGGGTGGTGGACTTTGGTCCTGGGGAACTGAGTTCGATTCCCGGCACAGGCAGCTCCTTTGTGACTCTGGGCAAGTCACTTAACCCTCCATTGCCTGCCGCATTGAGCCTGCCATGAGTGGGAAAGCGCGGGGTACAAATGTAACAAAAAAAAATTTATTTCCTTTTGTTCTTAATTGAGAAATGCCTTGTATTGAATATCTGTGTTTCTGTTGCAAGTGTGTAATAGTTGAAAATACTACTACTACTTAACATTTCTAGAGCGCTACTAGGGTTACGCAGCGCTGTACAGTTTAACAAAGAAGGACAGTCCCTGCTCAAAGAAGCTTACAATCTAAAGGACGAAACGTCAAGTTGGGGCAGTCTAGATTTCCTGAATAGTGGTATAGTGGTTAGGTGCCAAAGGCGACATTGAAGAGGTGGGCTTTGAGCAAGGATTTGAAGATGGGCAGGGAGGGGGCCTGGCATATGGGCTCAGGGAGTTTATTCCAAGCATGGGGTGAGGCAAGGCAGAAAGGGCTGAGCCTGGAGTTGGCAGTGGTGGAGAAGGGTACTGAAAGGAGTGATTTGTCTTGAGAGCGGAGGTTACGGGTAGGAACGTAAGGGGAGATGAGGGTAGAGAGGTAAGGAGGGGCTGCAGATTGGGTGCATTTGTAGGTTAGCAGGAGAAGCTTGAACTGTATGCGGTACCTGATCGGAAGCCAGTGAAGTGACTTGAGGAGAGGGGTGATATGAGCATATCGGTCCAGGCGGTAGATAAGACCTGCAGCAGAGTTCTGAATGGATTGAAGGGGGGTTAGATGGCTAAGTGAGAGGCCAGTGACTAGTAGGTTGCAGTAGTCAAGGTGAGAGGTAATGAGAGAGTGGATGAGAGTTCGGGTGGTGTGCTCAGAGAGGAAAGGGCGAATTTTGTTATAGAGGAAAAAGCGACAGGTCCTGGTTATTTGCTGGATATGCGCAGAGGAGAGGGAGGAGTCTAAGATGACTCCGAGGTTGCGGGCAGATCAGACGGGGAGGATGAGGGTGTCAACTGAGATAGAGAGTGGCGGGAGAGGAGAAGTGGGGTTGGGTGGGAAGACAAGAAGCTCGGTCTTGGCCATGTTCAGTTTCAGGTGGCGGTTGGACATCCAGGCAGCAATATCGGACAGGCAGGCCGATACTTTGTCCTGGGTTTCCGCAGTGATGTCTGGTGTAGAGATATAAAGCTGGGTGTCAGCATAAAGATGATATTGGAAACCATGGGATGAGATCAGAGAGCCCAGGGAACAGGTGTAGATTGAAAAAAAAAAAGGGGTCCAAGGACAGATCCCTGAGGAACTCCAACAGAGAGCGGGATGGGGGTGGAGGAAGAACCATGACAATGAAGGTACGGTGGGAGAGATAAGAGGAGAACCAGGAGAGGACCGAGCCCTGGAACCCAAGTGAGAACAGTGTGGCAAGAAGTAAATTGTGATTGACAGTGTCAAAAGCGGCAGAAAGGTCGAGGATGAGGATGGAATAGTGGCCTTTGGATTTGACAAGAAAGAGATCATTGCAGACTTTAGATAGCGCTGTTTCTGTGGAGTGTAAGGGGCGAAAGCCAGATTGAAGCGGATCGAGGATGGCATGAGAGGAGAGAAAATCAAGGCAACGGCTGTGAATGGCACGTTCAAGTAACTTGGAGAGGAAGGGTAGGAGGGAAATGGGGCGGTAGTTGGAGGGACAGGTAGGGTCAAGTGATGTCATTAAATAAATAAAACACTTCAACAAGAAAGCCTGAATGGAGAATGAGCACAAACTCAGGTGAGAAAGGCTCCTGGGAGCCCATGCCAAGTGAACTAACTGGCTGCATCCCTTAATCGATCCCTGAGAAGGAAGCTTGAGCAGAAACCAAAAAAGAATGAGCTTCTGCCCTGCAGGAATCTAAAATGGCCACTGAGGCTGCCAACACTGAAGGTTATGAAACAGTATCCTGAGGAGACCTCAACGTGCTCAATCTTGTGCAGGAATCACTGGAGCCTGCCATTAGCAGCAAGAATTCTAGTCCCAAAATTCACCCTGAAGTCTGACTAGGCGCCCCCGAATCAATCCCAGCTCCAGAAGCAACTGTATTCAAAGTCCCAAAGTAACAGAAACAGAAAGCAAACCGTGAACAAACCCAATGGTAATTAAAAACTTAAAGGTATACTCACCCCAATGAAGTGTTATTTCTGAATCTGATAAACTTGATCTCTGAGAAAATATGGTGAATGACTCAACCCCCTCCTATACTGCAGCTGCTCACCACAGGATACTGAGTGAAGGTAAACACCTTCAACTCCCTTTGCCTTTATTTATTTATTTTTTGGAGTCTATGAGGAAGGAGAAGACTGTGGTGGGAGGGGGAAGGACCTGGGTTCACCTGAGTCAGAGAAGCAGGACAGGAGTCACTTCCAGACAAAGACCACAAGCCACTGGGCAACTGTCTGTCTACCACCTGTTGAGATAGAGGAAAATACTGTTTGACCAGGCTGCTCACCATCCTATAATCAGAGTTCAGTATTTGTCCTCTATCTCCACCTGCTGGTAGATGGTCATAACCCAATTGTATCTGGATTCATCTGCTTGATAAGGAAACACTGTTTGAGGCATATTTTAAAAAGTGGAAAGCACCAGTTATGTTTGTCTTGCACAAGTAAGAATCCTGCTACATGCATAAAGTGGGCAAAAATATGGCAAAAGTTTCTTATGAAAATTTCAGCTCACCTACCATATTTCACTCAATTGGTTCTTTGGAAAGAAAAGGCTGAATGACAACTATGCCAGGAGAACAGGTCATGCAGGAGCAGAAGCCTTCCAACCCGCTTCCCTGCTTTATCATCATTTTCCATGTTTACTTCAACTTTTGAGTGACTGCTCTTTAAAAAGTATGCAAAACAAAGATCTAAATAGAAAGACAGCTTAGTATCACAAGTTTTTGAGAACACAGAAGCGACTTTCTACAGATAAGTAAACACAAGATTAGCTGCTTCTGAATCTGTAGTATTAGTTGGACACTTGACTTACAGTACAACAGCAAGGAGAAATTAGGTCTTACCTCATAATTTTCTTTCCATTAGTCCTTTCCACTATTCCAGAATCTGTGGGATAGTTGTGTCCCATCAATCAGCAGGTGGAGATCGAGAACTGAAAACTCAGCTGAGATCTCTTTTGGCATCCAGTCCAGCTCCTCAGTATTTACATAGACAAGCAGTAAGGAGAAACTCAGAATAAACACAACCACCTTAAACAACTCGCTAACCTAACACTAACCAGATGAGCAAACATGTGGATCTTTCTCATCTCTGGACAACTTGTAGGGAACAAGAGATATGCAGGAAGCACAATGCAAGGTGACAGTTATTTGACCCATTACATTGCACTGACTAAACACCTCAGAAACCTCAGGCAGGCCTCTGGACTAATAGAAAGAAAATTATCAGGTAACACCTAATTTCTTCTTCCATTACACAGCTTTCCACTATTCCAGAACTTGTGGAAATCCCAAGAGTGGGTGAGATCCTGGTGCAGCTGCCGAGGATTGAAGCCTCAAAACTGGATTTGAAGCATGCTACAACATCCACCTGTAGTGCTTGGCAAAGGCATGCAGCGTCGACGAATTGTGAACATTGGCCACAGTCTCCGTCCAGGATGCCACTAAAGCTTGTAGAATAAGCCTGCAAGGCCTGCTTCCTCAGAAGCAAATAAGCAGACATGATAGTCTCCTTTAGCTATCTCTCCGCCCAGGATGTCACTAAGCCTCATAGAATAAGCACACAAGGCCCAAGGGGCCTGCTTCCCTACTAGCAAATGAGACAAGATAGTCTCCTTTAGCTATCTAGCAATTAAGGGCTTTGAAGTCATGAGACCAAGCCTCTGCTTACCAAAAAGCAAAGTCTGTCCAACTTGCAAAATTCATATGTGACTTCCAGATATCTAATATAGATTCTACACACATGGAGAAGCTTCAAGGAAGAACACCAAGCCTCTTTGTCCTCTCTGCAAGAGGACAGAAGCTCCACAGATTGGCTGAGATGAAATGCTGATACCACTTTCGGAAGAAAGGAAGGAACCATGCACAGAGACTCCCGCTTCTGAAAAGCAGAGAAAGGGATCCTGGATGAGAGCCTGAAGCTCCGAAACATTAAGTGCTGATGCAACAGACACCAAGAACGCTGTTTTTAAGCGTAAGATCTTTCAAAGAGATCTTCTGGAATGGCTCAAAAGGAGGTTTCTGAAGAGCTTGAAAGACTAAATTAAGGTTCCACTCTAGACATGGCATACAGAAAGGGAGGCTGCAAGCAGCATTGTTCCCCACTAGAATCAAACAATATTGAGTGAGTTGCAAGAGACTTCTTCTGTAGTCGGCCCCTCAAACAGGCCAAAACCACAACCTGAACTTTTAGGAAACCCTATGCCATTCCTTTCTGTATACCTCCCTAGATGTACATGATCTGAGCAGAGGAGGGAGAAAGACCATGCTCAGAAAACTCAAACAGCCTCCACACCCATGCATAAGCGTTTCTGAGCTTGAAGCAAGGTAGTAATGACCAGATCAGAATCACCTTTTCATGTAAATCGAGCCCTTTTCAATGGCCAAGCAGTAAGGTCAGAAGGGCATGGATCCTCCATTAGGACCAGACCTTGCTTCGGTAGGTCATGCACCTGCGAAAGAGGCTTCCCGTCCAGCAGTGGAATCAGGTCCATGTACCACAGCCTCCATGGACAATCCGAGCTATGAGAATTATTCGATCCTGGTGCAATGCAATCCTTCAATTCTGGTTGCCGCATCTCAAAAAAGATATAGTGGAATTAGAAAAGGTGCAGAGAAGGGCGACGAAAATTATGTTTAAATGATTTTTATTAGTTTTGAAGACATATAAATTCAACATTATGCAACATACTACCAACATTATAAGTCTCTGCATTTAACAACTAATTTCAACCCTTTAATCTTCCTTACCTCCCACCTCCCTCCCACCTCCCCCCTTCCTAGCTAATCCATTACCCACCCTCTCCCTTCCCCCCTTTCCCTTTGGAGGTAACTCAGTCTTTTAACCTGTTAATCCAGTCCTTACTTTACTTTTCACATATTCAGTAAATGGCCTCGTGCTCTAGTGTCCAAAAAGGGGCCCCATCTGCGAAAGAATCGTTTCTCTCTGACGGGGGGTTGTCGTTTTGCTTCCAACCTTTCGTATCTCAGTAGCTGTATCATCTCCCCTCTCCAAGCCTGAAGCAAGGGAGGCTTTGTGGACAACCAAGATTTTAAAATGTTTGATTTTGCCACAATTATAGCTCTGATCGAGAATTCACGCATGCCCTGCGGGATTGGTTTAGGAATGTGCAATTTTCCAAACAGCATCTCCGGGTTGGGTTGCCAACCAGCCTGCCAAGCAAATGAAATCCATTTCAGAAGTTTGTCCCAGAAAGTGCGTATTTGCGGGCAGACCCAGAACATATGTCCAAGAGTGGCTCCTACAGCCCCGCATTTTGGGCATGCCCCATCTGGGGATAAGCCCATATGAAAGGCCCGCCTTGGCGGTATATATGCTCTGAGCGCTACCTTGTACTGCATCTCCCAATGTTTTGAGGATTGGGTTATTTGCCTCAGTCCCAAAATATGTTCCTTTAGTGTTGCAGCTTTTATAGTTACACCCAGCTCCACACTCCATGCCTCTGCCAGCTTTCCAGCGTCAAGCTCTGTATTTGCATCTTTAAGGTGTCTATGATGAAATTTCAGAGGAACCTTCTGCTGGGATCTGATGGAAAATGCCTCCGCCAACTCCTCCTGGACATCCTCTGTCAAATCGTCCCATGGTAACCCGGTGATATAGTGTTTCAATTGATAATAGTAGAAAATGTCCGATGGTAATAATTGGTATCTGTTTTTTAATTCCCCAAAGGGCTGAATCTTTCCTTCCGCTGTCAACGCCTGTGCCAAAAAAATTAATCCCTGCGTTTTCCATCTCCGGTAAGCGCTATGTAGCTGCCCTGGTGGAAAGTCCAAATTCCCACATATGGGCAGGTACGGTGTCGTCTTTGCGGAGAAGTGGTGTAGTCTGCAAACCCAACTCCAAACCGCTCGTGCTGATGTGAAGATTCCTGTGTCCACAAACTCCGTATTTATTATCGCTTTTGGGGCATGCAGCATATATCCAGGGTGTATTTGCTGTAGCGCTGCGGTTTCTATTGCTGTAGCTGAAAAGTAGCTCGTTCCTCTGAGCCAGTCATTTATGTGGCGCATACCGCTCGCTATTGTTAAATGTCTAATGTTCAAAAGTCCCAGGCCCCCATATTCCACCGGGGTATGAAGTATCCATAACGGTATTCGTGCCTTTTTCCCCCGCCAGAGGAAACGTTGGATGGCTTTAGTCCATTTCTTTTCCACTGAAGTTGTTAAGAATAGCGGAAGTACCTGAAAAACATATAACCACCTAGGCACTATCATCATATTAATTATAGCAATACGGCCCAACAGAGAAAGTGGGTAGTCATGCCACAGTTGCAATCTTGTACATGTGTCCCTCATCAATTTAGAAACATTTAGGTGGTACAATTGTGTTAAATCTTTTGGTATACGGACCCCCAGATACCGAATCTCACTATCCACCCAATTCACCTTAAGTTGCCTGGAAATATGAGTCCCTTCCCCATGCACCATCATGGCTGTTGACTTTGCAAGGTTAAGAGTGAACCCCGAGAGTTGGCTATACCTCTCAATTATATTTAATAATAACGGAAGTGCTTCCTTGGGGTTAGTAGTCAAAATTAGCAAGTCATCAGCAAATGCCAACACTTTAATCTCGTTGACTCCTATCTTAGCCCCTTGTATTGCCCTTTCCAATTTTATTGCTCTGATCAAGGGTTCCAACGCTATGATAAATAATAGGGGCGACAAAGGGCATCCCTGACGTGTCCCCCTGCATATCTGAAAATTCTCACTTTTCACTCCATTAAGAAGGATCGCGGCTGAGGGCTCTGTGTATAATGCAGTGATAGCCTCATAAAACCAGCCATGAAAGCCCATATAGCGCATCGTATCAAACATGAATTCCCAGTCCACTTTATCGAATGCCTTTTCGGCATCAAGGCTCAGAAGGAGTGCTGGTACTTCCTCATGTCTGCTACGGGCCATTCCCAAGAGCAACTTACGGACATTCCCTCCTGCTTGTCTGTTACGCACAAACCCCGTCTGGTCTTCCCCGATTAGCCCCGGCAGAATTTTTGCTAATCTATCAGCCAATATCTTTGCCAAAATTTTGTTATCCACATTAAGTAGTGATATTGGCCGATAGCCCTCAGCTTGGTCTTCGGGCTTGCCCGGTTTCGGTAACAGAGTTATAAGCGCTGAATTTGCGTAAAGCGGAAACCTCCGAGCCTCCACCACCGTATCATAGTATGCCCCAAGGACGCCCAGGGAAGTCTCGGGCAATAATTTGTAGAACTCCCCCGAGAAGCCATCAGGGCCCGGTGCAGAGGAGAGCGCCAATCCTCTAACCACTCTTTGGAGTTCCTGGCCCTGGATAGGTTCATTTAGCTGTCTTATTTCTTGATCCTGCAAGCGCGGAACACCTAGCCTCCCCAAATAGTTATCCAAAGACTGTTCTCTAATCGTTTGTTGTTTCTGATATAGCTTAGAATAAAATTGCATGAATATCTGTCTGATGTCCTCATTTTTGGTCCGTAGCGCCCCCTGTCTCTCACAGCTGTGACCACTCGGTGGGGCTTCCAATTCGTTACTAACTTTGCTAATAAGGGGCCTGCTCTGTTCCCATATCTATGCAATCTGTATTTTTGATAAAACATCGCTCTAGTGGTTTTCTCATGCAAGTATGAGTTAAGGCCTACTTGTATTGTCTTATAATGTTCCCATGTCCTTTTATTTGGGTTAGCCGCATACTGTCTTTTTGCCCTCTGTGCCTGTTTTTCCAGTTGTACTATAGCCCTAGCTATCTTTTTATTCCGTGCCGTCACATATGCTATAACATCCCCTCTAAGGACCGCTTTCGCTGCCATCCAATATAAATTGGGATTGTCTAAATGTTGGCTATTGAATTTGGCATAATCTTCCCATTTTGTTACAATGAATTGCGCAAAGTCTTTATTCCCATAGAGATACCCTGGGAATCTCCATCCCAGGTTAGTTTGAAAATAGCTAGGCGCCTCCATATCCACCCACACCATGCTGTGATCTGATATCTCCTCAGGGCCTATTTCTGCCTGCAAGACAGCCGGGAACAGCTCTCTGCTTACCATAATGTAATCTATTCTGGAGAGAGTCCCATGTGCTCGTGACAAGTGGGTGAACTCTTTCTCACCTGGGTGCATTGTTCTCCAAGTATCCAGCACCCCCAAGGTGTTCATAAACACTTTTAGCGCCTTTGCCTTACTTCCTCCCCATGTATCCCCTTTAGGAGTTGAGCAGTCTTGTGTTGGGTCCACCACTAAATTGAAGTCACCCAGTACTATCAGCGGGCACTGCAGCTTGGCGCATTGACGTATTAATGTTTGGTAAAATGTAGATTCATATATATTGGGGCCATAGACACCCAGCAACGCCATTTCCTTCCCCTGTAGCCACAATTTTATTAAAACATATCTTCCCTGTTCGTCCTTTGATATTAGTTCTGCCTTAGCAGCCACGCTCCTCTTGAGGAGGACCGCTACCCCTC
Organism: Microcaecilia unicolor; assembly: GCF_901765095.1. Lineage (NCBI taxonomy): Eukaryota > Metazoa > Chordata > Amphibia > Gymnophiona > Siphonopidae > Microcaecilia > Microcaecilia unicolor. Next base: position 17,505,923 of record NC_044043.1, on the reverse strand, counting down.
GCCTCCTTCCATCTGCCGAGGCTGAGAATACTTCCCCCACCCAAGACCTCTTTAATTTCGTGTGTTCTGCCTCTGAAAGTCGAGTTTCTTGTAAACAAGCGATATCTGCTTCATGTCGCCGCAATGCCGCTAGAATTTTTGCCCGCTTTACTGGCGACGTAATCCCTCCCACATTCCATGAAATGAAACGTGTTTTCCTAATATGTGTCATACCTTATGTGTAACGTACCCCAGTAACCAATCCCATCGTTAATCTTCTCCCCAGGGGACCCAGCCTCCCCCCAGTGAGTTGTATAAATAATCATTCTGATGTTAACAGCTCTTCTCCACATCCTATGCAACCGTGGCCTTATCCTCACTCTCTGGAGCACATGACATTCCTCATTGACCTCCTTGTTCCCTTTCCCATGTTTAACCCTACCCCCCTTATCTAACTCCCAACCCCCCTCCCTTCCTCCCCCCCCATCCCTATTCCCCAATACCCAATCTTGCTCCCCAATCATTCTGTGAACAAACACAGAATGTTCTCTCCCGTTAGAGGCAAGAGGCCCTCGCTCCCAGCGCTCCCTGTAACATCTCAAGTAACAACCACCACTCTGTAATATGACCACAAAGTTTCACATAACAGTGCACAACAGTTAACATGCATCTACTCAGCCTTCCACTGCATGCCCTTTGTCTGCGAGGAAAGATTTAGCTGCAGCCACAGTTTGAAAATGATGCCACTTGTCCTGAAACAAAATCTTAAGGCGGGCTGGATACATCAAGGCAAATTTTAAATGATTTGTAATTAACCAGGAGCATAATGGGTGAAATCCTCTCCGCTGTTCCTGAACAGACTGAGAGTAGTCTTGGAAAATCAATATCTTGTGCCCTTCATACTCAAGTTCTGTTCTCTTGAGGCGAAATCCTTGCATTATTTCCACTTTGTGTTTAAAATTAAGTATCTTCGCCACAATCACCCTGGGGCGGTTTTTAGAGTCATCTTTGCGGCCCACGCGGTGCGCCCGTTCCACCACTAGAGGGTTTCCAGAATCCGTTACTGCTAACTCTTTTGCCAGCCATGCCTCCAGCCACGTTTCCAAGTTCTTCTCTGGAACCTTCTCCGGAATGCCCACGATTCTTATATTGTTTCTCCTGGATCTATTTTCCAGGTCTTCCAGTTTCTGGGCTTGCTCTGCTAATTGTTTTTTTAACAAAGCTAAATCTGGGGTCTGTAATTGGGTTTCGTCCTCCATAGACGAAACTCTTGCTTCTAAATCTCCAGTTCTTTTCCCCAAGCCATCCAATCTTGCCTGAAAAGACTCCAATTGTTCCGAAAGCGTGTTCCAGCGCGGATCCATGGCTTTTATTACTGCCGCCGTTATTTGTTCTAACTGCGCATCTGTAAATATAGGAGTTGGTGCCGCGACCGCGATCGCGTCCGCCATTTTGGACTCGCTTCCCCCCGCTTTAGTTTTTTCTTTTTTTGATGATTTCTGTGCCATTTCCGTCGGCGATTTGTGGAGGAACTTGTCCATACAGTGTGTGCACTGTGCGCTATCGTGGTAGGCGGTTGTTTTAGGTTAATTCCACATAAATGTTAGCGCTCAACAGCGAGGGACCTCAGAGCCGAGTTGAACTGCTGCCGACCCGCTCACCGCATCACCGGAAGTCAAGGGCGACGAAAATTATAAAGGGGATGGGATGACTTCCCTATGAAGAAAGGCTAAAGCGGCTAGGGCTCTTCAGCTTGGAGAAAAGGCGGCTGAGGGGAGATAGGATAGAGGTCTATAAAATAATGAGTGAACGGGTAGATGTGAAGCGTCTGCTCACGCTTTCCAAAAATACTAGGACTAGGGGGCATGCGATGAAGCTACAATGTAGTAAATTTAAAATGAATCGGAGAAAAGTTTTCTTCACTCAACGTGTAATTAAACTCTGGAATTCATTGCCAGAGAATGTGGTAAAGGCGGGTAGCTTAGCAGCGTTTAAAAAGGGGTTGGCCGGTTTCCTAAAGGAAAAGTCCATAGACCGTTATTAAATGGACTGGGGAAAATCCACTATTTCTGGGATAAGCAGTATAAAATGTTTTGTACATTTTTGGGATCTTGCCAGATATTTGTGACCTGGATTGGCCACTGTTGGAAACAGGATGCTGGGCTCGATGGACCTTTGGTCTTTCCCAGTATGGCAATACTTATGTACTTTTCAACATGCGGCTTACCGTGGGCCTCGAGCCCGGTTCTTTCCGACAGTTGAATAACTTGGGAACTTTGGCATTCCTTTTCATCAACATCAAGTCCAGAAGCAGAGAACCCCATTGGTCCACTATCAGTTGAAAACCATGGCTGGCTAGTTCCCATTCTCCCAAGGAGTGCCTGAGAACATTCACTTCCACATTCAAGGGACCTAGCAATGTGAGGTGCCGACAAGCAGAGATTTTTGTCTGCCCAACTCATAAGGGAGGCCACCTCTATCACACAGCTGTGGGTCCCGCCGTGCTTGCTGATATAAGCTACTGCCATTGCACTGTCGGAGAAAACTCAGACTGGGGCCCCTTCCAGAAAGTAAAGTAAAGTCGCGTAAGGCATTCCGCATTGCCCTGAGCTCTAAGTGATTTATCAACAACAGAGACTCCTGTTTTGTCCAGGTGCCATGTGCCAAAAGGAACTTGTAATGAGCTCCTCAACCTAACTTGCTGGCATCTGTCGTCACCATCTCCCATTGTGTTATCGGAAAAGGAGCTCTGATGGTCAAATTTCTGGGCAACCACCACCATTGCATACTCAGTCTGGCAACCAGCTTCCAAGGAAGATGAGGTTCTACTTCTGTGACACCGGTGACCAGCATTGAGAAGAGACTCCTGTAATGGGTGCACGTGAGCCCTTGCCCATGGCACCACTTCCATCACCGCCGTCATCGACTCTAGAACCTGGACATAGTCCCAGACTCTGGGCCTGCTTTCTGTTGAACCAACTTTGACCTCCTGTAAGGAAGATCCTCTCTCCCTTGCTGTAGAACACCCAGATAGTCTATTGTCTGTGATGAAGTTAGTCTGCTCTTCTCAAAATTGATCTCTCAACCCAATGACTGAAAAAGATGAACAACTCTATCCGTCAACACGTGAGTGAGCCAGCGGTCGAAATATGGATGAACTCTACATGACACCGAAGGAAGGCTGCCACCACCACCATAACCTTGGTAAACGTTCTTGGTGATGTGGCGAGAGCAAAGAGCAAAGCCCTGAACTGACAGCGATGGCCTAGCAATGCAAAAATAGAAACCTGTGATACAGCGGCTATATGGATATATGCAAGTAAGTCGCCTTGAGATCACAAGCAGTGAGAAATTCTCCCGCTTGAACCGAGGCTATGACTGCTCTTAGTTTTTCCATGCGAAAACAGGACACTCGGAGGCAATGTGTTTAGACCTTTCAGATCTAAGACCAGACTAAAGGTGCCTTCCTTCTTTGGGATAATGCAGTGTATACACCATCTTCCTTCTTCGGGATAATGCAGTAGATGGAATATCTGCCGTATCCCCGTTCAGCCTGGAGAACTGCAACAATGTCCCAGAGCACCATTAAGGAATCTACAGTGGCCTGATCCTCAACTGCCTTGGTTCCCTTTTGACAAACAGACGTCAAGAAGAGAGGAGTGACCAGGAGGGAGAACTTGCAACCTTCTGTAAGAATATCCAGAACACACAGAACATAAGAGTAGCCATACTGGGTCAGACCAGTGGTCCATCTAGCCCAGCATCACGTTTTTGAAACTGTGGTCAAGCCAGGTCACAAGTACCTGGCAGAAACCGGCAGGTCTGACATGATTTTGGCCCACACCTCTCAAAACTCCTGAAGATGTCCTCCCACTAGAGGAAGAGAAGATTGTACCAGCCTCATATCATTGTGAAACTCAGGAGGCATTAGGCGCTCTAGCTGACTGAAATGAGGACTTTCTCTGCACAAAAGGAAGATTGGTGTGCCTGAAAGCGGGACTTTTGACCTTATTGCTGACAAGGCCAGTACCGTCTGCTGTTTCGAAACTGAAAGCTCCGGATGACCAGAGGCTTTCAGCTTATTCTCCGGTAAATGCTGTGGCTTAGTTTCCCCCAGTTTTTTCACCACGTTAGCAAAATCTTCTCCAGATAGCCACTTGCCCCGAAAGGGCAGTTTAACTAGACATGACTGACTTTGCATCCTCTACCCAATGCCACAACCAGAGTTGCCGCCATGCCGTGACAGCCAAAGACATACTGAGGGCCATAACCCATAACGTGTCAAATAACATCCCCCAAGTACGACAACCCCGCTTCCAGTTGAGCGTTATGGCGCCCATCTTGTGTTGCAGACTGCTGATGCCACTTCAGGCATGTTCTAGCCGTGAATGAGCTACACACTGTTTGAAGGTCCAAAGAGGCCACTTCAAAGGCTTATTTCAGCGAGCCTTCTAGCTTCCAACCCTGTAGGTCATTTAGAGCAATGCCCCCTTCCACTGGCAATATGTTCTAAGTCACCCCCTTAACAATGGAGTCCATCCTGAGAAATTGCAATTTCTCTTTCTCCTCCGGAACCAATAGGTAGAGGCGAGCCATGGCTCTTCTCACTCTCAGCCTTGCATCTGGTCAGCCTCATTCTGCTGTAATCAGGTCTTGAATGTCTGGATGCATAGGAAAGGCCTTAGAAGAACCTCTAAGCCAACTCACCACTGAAGATGGAACTGACACCAAAGCATAAGGCTCCTCAATGGAAAGCACCTCTAATGCCTCAGAAATAAGAGTACTGAGTTCATCTTAATAAAACCTCAGTACTTTAGGGTTATCCCCCCTCCTCAGGAGGGAGCTCTCCATCCTCTAACAGCTCCTTCAATGAGGGCTCCTCTGAATAAGACCAAGGCCAAACCAGAAAAGAAGGGAGAAGCAGAGATACACATCCAGGAGTGGACAGATGAGGCTAAATGAGATCTCTTAGGAACCAGAGGGGCAGCAGGTCAAGAAACTGAAGCACCTTGCAGCAACTTGGGCTGTCCCTGCTTCAGTAAATAGGCCTGGTGTAAGAACAATATAATCTCTTAAGACAACAAAGAGCCCAAATGCAACTGAATGCTCTGTTGGGCTCTGAGGTTGATCAAACAGAGGCTGTTCCTTACTGCCAGTGGGCCCCAACAAAATAGCGCCCATTACTGCATGAAACTGTGAACCAGCCCTGCCGGAGAGCCCGAAGTTCCTGGCATATTCGTAAACTGTGCCAAATCCCAAGATGTGCTGCTGCTGTTTCCCCCCACATCCTGCACGCACTGCAACACCCTGACACCGGCTGTTGGATCCCACAGCGGGAAAACCAATTAACTGCCTCTGCAGAAGTTGCCATTCACCCCAACTGGCAAAAACACAGCACAACACAGTCGCAAGTCAGGATCCCTCCCCTGCACCAACTAGAACTTGCATGCCTCAAAGCATTTCTAAGTCAAAATTCAATCAGACTTACCATTGCCTGTGGTTCCCCTCAAACTCAGTCTCCACAAGTCTTACCAGAGATGGAACCAGCACTGATACTCTGTTCCATGTGCTCCAATAAACCTTTCCTTCTCCCCCCCCCCCCTTTTTTTAAATTAGGTTGTTGTGCTGGAAAACGAGTTCCACAGGAAACAGGGGAGAGTTGAAGGGAGGGAATGAGTAAATTCGTGAGGCACCAGAGACAGGGATCTGAAGACCTCTAGATATGACTCTGCAGACTCAAGCCACCCACAAAGCTCAACTGGGGACCAGTTGACCAACTGGACCAAGAGCAAGTCACTCAGAACCACAGGCTCAAAAGTGTGTTCATCCAACTGGAAATGGAAAATACTGAGGAGCTGGACTGGATGCCAAGAGAGAGAGAGATATCTCTGCTCAGTTTTCAGTTCTCTAGCCCCATCTGCTGGTTGATAGACAAAACTATCCCACAGGTTCTAAAATAGTGGAAAACTACATAACGGAAATGTCAGTGTTTACATCAGTATTACACAGAGCATGATCAGTATATGCAACTTTCATCAAATCTGGGGTGGGAAGGAGGGGGTGGAATCAAGTGTGAAAGATTCAGCTGTGATTAAAGGCCAGATTCTAGTTATTCTCCATAGAGCTACACAACTGCAGCACAGTGCTGACACTTAAAAGAGGTATCCAAAGGCTAGGGAAGTTTCTTAAATGTGAATTTTCTCAAAAAGTATTAACATATATTCTGTTCTTCATAAGTCAAGAGTAAACCATGCAGAACAAGTACATAATTTTTTTATTTTTAAAATGTCAACTTCTTACAAGTAAGCCCTTTGCTTACCCTCCTCCCTCCCACTGACATATTTTAAAAAAATCTACAAGTCATTAAGTGTCCACGGTGTATATAAACTACACAAAATGCTCAATATTAACAAGACAAAAAAAACAAAACAAAAAAAAAAACTGAGTCTAAATATGGTTGGTTACAAATATTAGTGCTGAGCTTCTGGGTGGGGAGGGAGAAAATCACAAGGGGTGATCAGGGAAGCACAAACCTTCAGTTTCAGTCTAAACTAAAACAAAAGAAAGAAAAAAAAACCACAACCTATAGAACCTCAAAAAATATATAGATTTGTGCTGTACATGGGAAAAATAAGAAACTAAAAGGTTTCAACAGCTAAAACTATTTTGCTCACTAATTTACACAGAATTCCAAGTTTTGATCTAAATTGAAAAAATATAAATAAAAATGGCGATGTAAACTGCAGCTTTGTTCCTAAAGACTTGTAGTACAAAAAAGCCAAAAATAGAACACACTGCTTCCAGCCAGTCACTGACATGTGCCGTTTCACCATCATAACAATTCTTCCTTAGACCTCTGGCACCCTGCAAGAATGTGCCATGCATGCTAAGAACCTCTTCAGTCAGATCTCATTTACTAGGTTGCAATAATGCACCCCTACCTTCACCACAGGTGCTGAATCACCACACACTAGCTCTTCTAGCTCATCACCTTTTGAGGGAAAGGCAAATCTCTCAGGAGAAGCATGAATTATTTTTAAATTCCATATCTTTAGAGATGTAACACCCTTTTGCCACAGTATTTACAGAGGTGCTTACAAAAGTGCATGACCAGACCATTACTGTACCTACACCATATCATTGCCAATTTTGTGTAGTTGGGCGTCTTCTCCAGTCCTCCTGCCATCACATTCTGCTTAAAGACAGTCAATAAGGACTACAACTTTGGGGGACAGAATACTAGGATTGTAATACTGTCTTTCTAGAACCATCAGACAGGATATGTAGAGAGGAGAAATAAGGGAATTTCTGGGCTTCAGTATGCACAAACTGTTTAACAAAAGAATATAAAGAGGAAAGAAATGGCAAACAACTGTATTCATATAAAATTCTAATGTATATGTGGCAAAGCAAGACAATAAGCATTACCTTACATTGTGCCCTCTTTATACAATATCTTAACTAAAATGAAAAGCAACTAGAATATTTTTAAATGACTCATAAATCAAGTTCTGCTGCTTTAGTTCTCCCTTCAAGGATTGATGGCTCTACTGGCACGGTGATCCCTCTCCCATATGTTCCCCTTTGCTGACCTGGGGACAGCAAGTGAGCAAGACAAAGAAGAGCTACCGTAGCTGCTCAGGGTGCCACATATATGACCGGTATAGCCTTACAGAGGGTTTACCTCTTCATAAAATGTATCCTCCTATGCCCCAAAATGTAAATTTGGACAAAGAAAAATATCGGTACTAGTAACTTATTTACATATATGAAACTCCTTTGTACTCTTGAGCACAACAGCCCTGCTCCTCTAGAACTAAAACACTACCATAAAGGTAGAGGAGAAGCAGAAGCTGAATTGTTACATCCCCGATTAAGTCCTTGTAATAAGCAAAATGATCTGTTTCCCCTATCCTGAGCACTGCTGGAGCTAAGAAGGAATACTCCTTAAAACATGGTGCAAAGCCTGACTTCATATCATTCATAGCAGAAGCACCAGATACCATCCCTAGAACAAGAGCCAGGGATGGGGTAAAGAAGCCAGATTCCTACAAACGACTATAAAACATGTTGAGAGATGCTCTTGAAAAGGCTGGTATATTAATGGGTCAGAAAACTCTGCTCAGACAAAGCAGTCTACCCATCCCCTTTAGAGAATCTGATAATTCCAAAACACAGACAAACCAAAAGAAAAAAATTCCATAAGCATATTTGTTTTGTCTGTTTATTAAGGAGTTACTGCTTTTCCCCTTGATCCATATCTGATTCATTGCTTCTGGTAGAGAAGAAAACCGAACCACAGTTAATGCGGAAACAAATTATATATGTATCTCCACAAATAAAAATAAAAAAAAAACAAAACCCCTGCAGGTTTTCCTTTCTCCAGCTGCAGTGGGGCAAACTGGTTCTGCAGAACACATGAAGGCCAGTCCAATTTTTCTCATTTCCCCTTGCACTCATGTCTATTTCTTTCGCTTGCGCCCCTTGGAATCTTTTGCTGCCTCTGGGTCACTGTGCACCTCTAGCACTTCCTCCTCTGTATATGTCTGTGGCTTTCGTTTCCTGCGCTGGTAACTGTGGCCAGGCAGATGTTTGTGCAGCATGTCCACCAGACACTGTTCTGTCTTCTGTAGGCAGGACAACACATGGCTGCCATTCTGGTTATACAGCTCTGCATTGAAGAAGATTTGTTTGAGGTCAGCTAGAAACTCCTGTACAGAGCGGTAGCTACCACAAGAGCACTTTCTCTGCATTGTATGGAAATCCATGGGGTTGCTGATGATGTCAAAGTAGTCTTCAGCTTCCTCTGTAGTCACTGGCTCCCTGTCAGAGTACAGAAACCATTAGTCATAGCTGAAAGCATCCTTTTTCCTTCCTCCAAGATGGCTATTTTTAGAACTGTGCATGAGCATGGTTCTTGTTCATTTTATTTCATTTTGGGAAAAGTATATGAAAATCCTGAATAGCAAATTTTTACACGTCCATTTTAAAATAAAACAAAATTAAAAAAATGAAACAAAACAGCTGTATTTCATAATATACAACCCAATTTTAAGCTCACCTACAGTAATGTTAATCTGGCCTGTAGTCTTTACAAAAACAGTCAGGCCACAATGCATATGTTAACTAGTTGGCTCTGCAACATTGTGGGTACAATTTCTCCTACTGCAAGCAGAATGTGTCAGCTATGAGGTGGCATACTCCTCACCTGAAGGGCCAGCTGAAACGATACTTGACGAGCTTATTCAGGATCTCCTCACATTTCTGCATCTCCAAGTTTTGTCGTCGTGACACTGGCTTAGTCTGTCGTACCTGTGCAAACAGAAGAAGAGAACTTTAACTGTAGGAAGAGAGAAGCCCAATTTATAAACTGCCCTCTTTCCAGCTGCCAATTCAATTCCTAATTACTCTGGATAAGTCTACTGTCTATAAAACAGCAGTATCATCCAGAGACCAAAAGTTATTAAAATGCCCTATTTCACTTTAGAAGTTCTGTATTAACAAATATCGGTGCACTCAGATCAGCAAGTTTACAAAATGTTATTAGTTTTTGTTACTGTGGTCTGGTGTAGAGGTTGATTGTATTCTCCAAGGAAAGCAGGTCTTACATTCTCATATGTGGGTAACGCGGGTCTGTGTTGCCAGTCTGGAGCTTATAAGCTTTAAACAGGTCATTGAGGCGAGACATGCTCCACCAAGCGCCTGCCACGAGAACACGGGACCAGCAGTACAAATAAAGCATAAGAAAAAAGGAGACAACTCCAAGGGGAGGTGGGAAAGTATGTGAGAATATAAGGCCTGCTGTCCTCTGAGAATACCTGCTACAGGTAAGTATCTTGCTTTCTCCAAGGACAAGCAGGCCTATAATTCTCACGTGGGAATCCCTAGTTACCAGGGTCAATAACCAGTGGTTAACTGGAACTCAAAATGGCGAGGGCAAAAAAGTAATTAATGTGAAACTATGTACAATCTGAGTGAGAGTGCAGCCTGGAACAGAACAAAACAGGCCTAGGAGGGTGGAGTTGGATTCTAGACCCCAAACAAACTCTGCAGAACTGTCCATCCAAACCAACTGTCACATCGGGTACCCTGCTCAAGGGGAGATGTGAATGTGTGGACTGAAGAACATGTCGCAGCCTTGCAAATTTCTTCAAAGCAGGCTGATCTCAAGTGGGCTACCGACACAGCCATGGCTCTGACATTGTGAGCCGTGACATGACCGTAAATGGTCAGCCCAGCCTAGGCATAAGTGAAAGAAATGCAATCTGCCAGCCAATTGGGAGATTGTGCATTTCCTGATGGCGACTCCCATTCTGTTGGTATCAAAAGAAACAAGAAGTTGGATGGATCGTCTGTAGGGCCTAGTCCGCTCCAAGTAAAAGGCCAATGCTTGCTTGCAGTCCAAGTTGTGCAGTGCACCTTCGCCAGAATAGGCAAGAAGTTGGAGGAAGAATGCTGGCAAAACTTAATATAAGGTGCATCCACCACTAAAGCTTGAAGCTCAGTGACCATGCGAGATGAAGTAACAGCCACCAAAACTATGACCATCCAGATCAAGTACTTCAGATGACAGGAATCAAGTGGCTCAAAAGGAGCTTTCATTAGTTGGATGAGTATGACGTTGAAGTCCCATGACACAGGTGGAGGTTTGACAGTAAACTAGAGACTGTCCAGAGATGGGCTTCCCCTCTACACGCTGATAAGCACTAATTGCAATCTGGTGGTCTCTGTAGCCAATCCAGGGCATAATCGAGATGGACTATTTGAAGAAGGAGGTTACAAGGAGCCACCTTTCTTATTAAAACTTCAGCCTCCCCCTGACTGGCAAGCCATCAGGGATGGTCACTTTTACAGCAGCTATGCTCTGCTGGAGCCAGTCAAAAGCATGTCCCCTATTTTCACTGGGGAGCTGATTGGGCCTTTAGGAGCACGCTGTGGAAGAGTACGAGCAGGCTGGGGCTGAGCCTGGTAAGAAGAAGTGGTGTACTTACGCCTCTGCGGGTAATAAGTACTCCTCTTTGACTTGCCAGAAAACCTCCAATCAGGAGGAGGCAGGTGCAGAAGGCGTCTGACGGGAGAAAGAATCAGGTATCAGTGTATTTCTGCTGGGTCCAAGTCAGACACGTAGCTATGAGTCTGCGCATCGCTATACACTGCGCGGAGATCCTAGAGGCCACATCAAAAGTGTTGTAGGCGCCCCCTGCCAAGGGCTTATGACATGCCTTCAGCTGCTTGACCGGCTGGCGAACAGATTCAGCCTGCTCCGATAGGAGAGAGTCTGCCAAATCAGACATACTGCGCACCAAGGACTCAAGTACAGGCTTGTGTAGAGCTGGTATGATTGGATATGGTAGGTGAACATGAAGGCTTGATACATCTTCCATGGTTCTAGCTTCCCTGCCAGAGGGCACTGAAATGTAGTCCCTAGAACTTCTGGCCCTTTTCAGAGTGGATTCCACCACTAGGAAATGATGAGGCAACTGGAGCCTATCAAACCAAGGGGAAAACTGAATCTGGCACATGGTACCAATCTTCTTGGGGAGGTGAGGGACTGACAGAGGGAACTCCCAGTTCTGCACTTGAATGTCCAGTAAGATCTCATGAAGCAGGACAGTGTCATAAGTACATAAGTAATGCTATACTGGGAAAAGACCAAGGTCCATCGAGCCCAGCATCCTGTCCCTGACAGCGGCCAATCCAGGTCAAGGGCACCTGGCAAGCTACTCAAACATACAAACATTTTATACAAGTTATTCCTGAATTTTGGATTTCATAGGTCCATTTAGTAGCGGTCTACGGACTTGTCCTTTAGGAAAACGTCCAACCCCTTTTTAAACTCTGCTAAGCTAACCGCCTTCACTACGTTCTCCGGCAACCAATTCCAGAGTTTAATTACACGTTGGGTGAAGAAATATTTTCTCCTATTTGTTTTAAATTTATTACACTGTAGTTTCATCGCATGCCCCCTAGTCCTAGTATTTTTGGAAAGCGTGAACAGACGCTTCACATCGACCTGTTCCACTCCACTCATTATTTTATATACCTGTATCATGTCTCCCCTCAGCCGTCTCTTCTCCAAGCTGAAAAGCCCTAGCCTCCTTAGTCTTTCTTCATAGGGAAGTCGTCCCATCCCAGCTATCATTTTTGTCGCCCTTCGCTGCACCTTTTCCAGTTCTACTATATCTTTCTTGAGATGCAGCGACCAGAATTGAACACAATACTCAAGATGCGGTCGCACCATGGAGTGATACAACGGCATTATAACACCCTCACATCTGTTCTCCATACCTTTCCTAATACCACCCAACATTCTATTCGCTTTCCTAGCAGCAGCAGCAGCAGCACACTGAGCAGAAGGTTTCAGTGTGTTATCAACGACGACACCCAGATCCCTTTCTTGGCCCGTAACTCCTAACGTGGAACCTTGCATGATGTAACTATAATTCGGGTTCTTTTTCCCACATGCATCACCTTGCACTTGTTCACATTAAACGTCATCTGCCATTTAGCCGCCCAGTCTCATAAGGTCCTTCTGTAATTTTTCACAATCTTCTCTAGAAGCAAAGCAGTAGTCCAGGACCTCGAACCTTTCCGCTCTGGCCTTGTCTTCCACTTCCAAAGTAATTGGCATGGCAGCCACCATCTCTTTCACAAAAGATGGGAAGGAAAAGGCTCTCAGATGGAGACTTCCTCCTTTCCTGTGAAGGGGAGGGATCAGAGATGATGCCAGAGGACTCCTCTAAGCAGTACTGTGGATTCTCATCTGAGTCCCATGAGCCCTCCTTGTTGGTGTCAGCCAAGAACTATTTGTGAGAAGGCTGAGATCGAGCTCACCTCGATGAAGAGGTATCATGAACCTAAGAAGGGTGCCAAGGTGTCAGCTCCGGCCTTGACTCCAGCAAAACTTCTACTGATGTCAAGAGTGTGCCGACATGGGTGGCAGCCGATGCAGGGACCGCAAGCGGCATAAGAGTCGGAGGCCTCACAACAGGCTGGTGGCCATGTGGGACTGAATCAAGAGGTATGGCTGGCACAAGCACATCTGCATGAACCCTGCCAAAAGCTCAGGGGGGCAAGGTCTGGAGGTGCTCTTTGAGTGCCGACATTGGGAAAGGCTGGGGTGTCGGTGTAGAAGCAAGTTGCTGAATCTGCGGGGTGGAAGCAGATGCCAGGACTGTCTGGAGACTCACGCAACGGCACCTCCTGTATGAAGGGGGAGCGGTCCTCCCGGCACTGATGCTTTTTGTGAACCAGGGAAACCCTCAGTGCTTTGGAGCTCCCGGCACCATGCATCAAGGATGACGTTCAGTCCTCACTTCGCCTTGGGATTAGTCTGACGCCAATCGGTTCCAGGGTCCTGCACAGCGGCTCAATTTATGATATATCAAGTGTCTGGAAATAAATAAAATGTATTAGTGAAATGTTGGAAAGCCTGCCTGCTGGCAGCCCATGTATTGGGATATGAAGAACTGTATATTATTTTGCTTGTTGTGTGTTATATTTTATGGGGTTTTTTTAGACATCCAATTTAAAACATAAAAACAATCACCTTGGACAGATACTTTTTTTTTTTTAAGTCTTGGCAAAGCAGTACAAGTAGCTTTAAATTAAAGCTAATGGTGAAGTATTTCCGAAGAGAGCAAAAACCAAGGAGAGAAAATATCCCTCACAAAAAAAATACAGAAGAGGAGGAATGGTGGAGGTGGTGATGGTGGGGGCGGGGGGGGGGGGGGGGGGGGGGGAGGTGGGGGGGGGGAGGGCAACAAAAAGTAGAGAAAGGGAACCTTAAGTGTCCATGAATAGCAAATGCAAAGTTGAAGTAATGGCCCCTAAAAAAAACATCTTAAGAGTAAGGTCTTCATCCGAAGCCTTGTGTAACTGAAAAGCACGGAGCACCAGGTTTAAATGCCAAGGAGAACAAGGCCGCCGAAGGGGCATATGAATATGAAGGGCCTCTCGCAGAAAACGAACCACATCCGGGTGAACTGCAAGAGGTGAACTGGCTACTCACCCTCGAAAACACGCTAGGGCAGACACTTGAACAAGAACAGAATTATAGGCCAGATCCTTTTTAAGTCCGTCCTGCAGGAAGTCTAATATCACCAAAATTGAAGCAAGGAAGGGCAAACCGGTACACTCAACACACCACACAAAAAACGTTTTCCACACTTGAGCATAAGCGTAGGGAGTACTGTTTTCGAGCCTGCAAAAGTGTGGCAATAACGGGTTCTGAAAAACCCTTCTTACTTAACTGGTGCCTCTCAAGAGCCAGGTCGTAAGACCAGAGTGGGAGGAATTTTCCATCCGGACTGGACCCTGATGGAGAATATCCGGAGTCACCGGTAGCCACAGTGGCGGCCAATCGAACAACCGAATCAGATCCGCATACCAAGGTCACCAAGCCCATTCCGATGCCACAAGCACCACTAGTCCCTGATGAAGACTGATCTGGTGCAGGATTCTCCCATTGTGGCCACGGCTGCAGCAGGGCACTGAGCCCTGCAGATCCGGGCTGTCTTTTTCGGGAGAAGAATTTGGGCACTTTGGTATTCTGCGACGTGGCCATGAGGTCCATCACTGGCATTCCCCAACGACGACAAATCAGAAGGGACGCAGTTGACGACAGCTCCCATTCCGCCGCGTCTAAGAGCGTTCAACTGAGAAAGTCCACCTGAGTATTGCTTTGGCCCGCAATATGCGCTGCTGATAGGGAAAGAACATGAGCTTCCACCCACACATCAGGTGGGATGCCTCCTCTGCTAGAGGCAAACTGCGGGTACCCCCCTGCTAATTGATGTAGGCCATCGTCGTAGAGTTGTCCGACAAGGTTGCCAAATTGGAATGTGCAAATAAGCTTCCCGCAGGTTGAGAACAGTCAAGAACTCACCCGGTTGAACTGATGCTGTAACAGCTCTCAACGCTTCAATGCAGCAAAAGTGTCGAACCCACAGAAATTTGTTCACCTTCCTTAAATCGAGAACAGGCCGAAAAGTTCCACCCTTTTTGGGAACTACAAAATAAATGGAATAGTGACCCTTACGAAGTTTGAGAGGAGGCACCGGAACGATGGCCCCCAACCGCAAAAGGTCTTGTAAAGTGCTTTGAACAGCTGTCCGCTTAGAGCGTGTGCCGCAGTGGGACTCCAGAAAAAATTTTGACGAGCAAGTCGAATTCCAGTTTGTATTTTTATTTTTTTTGTTACATTTGTACCCCGCGCTTTCCCACTCATGGCAGGCTCAATGCGGTGGGCTTACATATTGTATACAGGTACTTATTTGTACCTGGGGCAATGGAGGGTTAAGTGACTTGCCCAGAGTCACAAGGAGCTGCCTGTGCCTGAAGTGGGAATCAAACTCAGTTCCTTAGTTCCCCAGGACCAAAGTGCACCACCCTAACCACTAGGCCACTCCTCTACCCTTCCTGCACCACGTCGAGGACCTATTGGTCTGTAGTTATCTTGACCCACTCCGGGAGGAACAGGGAGAGCAGTCCCCCCCCCCCCCATCTGCTCCCACATAGAATGGGTCAGTGCAAGGAGCTGCTCCCTGACGAACAGAGGTTCCAGATGGTTGCTTGTCACTGCGAAAGGAAGATTATTGCTGGAAAAGGATGCTGAAAGGACCCCGAAGAGCGGCCCGGCAAACTGACGCAGCTCCTGAAATCGGGATTTCGAGGGCCCCTGCCTAGAAGGCAGCTTAGGTTTATCCACGGGAAGGCGTTGGGGCTTGGAATCTCCCAAGCCCTTAACAATTTTTTCTAAATCCTCCCCAAACAACAATTCACCTCGAAAAGGCAATCGGATCAGACATTGTTTGGATGCCTGTCAGTGGACCAATGCCGAAGCCACTACAGGCACCGAGAAGACACAGCTAGGGCCATAAGTTTGGCTGAAGAACGAACCAAGCCATAAAGGGCATCCGCTAAGTAGGCGAGACCTACGCCCATGTGAGAAAACACAGGAGCCCCAGTCACATCAGACTCCTGATCAGACTCTTGCACCGAATGGAGCCAACTAAGACAGGCTCTAGCCGCATAAGAGCTACACACGAAAGCCTGAAGAGGCCACCTCAAAGGCGCGTTTTAAAGAAGCTTCCAGACTTCTGTCTTCCATGTCCTTCAGCGCTACCCCTACCTGTAAAGTAGTCCTCTTAGGGCGTCCACTTTAGGAAGGGCAAACTGCTCTGACCGAGCTGCCGCAACAGGAGAAAGGTGAGACATTGCCCTGGCCACCTTAAGGGTGCCATCAGGATCTGACCACTACGCCGAAATTAACTCATTAATGGCCTCTTGCAGCAGAAAGGCCTTCAACAGGCATCTAGTACTGACCATTTTAGGGTTAACGGTCTGAGAAGCAGCAACCTCCAGGTCTTCAATATTTAAAGCTTCTAATGCTTGAGAGATGAAAGAGTGAGGCGAGAGAGAGAAGAAGAAGCAGCCTGTGAAGAGGGATTATGGGGTGGGGCAAGGACCTAGCAATTCAGTATGCCTCCAAAGATGACACCCTCAGACACCCCCCCTGGCTCAACTGGCCACTGGCCCAGGAACACCCTCAGTGGCCTTGAATCCAGGAGCTGGAGAGAAGCAGTCAACCACCTGCTGGAGATAGAGATATAACTGATGCAGGAGCTGGCCGACTGGTATCACTCCCTTCAGTTCTGTTTATCTCTATCTCCACTTGGTGGTAGACGGACATAACCCACCAGTTCCTGGATTCATCTGCTGCACGTGATAAGGAAGTTTAAATATCTCAAGGGCATTAAAGTACAGGAAGTGAGCCTTTTTCAACTGAAGGAAAACTCGAACGATGCAGCATACGATGTAGTTAAGAGGGAATAGGTTTAGGAGGAATCTAAGAAAGTATTATTTCACAGAAAGGGTGGTGGAAACGTGGAATGGCCTCCCGGTGGAGGTCGGGGAACTGCATGGGATAAGCACATGATATCCCTTAGGAAAAGGGAAAAGTTAGGTGTTACAGAGGATGGGCAGACTGGATGGGCCATTTGGTCTTTATCTGCCATCATGTTTCTCTGTTTCTATATTTCTTCTAGAATTTGCTGCCAGAGAATGTGGTAAAAGCAGTTAGCTTAGCAGGGTTTAAAAAAGGTTTGGATAATTTCCTAAAGAACGTAAACCATTATTAAGATGGACTTCGGAAAATCCACTGCTTATTTCTAGCAAGCAGCATAAAATCTGTTTTACTGTTTTGGAATCTTGCCAGGAACTTGTGACCTGGATTGGCCACTGTTGGAAACAGGATACTGGGCTTGGTGGACCTTCAGTCTGTCCCAGTATGGCAACACTTATGTTCTTACGTAATATTTATTAAAAAAAAAAAAAAAAAGACCCGTTAAGAGTTTGGGAATGATATCTCAATACCAGGAGGGTGGTTATTGAAGGGCCACAGTATTGTGGTGCTATATATTTCTCCTGTACAGTGTTACTATTTTTGTGATTTACAATAAAAATTCAAAGTAAAAAAAAAAAACCTTTATATACCCTCCTCTTGGCAAAATTTACAAAAATAAAACAAATAAAAACAAGCTCACACATTAATTAAAATCAGTAAAAACATCAACTGGCAATTCCTCTAGGAAATAAATAAAATTTCAAAGCTCATATTTCTGAAAGTCTTGCCTTTCCATAGTTTCCTTTAAAAAAAAAAAATGTATCCAGAAGATCAGCAACAATTTTTGACCACATCGATAATAAAGGCCATCTTGGGGTATAAACTTGAATATGGGGGCAGAGCAAAGGAGGCACTTGGTATTTCAAAATCTTAAACGTTAATAAGATTTTAAAGGTACTTCGCTCATGAGACAGTAACTAATGTAGTTGAGAACATTTGAAAGGCACTAGCTCTTCTCTTACCTCTCAACAAAAATCTTGCCATGGTGTTCTGCACAATTTATAGTTCAACAGTTTTTATTAATGTGTTAGCATGTTATACATACACATGAAATTCAACAATCAGTAATTAAGCTGACAAAACATACTAATGTGCATACATCCTAACTGCAAATTAACAAGAGCAATCAACCTTTTTCCTCCCCCCCTCCCATAATTCTATGTTCTAATGGCTTAATAATACTGCCACTAAGTAGTCGTAAATCTACGACCACCACAGATCTTCCTACCACCCACCCAACAATGAAATAACAGCGTTAAACAGAGCAGTATCTAAAACCTTTTATAGTTCCCTCCCTAAAACCCCCCTCCTCCCTCCCCTCCCCTCCCCCTATTACTTTTCCAACCTTTATAACACAAACTGAGTGGTTCTAAAGCCCCACTTGATTAAACTCCAACTATGAGGAGCCTGATAAACTTCTAAGTGTAGATTCTATGTGAAGTACATGATCTCCCCGCACTCCCGAGTGCATTCTTTCCCCCATCTATGCCCCTGTGGGCCTGGTCTCTGATGACCCCCAGGGATGATGGACGGAACCTCTTAACCCCAATCCTATGCTTCCCCCCCCCCCCTTTCTACCCCCCCCCCCCCCCCACGAAAACACTAAAGAAGAAAGAGAAAGAAAGAAAGAAGAAGAAAAAATCCAATTACTACAGTTAAAGGCTCTAGCGTGTGCAGCAGGTCAGAACCCCCGACCCAACATCCCCCATCAATCGTTCGAACGGCCTAGTGATGGTTATTCTTGTATATTATTCAGGATTTGACTCCTCGCCCTATGAGGGAGAGACTGGATATATGCATCCCATATGCTTAAAAACTGTTTCTTTTGTTTAGGGGAGCTGCCAAAACTCCTCCTCTCTAACATCAATGTATGTAGCCGATTTCTCCATGCCCAAAAGGATGGCTTCCCGTCTCCTATCCATTCGCTCAAAATAATTCTCTTCCCCAGGGCTACCCCTTTCCTGATAAACAAATTTATTTCCCTCTTATTAACTCCAAATATTTCAGATTTATCTAACAGTACTCCTGCAGGTCTCATAGGCAAAGAGCGACCCCAGAGCCCCCCAATATATCTCAGGAGCTGTGACCAGAAAGCATTCACCATAGGGCATGTCCAGAAGGCATGAAAAAAAAAAAAAAAGAATAGACTGCTTACATTTTGGACAAATCGGTGTCTCAACTCCCCCAATTCGAAACATCTGCTCCTGTGTAAAATATGCTCTATGTAGTACCCGATACTGACATTCTCTCAACTCTGTACTTATGGAGATTTCTGGAATCCCTTTAATCAATTTCAAAAGTTCCAATTCAGTCAGTGGCTCCTCTAGGTCTCGGTTCCACTTTCCCAAAAGCACTGTTCGGGGGCTCCCAGCCCTTCGTTGCTGTATTTCCTTATAAAATAAGGAAATAGACATACCCCCCTCCAGAAAATGGCCAAAAAAATCTTCTAGCTGATTTCCCATTTTAAAAGCCAGCTTTCCTCTATCCAGGGACTTATGATAGTGTTGCAATTGCAGGAATGCTAACACATCCCTGGCCTCCACTCCTTCCTTGGTCTGCAAATGGGCCCAACTAAAAAGCCTTCCCTCACCATCCATCACATGCTGTAAAAGGGTCAGTCCCTGTTCAGCCCATCTCTTAAAGCTAATGTTCTCCTGCCCTGGTGAAAATTGCCGATTACCCCGAATAGGCAGCTGATCAGAGGTTCAGGGGTCCCCTCCCAATAACTGAACTAGATACCGCCATGTCTCTCGCAGTGATCTCAAGAGAACACTAGCTCATTTCCTCAGGGAGCACCTTCCCATGTTCATGGAGAAGATAATAAAGATGCCATGGATTATAGTGCTCCTGTTCCAATCCCACGGGTGTAAACTCATGTTCATCCAGAAACCAGTCCCCTAAGTGTCGCATTAAACATGCCTGATTATACACTTTCAAATTCAGCAACCCCAAACCCCCATATTTCCAGGCTCCAATAAGATATTTAAATGCCATTTTAGCTTTTTTTCCCTGCCCAACAAAATCTGGATAGTAGCTTCCTTAAAGCGTGCAAGTCCCGCTTCAACAGTCTAAGTGGCAACACCTGCAGCACATACAGCCACTGTGGGAATAGAACCATATTAAATAATTGTATTCTGCCGTGAACTGACAATGGTAAATGCATCCACTTTAACAGCCAATCTGTTGTAGATTGTAACAGTCTGTCCACATTACACCGATATAACAAGGTATTGGTGTTACAAAGTCTAATCCCTAAATATCTAAAGGACGTGTCTTCCCACTGTAGTGGGAATACTCCCCTCCAGTCACAACACACTGACTTACTGGTTGGAAGGGCTAACAATTTATCTAGGTTTAGCTTAAAACCTGAAAATTCGCCATACTCCCTCAGGCTAGCCATTAAAGTTGTTAGAGAGCTCTGGGGTTCTGTAAGATGAAATAATAAGTCATCTGCAAAGGCAGAGATCTTAAATTCTTGTTTCCCCACTCGGACTCCTTTTATCTCGGGATTACCCCCAACCTCCCGGAATCAACGGGTCGATAGATAATATAAAAGGTAGTGGAGATAGGGGGTAAACCTGTCTGGTACCCCTACTAATCCCAAAGGGGGCCCAAACTATCCCATTCAATTCAATCATTGCCTGGGGCCCATTATACAAAACCTGCACTGCTTTCAAGAAAAAATCTCCTACACCATAGTGTCGCACAGTGTCAAACAAAAACCTCCAATCAACACGATCGAAGGCTTTCTCTGCATCGAAACTCACTATTAAAGATGGTACCTTCATCCGTTCTACCTGTTCCAAAGAAACAAGAATCCTCCTCATATTTTTTGTGATGTTTCACCCACGTACAAATCCCGCCTGAGGCTCATCTATCACTGAAGGCAACACACGGGCCAGTCTATTCGCTAGTACCTTAGCAAACAGTTTAGCTTCTGTATTCAACAGAGAAATTGGCCTATACGAGGAGGGTTGTTTGGGGTCTTTACCAGGCTTCAGCAACAAAATAATCTGAGCCATCTGAAGGGATTTAGGCAATGTCCCAACCTGGACATACTGCATAAACAACAATTGCAACAGAGGCACCACGGAAGGGGTTAAGAGCTTATAAAATTCAGCTCGTAGTCCATCTGGACCCGGTGCTTTACACAACGCACTCTGCTGAATAGCCAGCGCCACCTCTTCCTCCGTTATTGGATCATCCAGCTTATCTCGATCTTTCTCCAATATACTAGGGAGGTCTAAACTATTTAAGAATATCTCTCCCTCCATTACCTCCTCTGAGCGTGCATATAGACATTTATAATAATTTGCAAATACTTCTGCGATCTCTTTGTCGTCTCTCACCAGCACTCCATCTCCTCTATCTATATGAATTATCCTTGACGAGCCCCTTGCTCCCTTAACCAATTTCGCCATGAATTTCACGGATTTGTTACCGCCCTAGCATGTAGTAACTCCCCCAATGAGGCACGTCTATCATCTGAAGGGGATTTACCATATAGTTTCCGTTCCTTAATCAACTGTTCAAGCCTTAGTATTTCCCGATCTCTCTCTCACCTTCCTCTTGAAGGCGGTATATGCAATTATGTCCCCTCTGAGCACCGCTTTGGCCGACTCCCAGAAAAGCACCTGGTTATGTGCATGCTCAGCGTTATTTGTCTGGTATTCAGTCCACTTAGTTGCTAAATATTCCCTGAATTCAACATCCCAATATAGCTGTATCGGAAATCTCCATCGGAAAGATCCTACCTCCTCCGATCCCAATTTTACTGAGCACCACACCATAGCATGATCTGACACACTATACGCGCCGATCCCTGTGTCCGAGGAAAAAATAGAGGTCAACGCCAACCAGTAGTCAATGCGCGACTGCGACCCATGGGCTCTGGAAAGATGAGTGTAGTCTTTGTCTCCCGGATGCAGAACCTGCCAAATATCCAAAAGATGCAAAGTGGAACAAAGTAATGGGATTCCTCTACTCGGATTCCCCACTTCTCGTACCGAGTCCAGAGACTTATCTAAACTCGGGTCATGTACCATGTTGAAGTCACCTCCCATCAGAATTGGAATATCTGGCATCTCCCAAAGCCTATGTATAATACATTGCATGAATTTATGGTCATAGACATTCGGGCCATATATATTACACAGGAGCATCTCCTTTTTGCATATTATAGCTCTGACTATTAGAATTCTCCCCTTAGGGTCTCTCCAGGTTTGTATCTTTTGCACGTCCAACCCCTTCCAGAATAAGATCATCAGCCCTGCCGTACGATTAATCGCCGGGGCTTCCTCCAAGTCTCCCACCCACCATTTTTTAAATTTCAAATGCTCGGACGTGGGCAAGTGGGTTTCTTGTAGGAACACCACATCCGCTCTTTGCCGATTTAACGCCTGCATAATTTTTTGCCGCTTAATGGGTGCGGCTACTCCATTGACATTCCAGGATATTAGTTTAAGTGGTGTCATGGGTGATAGAATTTGTGATACAACCAATTATCCATTATCTTAAACCAGGCCTCGGGGCCACCCCAACACATGTCCCCCCAGCCCAAAACCTGTATGATGGTCTGCCAGTCATCAGGCTCCTCCCCCACTGCACACACCTGTCTATCAAAAAGTAAAGAATAAATAAGCAAAAACAAAAAAACACCTATGAAAAAAAGCAATCCCTCCCCGAGCAGAAACCCCTATCCCCATCCCCCCTCCACCTCTCCTAGGCCCTTGAGACATCTGAGTCCTCCCCCCCCCCCCCCCCACCTGCCTATTCTCCCATCCTATTCCTCCCAGTCTAATCTAAGGTCCGTGTGAAGAGCTTGCCCCTGAGCCCTCCCCCTTTTTTCTGTCCCAATCAAGCCTCCCGGTCTGAGTGATGGCATACCCTGATATCAGATAACCTTATCCAACATTCATATCCTGTCTATCATCCAGTCCAGATATTTACATTCAGATACCTATAGGCCCTAGTATAAGTAGTTGATCTTATCTAATCTTCGTCTTAAGTGCTGACTACATAAATCTCAGTGGGCCTGATGCAGAAAGCCACAGGGTACAGATGTGAGCAGAAGGTGGCTGTACCACGTGATTAGCAAGAAAATATTTTGCAGCATGCAGGAAGATAAGACGCAAATGTTAAGTCACAGCAAAATAACGCTGTTACCAGGAAGAGGGGACTAGACTACGTACGTTTGTTTCGCATGGTAATGAGGGCCATGTTGTACAGGCAATGAAGAAAAATAATTGTACTATTCCTGCACATGCATGGATCGGTGCAGATATTAAAGTGAAATTTGTAGTGGATGTGCCTATTCAACAGCACAGTTAATAAACGCTGAAATCAAGGCTCTTGTAATTTTAGTTTCTCAGCCTTGTATTTACAGATAACCAAGATGTCTGGGGGTGGGGGTGCCTATAAACACGTGGATGCGCATTTCAAATCATAGGCAAACTAATTATCAAAATATTTTTTTCACACATGTGCCTAATACTCAATATATAATTAACATCACTTAAATCAATCCCTGCCAAAATCTGTTTCACAGCTTTTCTATTTGCGGATTGTGGGGGGTGGCATTTTAAATAAGTGGCTATGACCTGGGATGTGTGCCAGTAAAAATTATTCACTACAATCTGGAGATGATATTTTGTTTTAATACAGAAAATGCTTGAACTATCTCCAAAATCAAGAAATAAATACATAATGAAGGGTGAGCTGTGAAATATTCATATGGATGATGCCAGAAAAGAAGGAAGTACTGAAAGATATATAAAGCCAGCTGGTGGTGCATGCTGGTTTCATTGAGGTGCGTCATGTGCAAATTGAATAGGCGCAATCTTTTATTTTCATAGCCAAGGGCAAAAAAGCCCCCCAACTTTCTTCCTAAAATCCTCTTGAGCAACGCTTCCTATACTGTCTTGGACCTGGTGAAAATTTTCTAGCATGTGTGTGTCAAAAGCAACAGATTTGTTTTCTGCATTGAAGTGGAATACTTAATGACATCTTTACCACACACTAATACAATTTGCGGCCACGTATATTGTGCGAGTTAAACTTGTGCTCAAGCCCTTTGTGCATTGCTCAGCAAATAACATGCACATGTACCACGTAGTAACATGGCTGAGCTTGTGGTACGTTTTTGCAATGGATCCAGTTTTTCTTATCTTCCCATCAAGGCAGCAATCCTGCTGAGCTCATTTCTCACTGAAGAGTGGAAGCTGTTCTATTTAAACTTCCAGGGACTTGTGCCTAATCATTAGATGTTACCAAAAGAAGCACTGTCCTTTTTCTCCCTCCCCTATGGCTCTGAGCTACACTTTCATAACACTATCAGCCCCATGAGCAGGAGCCTACACAGAAAATCAAACTCTGTGACACAGTGAGTAGGCACCTAATCACTGTGTCACAGGAAGAGCAATTCAGATAGACCTTTTCTGAATTTAGAGTACTTTAAAGAGCCAGAAACAAGGATTCTCACAGAGTATAGACCTTGCAATAGTAGAGAAAGCATGGCATAATACAGCTGGAATGCACATGACCCAAAGAGTTTCTGCTGTTTGTAAGGTCAAAGAAACCTAAACCAACTTAAATTATGTGAAAGAAAGCAAATTTGAAGGTGAACTGAGAAGGAAGCATTATAAGGACAACTGTTGTTATGAAGCAGCCAGCACTGGGCTAGACATTCCAACATTACTAGCATTCTCTCACTAGCAAGGATGGTCCCATAACCTCCCTCCCCTCAAAGAGGCTATTTAAAACTCTCTAACAAGCTGTATGTTCTATGCTAATCAAGCCCGCCAGTCCGCCTGATCCAGCTTCTCCCTGCTGTCCCAGTCCATTGGCCCCAGCTTGTCCCAGTCCATCGGCCCCAGCTTGTCCCAGTCCATCGGCCCCAGCTTGTCCCAGTCCGTCTGATCCAGCCTCTCCAGCTTGTTCAAGTCCCTGCTTGTTTCAGTCCATCTGCTCCAGCTTGTACCAGTCCGCCAATCCAGCTCCTCCCTGCCTGTTCCAGTCCATCGGCCCCAGCTTGTTCCTGTCCGCCTGATCCAGCTTCTCCAGCTTGTTCAAGTCCCTGCTCCAGCTTGTTCCAGTCTGCCAATCCAGCTCCTCCCTGCCTGTTCCAGTCCATCAGCCCCAGCTTGTTCCTGTCCACCTGATCCAGCTTCTCCAAGTCCCTGCTTGTTCCATTCCGCCGATCCAGCTTCTCCCTGCTTGTTCCAGTCCATCTGCTCCAGCTTCCCCCTGTTTGTTCCAATACACCTGATCCAGCGTGTTCCAGCTCGCTCCAATCCTGCCGCCTGCCTACCTGCCAGCCAATCAACCAACCTGCCTGCTTGTCAGCCCTTCAACTTGCCTGCTTGTCTGCCCAACAACCTGCCAATCCAGCTTCTCCCTGCTTGTTCCAGTCCGCCAATCCAGCTTTTCCCTGCTTGTTCCAGTCCGCCGATCCAGCTTCTCCCTGCTTGTCCCAGTCCAACTGCTCCAGCTTGTTCCAGTCCGCCGATCCAGCTTCTCCCTATACCCTCCCAAGCAACCTAATCTGCCTGTAGATAACTGCTCTGTCTCTGTTTTCAGGCTCTTCACCTCCCTTCCTCCCACATTTTTCAAACATAGTGGGTGTGACTTGTTCTTACTGGGCAGTGCCTACCTGCCTGCTGCCTACCATTCCAGTTTTAAGCCTCTAGTCCAGCTTTCCCGCTCTATCTATTGCTCAACACCTCAGTCACTACATATACACCCGTAACATCTCAGTTACTACTTATGGCCCCTTTACACATTCTCTTCCTTGCCCTGTCCCTTCCTAATCTTTTTCCCCTCCCCCTACCGCTGTCTACCACTGGAACTCACTCCCCACCCATGTCCTCTCCCATCTTGCTCACTACTACAATACCCTACTCACCCCCGTCCCTCACCATCTCTCCTGTCCCCCTCCTCCTTCCTAGCTCTCAACCTTCAACACTTCCTTCCTGCCATTAACCCATCCCCATTCCTCCTAAGCGCATCCCGTCTTCGTCGCCTTACCTCCCTCACCCTCCTCCGCACGCTCCTGCTCCTCCTCCTGCTATCCGCAGGAGACATCAATCCCAATCCAGGTCCCCCACACCTGTTCTCGTCCTATCCATGCAAACGTTTCCGGGATGTCTCCAATCTCATATCTATTCCCCTCCCCCCCCCCTCTTCCCTCCCCTTCTCATGTGCAC
The DNA here is from genome assembly GCF_901765095.1 of Microcaecilia unicolor. Lineage (NCBI taxonomy): Eukaryota > Metazoa > Chordata > Amphibia > Gymnophiona > Siphonopidae > Microcaecilia > Microcaecilia unicolor. The sequence goes on along the minus strand of NC_044043.1, from coordinate 17,479,835 downwards.
TGTGGAATGCCCACTCGGTCTGCAACAAACTTCTCTTCACCCACGATCTCTTCATCTCTCATTCCCTTCACCTGCTTGCCCTAACTGAAACCTGGCTCTCCCCTGATGACTCTGCCTCAGTTGCGGCTCTATGCCATGGAGGCTCTCTCTTCTCCCACACTCCCCGCCTAGTTGGCCGCGGAGGAGGCGGCGGGTTACTACTCTCGCCCTCCTGTAGTTTCCAACCCCTTCTCCTACCACAGTCTCACTGCTTCTCATCCTTTGAAGTCCACTCCATCCGTCTATTCTACCCATTACCACTCAGCGTGGCAGTCATTTACTGCCCCCCTGATAAATCCCTCTCTTCATTCACCACCGACTTCAATGCCTGGCTTTCTGTTTTTCTTGAACCCTCATCTCCATCCCTCATTCTCGGAGACTTTAACATACACGTTGATGACCCGTCCAACTCTCATGCTTCTCAGTTCCTCACTCTAACATCCTCCTTCAACCTCCAGCTGTGTTCCACCACCCCTACTCACCGTGATGGTCATTGCCTTGACATCGTCCTCTCCTCTTCCGGCTCACCCTCCAATTTCCACGCCTCAGCTCTTCCTCTCTCTGATCATCACCTGATCACCTTCACACTTCTTCACCCATTTCCACGCCTTAGCTCTTCCTCTCTCTGATCATCACCTGATCACCTTCACACTTCTTCACCCTTCCCCTCAGCCCTGCCCAACATTAACCACTACTTCCAGGAATCTCCAGGCTATTGACCCTCCCACCTTATCTAGTATTTCTAATCTCCTCCCCTCCATCATGTCCTCCGAGTCTGTCGACGAGGCTGTCTCCGCTTACAATGCCACTCTCTCCTCTGCTCTGGACACCCTTGCACCATCCACCTCCCGTCCCACAAGGCATACTAATCCCCAGCCCTGGCTGACCCCTTGCATCCATTACCTTCACTCCTGCGCCCGATCGGCTGAACGCCTCCGGAGGAAATCTCGCACCCATTCAGATTTCCTTCCCTACAAATTCATGCTATCCTCTTTCCAGTCCTCACTATTCCTTGCCAAACAGGACTATTACACCCAATTGACTAATTCTCTCAGCTCTAACCCTCGTCGTCTCTTCGCCACCCTTAACTCCCTCCTCAAAGTGCCCTCCGCTCCCACCCCCCCCTCGCTCTCTCCTCAATCACTGGCTGACTACTTCCGCGACAAGGTGCAAAAGATCAACCTTGAGTTCACTACCAAGCCACCTCCTCCTCTTCACCCTTCAACCCTCTCCCTCAACCAACCAACCCAGACCTCCTTCTCCTCCTTTCCTGATATCTACGAGGAGGAAACTGCCCGCCTTCTTTCCTCCTCAAAATGCACCACTTGTTCTTCTGATCCCTTCCCCACCAACTTACTTAACACCATCTCTCCTACTTTCACCCCTCCATCTGTCATATCCTCAACCTCTCTCTCTCCACTGCAACTGTCCCCGACACATTCAAGCATGCCGTAGTCACGCCACTCCTCAAAAAACCATCACTAGACCCTACCTGTCCCTCCAACTACTGCCCCATCTCCCTCCTACCCTTCCTCTCCAAGATACTTGAGCGCGCAGTCCACAGCCGCTGCCTTGATTTCTCTCCTCTCATGCCAACCTCGATCCGCTTCAATCCGGTTTTCGCCCTCTTCACTCGACAGAAACAGCACTCTCTAAAGTCTGTAATGACCTGTTCCTTGCCAAATCCAGAGGCCACTACACCATCCTTATCCTCCTCGATCTATCCGCCGCTTTTGACACTGTCAATCATGACTTACTTGCCACACTGTCCTCATTTGGGTTCCAGGGCTCTGTCCTCTCCTGGTTCTCCTCCTATCTCTCCCACCGCACCTTCAAAGTTCACTCTCATGGATCTTCCTCCACCCCCATCCCCTTATCTGTTGGTGTTCCCCAGGGATCTGTCCTTGGACCCCTTCTCTTCTCAATCTACACCTCTTCCCTGGGCTCCCTGATCTCATCTCATGGTTTCCAGTATCATCTCTATACTGATGACACCCAACTGTATCTCTCCACACCAGACATCACCGAGGAGACCCAGGCAAAGGTATCGGCCTGCTTATCCGACATTGCTGCCTGGATGTCCAACCGCCACCTGAAACTGAACATGTCCAAGACCGAGCTTATCGTCTTTCCACCAAAACCCACTTCTCCTCTTCCTCCACTTTCTATCTCAGTTGATAACACCCTCATCCTCCCCGTCTCATCTGCCCGCAACCTCGGAGTCATCTTTGACTCCTCTCTCTCCTTCTCTGCGCATATCCAGCAGATAGCCAAGACCTGTCGCTTCTTCCTCTTTAACATCAGCAAAATTTGTCCTTTCCTCTCCTCTCCGAGCACACCACCCGAACTCTCATCCACGCTCTCATTACCTCTCGCCTTGACTACTGCAACCTACTCCTCACTGGCCTCCCACTTAGCCATCTATCCCCCCTTCAATCCGTTCAGAACTCTGCTGCACGTCTTATATTCCACCTGAACCGATATAATCACCCCTCTCCTCGGGTCGCTTCACTGGCTTCCGATCAGATACCGCATACAGTTCAAGCTTCTCCTTCTTACCAACAAATGCACTCAGTCTGCAGCCCCTCATACCTCTCTACCCTCATCTCCCCTTACGTTCCCGCCCGAAATCTCCGCTCACAGGACAAATCTCTCCTCTCGGTACCCGTCTCCACCACCGCCAACTCCAGGCTCCGCCCATTCTGCCTCGCCTCTCCCTATGCGTGGAATAAACTTCCTGAGCCCCTACGCCAAGTCCCCTCCCTACCCATCTTCAAATCCTTGCTCAAAGCCCACCTCTTCAATGTTGCTTTGGGCACCTAACCTTATACCTTTCAGGAAATCTAGACTGCCCCAACTTGATTGCCCCTACTTGACTGACTGTACATTTGTCCATTAGATTGTAAGCTCTTTGAGCAGGAACTGTCCTATGTTAAATTGTACAGTGCTGCGTAACCCTAGTAGCGCTTTAGAAATGTTAAATAGTAGTAGTAGTGGGGTACAATGTGTGAAAGTGGCTGGGGAGAGATTCTTGGCATAGTTGGGCCCTATTTGCATCAGGACTCCTGTCTGTTAGGCCAGTGAGAATGTCACAGTGCAATGCATGGCATGTCTGACCAAAGAAAAAGGGAGGCACCTGTTTATGGCCAGTCATTTAGTGAGTTATAAAGCAAAGGAATAGTTTGGTTCTTACTAGATCTTCCACGTCTGCTCCATTGACAGATGATGCCTGCTGTCGTGAGCCCTTTATCAAGTGGAGGGATTTCTTCTTCCCCAAAGTCCGATCTTTACGTGTCAGACGGGAAGAACTGCTCTGCTTGGCCATGGCTGCTTTTCTTGGTCTCACTGGGGTAAGAAAAAGATACAAAAATAAAGTGGCAATTTTAAGGACCAATACCTTATCTGTCACCCATACAATTTCAACAGGAGAAATATAGGACAACTCTAACTTCACTCAGTCTCAGCCTTATCTGGAAACAATGTGCAACATTTCTGGGAAGTATTACTATTTGGATCATCTATTTCAGAGATGATTAAAAATAATCTTGTCTATCAGGAGGACCCTAGAACTTGAGCATTTTTGGGTGAAAATAAGAGCACCACCAATAAGTAGTTTGATTTCTCTTGAAGCCACATCCTTCAGAGTTAGAGATCTGAAAGACGCTTGAATTTTTTTTTTTTTTTTTAATCTGCTGCTGCAGATTTGTTGCCTGTTAGAGAGGCTGGTCAGCAGAGTGGATGCCCTGAAATAAACTGCCAACTGGCTCAAGCAGCAGGATATCTTATATACCTGAATATAAACCAAGATTTTTTTGTAAAAAAAAACAGCAGCAAAAATTTAACCTCGGTTTATATTCAAGATCTACCTCCCCCCTCTGACATTTTGTATTAAAAAAAAACAAAAAACAGCAAAATATTTAATCTCGGTTTATATGCAAGATCTACCTTCCCCCTCCTACCCTGTGATGTCCAGCATTTCTACCATTCCCTCCTTCCCGGTAGTGTACCCCCTCCACCGCTGCCAGCCCCCCTGAACCAGCGGAGTTCTCACCAACTCCCCTCCCTCCCAAACAGGCATGGCTCACACTTAGTTTTTCCCTCCCCCCTCCCAGACTACCTGATAGCCCCCCCCCCCCCCCCAAGCCTACTGAACCTCTCTGTAGTCTAGTGGCATGTTGGGGTAAGAACAATCCCTACTTGCTCCTGCCCACGCCGTCTCCATGGTAAAAATGGCTGCCACGACTTTCAGCGGCAGAGACACTACTGGGAGAGAATGTTACGAATGCCAAGCATCAAGGGGATGGGAGACAGGCAGGGGAATGCTGGACACTACAGGGGAGAGAAGGAAGGATGGAAGGAGAGGAATGCTGAATATAAGCCCTTGGTTTATAATAGAGTTAACATTTTCCCTAATTAAAAAAAAAAGTTGGGGGAAATCTCAGCTTATATTCAGATGGATTTATATTAGAGTATATACGATAAACTAGTTAAACCCTCCAGAAAAATTGACTCCCTTCCCTAGACCCTTAAATCTACGTACAGTCTTAATCCCTGAACATGCCCCCCTCCCCCCCTAAAAAAAAACAGTACTTCCAGCCCTGTATATGGAGTGGGGGTAGGGATCATTTTTCTTTATGCTACCACTCGTATCAAATTTATTATGTTAAATGTCTGATAATTCAACATCCTTTATTCTACTGACGAGAAGATCAACTCTAGTCTCCTCCATTAAAATAAAACTTTTCCACTATGACGTTTGTAGGTGAATGCTATGTACAACCTAGGATGTGTGTAGGACAGTATTTATAGTAACACTATGGTTTGTCTTCCTGTTATTCTCTACAATCCTTGCCTCTTGCAATAGCACATGAAAGGCTGGCTGCTGACATTCCTCTTCATACAGATACAGGCACCTTACCACCACAACTAAACAGTTCAACATCTTTATTTGATATTTTACCTTTTCCTAGGGTCAGGTACAAGTCAAATTACATGAAAATATGAGATACAATTGGCACAGACGAAACAAGGACAATAACAGGAAAGACAGCGAATGATACATACCTGTAGCAGGTGTTCTCCGAGGACAGCAGCCTGATTGTTCTCACGACTGGGTTGACGTCCACGGCAGCCCCTTCCGACTGGAACAAAAATCTCGCGGGAGGTCCCGCACACAGGGCACGCCCACCACGCGTGCACGACCGTTCCTGCTCAGTTGAATGACAAGCAAAATAATGAGGAAAAACGCATCTCCAAAGGGGAGGAGGGAGGGTAGGTGAGAACAATGAGCCTGCTGTCCTCGGAGAACACCTGCTACAGGTATGTATCATTCGCCTTCTCCAAGGACAAGCAGGCTGCTTGTTCTCACGACTGGGGTATCCCTAGCTCTCAGGCTCACTCAAAACAAGAACCCAGGTCAATTGAACCTCGCAATGGCGAGGGCATAACAGAAATTGACCTACGAAGAACAACTAACTGAGAGTGCAGCCTGAACAGAATAGAATCGGGTCCTGGAGGGTGAAGTTGGATTCAATCCCCAAACAGATTCTGCAGCACCGACTGCCCAAACCGACTGTCGCGTCGGGTATCCTGCTGGAGGCAGTAATGTGATGTGAATGTGTGGACCGATGACCACGTTGCAGCCTTGCAAATCTCTTCAATAGTGGCTGACTTCAAGTGGGCCACTGACGCTGCCATGGCTCTAAAACTATGAGCCGTGACATGACCCTCAAGAGTCAGCCCAGCCTGGGCGTAAGCGAAGGAAATGCAATCTGCTAGCCAATTGGAGATGGTGCGTTTCCCGACAGCGACCCCCCTCCTATTGGGGTCGAAAGAAAAACAATTGGGCGGACTGTCTGTGGGGCTGTGTCTGCTCCAGATAGAAGGCCAACGCTCGCTTGCAGTCCAATGTGTGCAACTGACGTTCAGCAGGGCGGGTATGCGGTCTGGGAAAGAATGTTGGCAAGACGATTGACTGGTTAAGATGGAACTCCAACACCACCTTTGGCAGGAACTTAGGGTGAGTGCGGAGGACTACTCTGTTATGATGAAATTTAGTATACGGAGCATGAGCTACCAGGGCTTGAAGCTCACTGACTCTACTGAAGTAACTGCCACCAAGAAAATGACCTTCCAGGTCAAGTACTTCAGATGGCAGGAGTTCAGAGGCTCAAAAGGAGGTTTCATCAGCTGGGTGAGGACGACATTGAGATCCTATGACACTGCAGGAGGCTTGACAGGGGGCTTTGACAAAAGCAAACCTCTCATGAATCAAACGACTAAAGGCTCTCCAGAGATGGCTTTACCCTCTACACGATAATGGTAAGCACTAATTGCACTACGGTGATTCCTTACTGAGTTGGTCTTGAGACCAGACTCTGATAAGTGCAGAAGGTATTCAAGCAGGTTCTGTGCAGGACAAGAACGAGGTTCTATGGCCTTGCTCTCACACCAAACGACAAACCTCCTCCACTTGAAAAAGTAACTCTTTTTAGTGGAATCCTTTCTAGAGGCAAGCAAGACACGGGAGACTCCCTCAGACAGACCCAACAAAGCAAAATCTACGCCCTCAACATCCAGGCCGTGAGAGCCAGAGACTGAAGGTTGGGGTGCAGAAGCGCTCTGTCGTTCTGCGAAATGAGAGTTGGAAAACACTTCAATCTCCACGGTTCTTCGGAGGACAACTCCAGAAGAAGAGGGAACCAGATCTGACGGGGCCAAAAAGGCGCGATCAGAATCATGGTGCCGCAGTCTTGCTTGAGCTTCAGTAAGGTCTTCCCCACCAAAGGTATGGGAGAATATGCATACAGGAGGCCGTTCCCCCAACGGAGGAGAAAGGCATCCGACGCCAGTCTGCCATGTGCCTGAAGTCTGGAACAGAACTGAGGCAGCTTGCGATTGGTCTTGGAGGCGAAAAGGTCTTGTGTACCACTCTGGAATGGAGCAACCATTCGTGTGGTTCCATGAATCTGCTCAGCCTGTCGGCTAGACTGTTTACGCCTGCCAGGTATGTGGCTTGGAGAAGCATGCCAAACTGGCGTGCCCAACGCCACATCCTGACGGCTTCCTGACACAGAGGGCGAGATCCGGTGCCCCCCTGCTTGTTGATGTAATACATTGCAACCTGATTGTCTGTCCGAATTTGGATAATTTGGCAGGACAGCCGATCCCTGAAGGCCTTCAGTGTGTTCCAGACCGCTCGGAGCTCCAGGAGGTTGATCTGAAGATCTTGTTCCTGGGGGGACCACATCCCCTGGGTGTGGAACCCATCAACATGAGCTCCCCAACCCAGGCGAGATGCATCCGTCAGCACTTTTGTGGGCTGGGGAATTTGGAATGGGCGTCCCAGGGTCAAATTGGTCCGAATTGTCCATCAGCGCAGCGAATTGCGGCAACTGATGGACAGGCGGATGACATCTTCTAGATTCCCAGTGGCTTGGCACCACTGGGAAGCTAGGGTCCATTGAGCCAATCTCATGTGAAGACGAGCCATGGGAGTCACATGGACTGCAGAGGCCATATTGGCCCAGGAGTCTCAACATCTGCCGAGCTGTGATCTGCTGAGACGCTCTGGTCTGGGAAGCAAGGGACAGAAGATTCTGAGCTCTCGCCTCGGGAAGATAGGCCTGAGCCGTCTCTGAATTCAGCAGAGCTCCTATGAATTCCAGAGATTGGACTGGCTGGAGATGGGACTTCGGGTAATTTATTACAAACCCCAGCAGCTCCAGAAGTTGAATAGTGCACTGCATGGACCGAAGAGCTCCTGCCTCTGAGGTGCTCTTCACCAGCCAATTGTCAAGATATGGGAACACGTGCACCCCCAGCTTGCGTAGGTACGCCGCAACCACCACGTGACACTTTGTGAACACCCGTGATGCAGAGGCGAGCCCAAAGGGCAGCACACAATACTGAAAGTGACGTGTCCCCAGACAGAATCAGAGATACTGTCTGTGGGCTGGCAGTATCGGGATGTGAGTATAAGCATCCTTTAAATCCAGGGAACATAGCCAATCGTCTTTCTGAATCATGGGACGAAGAGTGCCCAAGGAAAGCATCCTGAACTTTTCTCGCACCAGATACTTGTTCAGGCCTCTCAGGTCTAGGATGTGGCGCACCCCCCTGTTTTCTTCTCCACAAGGAAGTACCTGGAATAGAATCCCTGCCCTTCCTGCCCGGCTGGCACGGGTTCGACCGCATTGGCGTTGAGAAGGGTGGAAAGTTCCTCTGCAAGTACCTGCTTGTGATGGGAGCTGAAGAATTGAGCTCCCGGTGGACAATTTGGTGGGGTGGAGACCAAATTCAGGGTGTATCCGCACCGTACTATTTGAAAAACCCACTGGTCGGAGGTTATGAAAGGCCACCTTTGGTGAAAAACTTTCAACCTCCTCCCGACTGGCAGGCCGTCCGGCACGGCTACTTTGATGGCAGCTATGTTCCCATGGATCCAGTCAAAAGCTCGTCCCCTGCTTTTGCTGTGGCGGCGCAGGGGACAGCCTAGGTGCACGCTGTTGACGGGAATGAGCGCGCTGGGACTGTCCCTGTGCCTGAGGAGGCCTTCAGGCCAGCTGGGTGTACCTACGCTTGCTGTAGGCGTAAGGGTGCAGCCTGCCGGGCCCGGGAAAAACATCCACCTGTGGAGGTGGATGCTGAAGGCGCCCGGTGAGAGAGGTTGTCGAGAGCGGTTTCCCGCTGGTGTAAGTTGGTCCACCAACTGCTCGACCTTCTCACCAAAAATGTTATCCACCCAGCAAGGGACATCCGTCAGCGCTGCTGGGTACGGTTGTCCAGGTCAGAGGCACGCAGCCAGGAAAGCCTGCGCATCACTATACCTTGGGCCGCAGCTCAGGATGCCACATCACAGGTGTCAGATACCCCTGGACAGAAATTTTCTGCACGCCTTCAGCTGCCTGACCACCTCCTGAAATGGCCTGGACTGCTCCGGGGGGAGCTTGTCAACCAGGTCCGCCAGTTGCCGCACATTGTTCCGCATGTGGATGCTCGTGTGAGCTGGTATGATTGGATTCTGGTTATAAGCATGGAAGATTGGTAGGCCTTCCTCCGAAACGAGTCCAGAGTGCGAGACTCCCGCCCAGGGGGCGCCGAGGCGGTATCCCTCGTACTTCGTGCTCTCTTGAGAGCAGAGTCCACGACCGCCGAGTCATGAGGCAATTGAGGCCGTATGAACTCTGGGTCTGAGTGAATTCTGTATTGGGACTCTGCTTTCTTGGGAACAGTGGGATTAAAGGCTTCAACCAGTTCCGAAGCAGTGTCTCTTTAAGGACATTGTGCAACGGTACCGTGGAAGACTCTCTAGGTGGTGATGGATAGTCGAGGACTTCGAGCATCTCCGCCCTCGGCTCATCCACAGTAACCACTGGAAAGGGAATGCTGATAGACATATCCCGGACAAAAGAGCCAAAGGAGAGGCTCTCAGGAGGCGAGAGCTTCCTCTCCGGTGAAGGAGTGGGGTCGGAGGGAAGGCCCACAGACTCCTCTGAGGAGAAATATCTGGGGTCCTCCTCCTCCCCCAACGAGGCCTCCTCCTCGGTGTTGGACATGAGCTCTCTCAGCTCAGACCACAACCGGGCCCGTCTCGACTGCGAGGAACCACGTCCTCGATGATAGCGTCGAGAGGTGGACTCCCGTGCCAGCGGTGACGAAGCTCTCTCCATCGACGTCGACGGGGATTCCACCTGAGTGGCAGTCGACACTGGTGCCGCAAGAGGCGTCGGCGGCCTCACCGGACCAGAGCCCACCGGCGCCTCCATCAATGGCACCGAGGGCGCAAGCATCCCCGGTGCCGGCAGGGCCTGGCGCATCAGCCCTTCCAGGGTCCCCGGAGGGATGGCTCGGAGGCACTCGTCTAGGCCCGCTGTCGGGAAAGGCAGGGGGGCCAGTGTGGGCGTTGGTGCTGGAAGCTGCCCGGGTCCAGGAGACGGTACCGAGGTACCCGACGACCTGCGCATCGACACCTCTTCGACCGAGGGGGAGCGCTCCTCCCGGCACTGCCGCTTCCTGGGGGTCGAGTCCTCTCTCGATGTCCCGGAGCTGCCAGTCCCGTGCGCCGTGGGCGACCGATGACGGTGCTTTTTGGCAGCTTTCTTCCGATGTCCGTCATTGGCGCTCCGCGGGAGAGACGAGGAGGAGGTGGAGTCCCCACGGCCTCGAGGTATCGGATCCGACAGGGTTCGGTCCCGATGGCCCTGAGCAGCGGGAGTAGCCGGGGCAGACTGCCCACGCGGCCGCTCACCACCACCGTCGCTGGCAGGTCGTCGGGCCAAGGGAACCTGTGCTCCTGGGGTCGATGCCATAGTCGGCGCCGACGCCATCGGTACCTTTACCGAAGACCCGGCCGTCGACACCGATGCCAACGAGGTCGAAGGGGCCGGCGCAAGTTCCAAAAAGACGGTCCCGAAGAACTTGCCTCGTCACCTGCGTCTGCTTCCATAAGCCGGGACACAAGGTGCAAGTCTTGGAATTATGCTCCGGGCCGACACATGGGAGGCACCAAGCGTGAGTATCGGTCTGCGAGATCTGCCGGCCGCACCGACCACACTTCTTGAATCCGCTTGGGACCTTCGAGGACATCGACGGAAAAATCGCATTGGCGAAACAAAATCGTCAATGGTGGCGGTGAAAAGCACACCAGAAGAAAAAGAAACGACCGCGCGGACACAAGGCCACGACCTCGCGACTAAAGAACGACGAGGGAAAACTTTTTTTTTTTTTTTTTTAACGAAAAAAGCGCGAATGCGCAACAACAAAATAAAGCACAGACTAGGCCGCAATCCGGTTTCCAGGGCTGACTAGGAGAGGGGCGAAAACGCGTCTCTCTCCAGCACGGAAAGGAAAAAACTGAGCGGGCACGGGCGGGAAGACGGCCGCGCACGTGCGGTGGGCATGCCCTGCGTGCGGGACCTCCTGCGAGATTTTTGTTCTGGTCGGAAGGGGCTGCCGTGGACGTCAACTCAGTCGTGAGAACAAGCAGCCTGCTTGTCCTTGGAGAAATCAGGTTAATCATAACAGAGAACTTGCAATCACAATTATTGTGCAGACTATGTAGGAAATAAACTTTTGCTATAGTGACTATGCAAACGATGGTTGAATAGTCAACGTTTGATTTTATTGTAAAAAGGAAAAGTGACGAAGCCATCAAAATACCAAAAAGGGCTATGTATAAAAGAGTTTTGTGCTGAGGATAAGGCTTTAGTATATAGGCCCCTAAAGTATTTGAGTGTAACATATGCATCACAGCAAAATCCCATTGTTTGCTTCCAAAGTTTTAAGCTAAAAGCAGCAGTCCTCCACAAAACAAGAGGACTTTCAACTCTGCAGTGGAACTCATATGACAGCGCTATCTATCAAGATACTGTAGCTACTACTCATATGACAGCGCTATCTATCAAGATACTGTAGCTACTACTTTATAGCACAGAGGCGAGATGAGATTCCTTACCTAGAAGCTGTGAGAAGCACCACTACCACTAATCATTTCCATAGCACTACTAGATGTAGGCAGAGCTGTACACATTATATGAAGGTATTTTGTCCCTAGAAGGCTCACAATCTAAGGGTTTGTTTGGTTTTTTTTGTACCTGGGGAAATGGAGGGCATTATATACAGGCAATCTCCCTTTGCACTTTAATTTACTAAAGATGGAAAAATCTACCAACTACATACTAAACAGATGGCCTAGATATTTTCCATTGGATGGAAAGCCTGACCAGAATTCAGAGAGGGTGAAGCATAGGTTCCCCACTTTGAAAGACAGACCTAAATGGCAACGTGTCACTAGTGGTAGAGGAAAGTTGTGTTGTCAAACTTTGGATACCAATGTCCCATGGGCAGCTGATCAATGATGAGACATTCTGAGGGAGACATCAAAACATCCGTTTGCCATGCTCACTTTTGGAATATCACATCACAACTTCTGACTGAATGTTTTTTTTCCAGCCACCTCGATTTATTTGATAGCTTGCTGTTGATGTGTCTACTACTAGGTGATGATTATTGTGTTTAAGGTATTTCGCTCTGAGCAAAAATAGGGTTGGGCTGGGGGGGGAGATGTATATTATTATTAGGTGGAATGAGGGTTAGGAGGGATGGAAGCTCGGGGGGAGGGGGAGCTGTTCACTAGTCTGGGAAGAGGGGGTGGGAAGAAGGTAAAATTATGTATCATACCTGATAATTTTCTTTCCATTAATCATAGCTGATCAATCCATAGACTGGTGGGTTGTGTCCATCTACCAGCAGGTGGAGATAGAGAGCAATCCTTTTGCCTCCCTATATGTGGTCATGTGCTGCCGGAAACTCCTCAGTATGTCGATATCAAAGCTCCATCCGCAGGACTCAGCACTTAGAGAATTACACCCACAAAGGGACACTCTGCCCAGCTCACCACCGCCGAAACGGGGGAGGGGAATTAACCCAGCTCATCCCCACACAAGTGGGGGAGGGGAATCCGTCCAGCTCATCCCCGCGGAGCGGGGGGAGGGACACCACACCCGCCGATGCGGGGGGATCTGGCTTATCCTGCAACCGCAACCGCGGGAGGAGCTGACTGACCCTAACACCGCCGAAGCGGGAGGGGTACAAAGCTGCCCTACAGTCGCACGAAGCGGGAGGGAGTGCTGGCAGAATTTAAATCTCAATCCAGCCCCGTAAAACGGAGGGGAAAGGAATGCAGCAGCTCACTGTAACACAAACTCGTCTCAACTCTTGAAGAATCCAAGTGAAAAAATAACTTGAACACGAAGTCTTCCTGAACAGGAACTGAAGACTAAACTTGAATCTGAAATGCAACCAGAATATAAACAGTACAGATATCTGGGAAGGACTATGGATTGATCAGCTATGATTAATGGAAAGAAAATTATCAGGTATGATACATAATTTTACCTTACATATCATCAAGCTGCTCAATCCATAGACTGGTGGGATGTACCGAAGCAGTACTCACCCAGGGCGGGACATAGAAATCCCTGACCGCAACACTGAAGCTCCAAACCGGGCCTCCGCCCGAGCAGCCACAGTCAAGCGGTAATGCTTGGAGAATGTATGAGCCGATGCCCAAGTTGCCGCCTTGCATATCTCTTCCAAGGAGACGGAACCGGCCTCTGCCATCGAGGCCGCCTGAGCTCTTGTGGAGTGAGCCTTCAGCTGGATAGGCGGCACCTTCCCCGCGGCCACATAAGCCACTGCAATGGCTTCCTTGACCCATCTTGCCACTGTAGGCTTAGCAGCCTGCAGGCCCCTACGAGGACCTGCAAACAGGACAAACAGATGATCCGATTTCCGGAAATCATTGGTCACTTCCAAGTATCTGATGATGACTCGTCTCACATCCAGACATTTGAGAGCAGAGTATTCCTCTGGGTAGTCCTCCCTACGAAAGGAAGGGAGACAGAGCTGCTGATTCACATGGAAGCGAGAAACAATCTTGGGCAGGAAGGAAGGCACTGTGCGAATAGTCACTCCTGCCTCAGTGAACTGCAGAAAAGGCTCTCGACATGAGAGCGCCTGGAGCTCGGAAACTCTTCTGGCTGAAGTGATAGCCACCAAAAAGACTGCTTTCAACGTCAGGTCTTTCAGAGATGCCCTCGACAAGGGTTCAAAAGGCGGCTTCTGCAATGCTCTCAGCACCAGATTGAGATTCCATGCAGGCACCACAGAGTGCAGAGGAGGGCGCAGGTGATTAACTCCCTTGAGAAAGCGCACCACATCTAGCTGTGAAGCCAGGGAAACACCCTTCAGGCGGCCCCTGAAGCAAGTCAGAGCCGCTACCTGGACTTTAAGGGAACTGAGCGACAGGCCTTTCTCCAGACCTTCTTGCAGGAATGCCAACACTGAAGAAATTGGAGCAGTGAAGGGAGAAAGGGAGCCTGCTTCACACCACGCTGCAAAGGTACGCCAAACCCTGGCGTAAGCAGTAGAAGTAGAGCGCTTCCTCGCTCTCAGCATAGTGGCGATGACCTTGTCTGAGAAGCCCTTCTTTCTCAGACGCTGCCGCTCAATAGCCAGGCCGTAAGACCAAAGGGGGAGGGATCCTCCATCACCACGGGACCCTGATGTAACAGGCCCTGCTCCACAGGCAGTCGCAGAGGATCGTCGACTGAGAGCCTGATCAAGTCCGCATACCAGGGACGTCTGGGCCAGTCCGGACCCACCAGGATTATCCGGCCCGGATGCTTTGCCACCCGGTCTAGCACCCTGCCCAACATGGGCCAGGGCAGGAACACATAGAGAAGCTCTTGTGTCGGCCACTGTTGGAGAAGAGCATCTACTCCCAGGGATCGAGGGTCCCGTCCTCTGCTGAAAAAGCGCGGCACTTGGCAATTGGCCGATGACGCCACCAGATCTAGGCTCGGCTGGCCCCAGCGCTTCGTGATGTCCAAGAACGCCTGAGCAGATAGCTGCCACTCTCCGGGCTCCAAGGTATGGCGACTGAGAAAGTCCGCCTTGACATTCATGACTCCGGCAATGTGGGCCGCTGACAGCTGTTCCAGGTTCGCTTCCGCCCACTGGCATAGATTCAAGGCCTCCTTGGCTAGAGGGGCGCTCTTGGTACCTCCCTGGCGGTTGACATAGGCCACAGCAGTGGCATTGTCCGACAGGACCCGTACTGGCTTCAACGCCAGTACCGGGATGAACTCCAAAAGCGCCAACCGAATGGCTCTGAGTTCCAGGAGGTTGATAGACCACTTTGCCTCTGCAGGAGACCAGATCCCCTGCGCTGTCCTTCCCAAGCAGTGGGCTCCCCAGCCCGTCAAAGAGGCGTCCGTCGTGACGACAATCCACTCTGGGGTCACCAGAGGCATTCCTGCAGACAACTTGTCTGTCTGCAGCCACCAGCTCAGCGCCTTGCGCACTGCTGGGTCCAAGGGAAGGCGCACAGCATAATCCTCCGACATCGGAGTCCAGCGCTGCAACAGAGAGTGTTGTAGTGGTCTCATATGAGCCCTGGCCCAGGGCACTACTTCCATCGTGGCCGTCATAGAGCCCAAAAGCTGCACATAGTCCCAAGCCCGAAGAGGAGAGGCTACTTAGAACTGGTCCACCTGAGCCTGAAGTTTGACAATCCGATTGTCTGGCAGGAACACTCTGCCCACTTGGGTATCGAATCGAACTCCCAGATACTCCAGGGACTGAGTCGGGCGCAGCTGGCTCTTCTCCCAGTTGATGATCCACCCCAGGGAGCTCAAAAGAGCAACCACCCGGTTCACAGCTTTGCCGCACTCTGCATAAGAGGGGGCTCGGATCAACCAGTCGTCCAGATAAGGATGGACTTGTACTCCTTCCTTTCGCAGGAAGGCCGCGATGACCACCATTACTTTGGAAAAGGTCCGCGGAGCAGTAGCCAACCCGAAAGGGAGGGCTCTGAACTGGAAGTGTCGTCCCAGGACTGCAAAACGCAGAAAGCGTTGATGAGGAGGCCAGATGGGAATATGCAGGTACGCTTCCTTGATGTCCAAGGAAGCCAAGAACTCTCCTGCCTTCACACTGCCGCTATAACAGAGCGGAGAGTCTCCATGCGAAAGTGCCGCACTTTCAAGGCCCGATTGACCCCTTTGAGGTTGAGGATAGGCCGGACAGAACCTCCTTTCTTTGGTACCACAAAGTAAATGGAGTAACGTCCCTTGCCAATCTGATTTTCTGGCACCGGAACGACCGCACCCAGGCGGATCAGGTTGTCCAAGGTCTGCTGCACTGCCACAGCTTTGACCGGAGACTTGCAGGGAGAGAGTACAAACCCGTCTCTTAAGGGTCGGCAGAACTCTAACTTGTAGCCGTCTCTGATGACTTCCCGCACCCAAGCGTCTGAAGTTATTGTGGTCCACTCGCCCAGAAACGAGGACAGCCGTCCTCCAATCTGCACTGGGGCGTGGACCAAGGCCCCGTCATTGGGTACGAGACCTTGGGGGAGGACCGGAGGGAGCACCTCCGGGACGGCGGTCTCTGCGAAAGGAATGCTGCTTGGGGGAGAAAGTCCTCTTGAAGGAAGAGGGGGCAGAGGAGCTCGGGCGGTACCGACGGGCTTCCTGAAACCGTCCTCTGGAGGTACCGGAACGAGTACTAGCCCGAGCCCCGACCTCTGGTAACTTCTTGCCCTTAGACGTGCCGAGATCGGTCACGATTTTGTCCAGCTCGACCCCAAAGAGCAGCTTGCCTTTAAAAGGCAATCTAGCCAGGCAGGATTTAGAGGCGTGGTCAGCAGACCAATGTTTCAGCCAAAGCCACCGCCGCGCAGAGACTGTCTGAGCCATGCCTTTAGCTGAGGCTCTCAAGACATCATACAGCAAGTCTGCCAAATAGGCTAAGCCCGATTCCAGGGCCGGCCAATCAGCCCTCAAGGAATGATCCGAGGGGGAAGCCCGCTGCACCATAGTCAGGCACGCCCTGGCCACATAGGAACCGCAAACTGAGGCCTGCAAACTTAAAGCAGTCGCCTCAAAGGACGACCTTAAGGCCGCCTCCAATCTTCTGTCTTGGGCGTCCTTTAGGGCCGTGCCACCTTCCACCGGCAAAGCCGTTTTCTTAGTCACCGCAGTGATTAAAGAATCCACGGTAGGCCACAGATAGGCCTCCCGTTCACTTTCAGGCAAAGGATAGAGGCGGGACATAGCCCTAGCCACTTTGAGGCTCGCTTCCGGGACATCCCATTGAGCCGAAATTAAGGTGTGCATGGCATCATGCACGTGGAAGGTTCTAGGCGGGCGTTTCGTCCCCAGCATAATGGCAGAGCCAACAGGGGCTGAGGGAGAGACGTCCTCCGGAGAGGAAATCTTCAAAATGCCCATGGCCTGCACTAACAGGTTGGGCAAATCCTCTGAGCTAAAAAGCCGCGCTGCAGAGGGGTCATCCGCTCCAACCGAGCGGGGATCCGTCTCCTCCAAGGAATCCGCAAAGGACCGTTGGGAGAACTCAGATACGCTGCCCTCATCTACATCAAAGGAGACAAGGTCCTCCAAGGCCTGGGAATCAACCCGAGGGCATTTACCTCCGGGGACCTCAACCTCTTTACCAAACGAGAGAGCAGGGGCAGCGTTTTGCATAAGGAAGGCCTGATGCAGCAGCAAAACAAACTCGGGGGAGAAACCCCCCAGACTGTGCACTTCCGCAGCCTGGGCTACAGCCCTAGACGCACCCTCAACCGGCGCTCGCAAGAGCGGGGGAGAGACATGCTGCGCATCCAAAATGGCGTCCGGCGCGACACTCCGCAAAGGAGCCGCGCGGGAAAAACAGCGCTTAACTTTAGCCGCTTTGGTGCCGTCGCCCAAATTAAGGGCGTCCATGGCATTAATGTCTCCCTCAAGGGCGGCCCACGAAGAAGCCGTCCGAGCCGCGTGGCCGGCCAAGATGGCGGAGGCGAGCAGCGGGGGATGGGCGTTTATGGCGGGAAAAACCGCCACGCCGGAGGAAGGACCGGGACACTCATCGGTCACGAAACTGTCACCCAACAAGGGCGAATCAGACTTTAAGACCCCCGCATCCCCTCTAGAAGCGCCTAAGCGATCCGGGGAGCGACTCTTTGCGCCCTCGCCCTCCGACGCCATATGCCACGTGGAGATCAATCGGGGAACCCCCTGCCCGCTATAAAAAGGTAAAAATTACCTGCTTTCCGCTCCGAGCTGTAACGACCTGGTGTCCCAGTGAGTAGCTGCAATAAACGTTTAAATAAACGTCGAAATAAACGCCTTTAAGGACGTTCAAAATTTTTTTTTTTTTTTTTTAACGGAGCCAGCGGGAGGGGGGAGAAAAGGAGGGACCTGGCGCCACCAGGTTTGCACTTGCTCAAGAAGAGCCCTCAACCCCAGGCACTCAACAAAACCTAAAAATTTGGCTTGGAGGCCTAGCCAGAGATAGAGAACATACTGAGGAGTTTCCGGCAGCACATGACCACATATAGGGAGGCAAAAGGATTGCTCTCTATCTCCACCTGCTGGTAGATGGACACAACCCACCAGTCTATGGATTGATCAGCTTGATGATATGGAATAAGGATGGACTACTGATTATGGCAGGGTGGTCCTAGCATCTGAGGGAGTTCTAAAAGTGGGAGATATCATCCTTGAAACCATGTGGGACAATGGCAGCGGGGCACAAGATGGTGTCAGGATCAGACATCTTTGTGTGAGCTGCGATGAAGGCACCAGTTTTTCTGCTAGCTGGTAGTGTTCCCCAATCGATATGATGGGGAAACAGAAGGGTAAAACTAGAACTTACCCTCCAGAACCTGGAGCTACCCCTGTCTTGAAGCAGTAGACTCTTGACGCCTTTGGGCTTACTCCAGTAGCAGGGTCAGCATTAAGTTTAGCAAAACCAGAGTTGTTAGGTAGCAGCAAGGAGGGAGAATTGTTTAGTCCTACAAATCAACTGAATCCCCAGTGGAACATACACGAGGCAAGCTGTGAAGGAGCTGAAAATAGGTCGGAATGTATGGAGGGGTCCTTTCTGATTCTGCAGGATCCCAGATATCCAACAGTGAGAGAAACCAGTGATTCTTGCTATAGAAGTTGGAAGAGGAATTTGTGATTCGCAATCTGGTGTTCTGGGAATATGCAAACCTGTGTAGTCACGATGGACATTTTCTGGGAAGCCATTCAAGAGGCAAGTGTTTCCCTCTCAAAGGTTGTGGATAAGGTTGTGGAAAATAAAGTACTTACTCAAGTTTTGGCTGGACAGGCCCAAATGTTGGAACACCAAGGAATAGAATTGAAACTGCAGAATCTAAGATTGTTAGTTTGCAAGATGCTAAAGCAGCTATGGTTAAAGAAAGATTTCTGGCATAGCAAAATGGAGCTTGTAGAGAATCAATTAAGGAATAACAATCTGTAGCTACTAAACAAAATCTCCTATAGAAGCCCCAATGGATATGGTAAGGAGTAGAGAATGCCATGGGGGCGGGGACCCGCAGTAATACTACTACTTAACATTTCTAAAGCGCTACCAGGGTTACGCAGCGCTGTACAATTTTAAACGAGGAAGGACAGTCCCTGCTCAAAAGAGCTTACAATCTAAAAGACAAGTCTGCAATCAATCAAATGGGGCAGTGAAGGTAAGTGGTTATGTGTCGAAATCTACAGTGAAGAGGTGGGCTTTGAGTAAGGATTTGAAGATGGGCAGTGAGGGCGCATGGCGTATGGGCTCGGGAAGTTTATTCCAAGCATAGGGTGAGGCGAGGCAGAAGGGGCGGAGTCTGGAGTTGGCGGAGAAGGGTACTGAGCGGAGGTTACAGGTAGGAACGTAAAGGGAAATGAGGGTAGAGAGGTAATGAGGGGCTGCAGATCGAGTGCATTTGTAGGTTAGTAGGAGAAGCTTGAACTGTATACGGTATCTGATCGGGAACCAGTGAAGTGATTTGAGGAGAGGGGTGATGTGAGTATATCGGTTCGTGCGGAAGATAAGACACGCGGCGCAATTCTGGACGGATTGAAGGGGGGATAGATGGTTAAGTGGGAGGCCGGTGAGTAGTAGGTTGCAATAGTCAAGGCGAGAGGTAACGAGCGAGTGGATGAGGGTCCGGGCGAATTTTGCTAATATTAAAGAGAAAGAAGTGACAGGTCTTGGCTGTCTGCTGGATATGGGCTGAGGAGAGGGAGGAGTCGAAGATGATTGTCCTTTTTGTTAAACTGTACAGCGCTGCGAAACCCTAGTAGCGCTCTAGAAATGTTAAGTAGTAGTAGTAGTAGAAGGAGAGGGAGGAGTCAAAGATGACTCCGAGGTTGTGGGCAGATGAAACGGGGAGGATGAGGGTGTTGTCAACAGAAATAGAGAGTGGAGGAAGAGGAGAAGAGGGTTTGGGTGGAAAGACAATGAGCTCGGTCTTAGCCATGTTCAGTTTCAGATGACGGTTGGATATCCAGGCAGCGATGTCTGATAGGCAAGCCGATACTTTGGCCTGGGTTTCCACTGTGATGTGGAGAGATAAAGCTGAGTATCGTCAGCATAGCGATGGTATTGGAAGCCATGAGATGAGATCAGCGAGCCCAGGGAAGAGGTGTAGATTGAGAAAAGAAGGGGTCCAAGGACAGGTCCTTGAGGAACACCAACAGAGAGCGGGATGGGGGTGGAGGAAGATCCGTGAGAATATACTCTGAAGGTATGTTGGGAGAGATAGGAAGAGAACCAGGAAAGGACGGAACCTTGGAACCCAAATGAGGACAGTGTGTCAAGAAGTAATTTATGATTGACAGTGTTGAAGGCGGCGGATAGGTCAAGGAGGATGAGGATGAAGTAGTGACCTTTGGATTTGGCAAGGAGCAGGTCATTACAGACTTGAGAGAGTGCCGTTTCTGTCGAGTGAAGTGGGCGAAAGCCGGATTGAAGCGGATCGAGGATGGCAGGAGAGAAAAATCGAGGCAGCGGCTATGGACAGCGCGTTCAAGTATCTTGGAGAGGAAGGGTAGGAGAGAGATGGGGCAGTAGTTTGTGGGACAGGTGGGGTCCAGTGATGGTTTTTTGAGAAGTGGTGTGACTACAGCGTGCTTGAAGGTGTCAGGGACAATTGCAGTGAAGAGAGAGAGGTTGAGGATGTGACAGATGGAGGGGTTAACTGTAGGAGAGATGGTGTTAAGTAGATTGGTGGGGATGGGATCAGAGGAACAGGTGGTGCACTTCGAAGAAGAAAGAAGGTGGGCAGTTTCCTCTTCGATGATAACGGGGAAGGAGGAGGAGGCGGCCTGGGTTTGTTGGGTGAAGGAGTGGGTTAGAGAGTAAAGACGAGGAGGTGGCTTGGTGGTGAATTCGAGGTTTATCTTCTGCACCTTGTCGCGGAAGTAGTCCTCCAGTGATTGATGAGTGAGGGGGGACGGTGGGAGCGGAGGGCACTTTAAGCAGGGAGTTAAGGGTGGCGAAGAGAACCGAGAGAATTAGTCAAATGGGTATAATAGTCCTGTTTGGCAAGGAATAGGGAGGACTGGAATGAGGATAGCATGAATTTGTAGTGAATGAAGTTGGAATGGGTGCGAGATTTCCTCCAGAGGCGTTCAGCAGATCGGGTGCAGGAGCGAAGGTATCAGATGGAAGGGTCATCCAGGGCTGAGGATTAGTACGCGTAATGGGACGGGAGACAGATGGTGCTAGGGTATCCAGAGCAGAAGACAGAATGGCATTGTAAGCAGAGACAGCCTTGTCGACAGACTCTGAAGACGTGATGGAAGGGAGGAGGTTAGAGATATGAGAGGATAGGGTTGGAGGGTCAATAGCCTGGAGATTCCTGAAAGCAGTAGTTAGTGTTGGGCGAGGTTGGGGGGGGGGGTGTGATGAAGTGTAAGGGTGATTAGGTGATGATCTGAGAGAGGAAGAGCTGAGGCGCAGAAATTGGAAGGTGAGCAAGAAGAGGAGAGGACGAGGTCGAGACAATGGCCAGTTTGGTGAGTAGGGGTGGTAGAGCATAGCTGGAGGTTGAAGGAGGATGTCAGAGTGAGAAATTGAGAAGCGTAGGAGTCGGATGGGTCATCAGCGTGAATGTTAAAATCACCAAGAATGAGGGATGGAGATGAGGGTTCAAGAAAGATGGAGAGCCAAGCATCGAAGTCGGTAAGGAAGGAAGAGAGGGACTTATTGGGGGGGGGGGGGGGGGGGGGACGGTAGATGACTGCAACTCTGAGTGGCATCGGGTAGAATAGCCGGATGGCATGAACTTCAAAAGATGAGAAGTAATAGAGCCCTTGGGGACGGGGTGGGGCAGGGATGGGGACAAACTTTGTCCCAATGTCATTTTCAACTTTAAAGCCTGTTAATGAACTGGACCATTATTTATGTTTGAGTGATACAGACAATATTTTGATTTTTAGGAAAAACAAGCGAACATGCTGGCCACAACTAGTAAACTTTGTACGGGGGATTCTGTACTTTCCTGCTACTAGGACATCTTCTAAGAAGACATCTTCTATTGCAGGAAGGACTGCGGAAGACAGGAGAGCTAGACTGAATCCTGAGATTGTTGATGACTTATTCATACCCTCCCCCACCTCTCTCGCCGTTAGTCCACACCCCCTACTCTCCTTCTTTCTCCTCCTTCTCTGAAGTTTCTACTGAAGAAACTGCCCTTCTTCTTTCCTCCTCTAAATGTACTACCTGTTCCTCTGATCCCATCCCCACTTACCTACTTAACACTCTCTCTCCTACTATCATCCCTGTCATCTGTCACATCCTTAATCTTTCACTCTCCACTGCAACTGTTCCTATGACCTTCAAACATGCTATTGTCACTCCACTCCTTAAAAAAACCCTCACTTGATCCTACCTGTCCCTCCAACTATCGCCCCATCTCCCTTTCCTCTCCTTATACTTTGACCACGTCTCAAACCAGGAAAAATTACTCCTTGAATACCACTGAAACCAGTCACGGCTAGCATGAAGGAAATTAACCAAATTCAAAATTGTACAAATATTTTCCCAGATTTCTCACTTATAAAATCATCACCCCTTCTCTACCTACCCCTACAAATATAAAGAAGTTGGCCCCTGAAACTGCCCCTCCCCTCCTCCCTTCTGTGCCATGTCATACACTAAGAGTTCAAGATTTTGCTTCGCGCCACTGCTGTCAGTGAGTCCCAAAACGGGGACCAAGTGCGGCAAAAATCATCGCCTCTGGATGAGGCTAAATCGCCCACATCCCTACGTTCCAGCGAACAAAGAAAAATCATCCTGGGAGGGGGAAGTGACGTCACCAGTGGAGATGGCAGCCTAAGCCAAGAGCTCTGTCGTACCCCGAGAAGAACATAGCATAACAACCCCGCTAAAACGGCTCTATTTGAGGCAGTGGACACGAATTAGCGAGCGGAAAGAGCACTCGTGAGAATAATGTCATCACAAGCCTCTGTGGTGGATTTGTCAGCGTATGCATTCAAGAGAGGACCGGCGAACAAACATGGTGACGCCCCGGCGGACCGACAACCCGATCCCTCAATGGAACAATTGCATAACTCCCTACCTTTGTTTGAGACGGGAGACGGCCCGGATCTGGAGGAGACAACTCTGCGAGACATCGGATCCTGGGTGAAAGAAATACAGGCAGATCTTAAAGCCATGCGATCTGACCTCGCAACGCTGGGAGCGGATTTAAGAGGTGAGATTGGGGCGTTGGGCATCCGCGTGGCAGAAAATAAGGAAAAGATAGAAGAACAAGCTGAGGCCATACATGGGCTAAATCGGCAAGCGATAAAATCCAATCAGGAGTTTCAGCAAGTATGGGACAAGTTAGAGGACCTTGAGAATCGTAGTAGAAGTAACCTGAGATTTAGAGGACTACCAGAAGTGCCTCTATATTATGACTGTGACATGGTAGTGGCAAAAAATCGTGAGTGCATTGCTGGCAACAATAAAAATCAGTAAAGATCCCTCAGAGATTCAGATTGTGCGGGCCCACCGGGCGTTGGGAGCGCCAAGAGCTAATAAACCACGAGATCTTATTGCTTGTTTTGGTGACTTTAAGCTAAAGGAACAAATTATGCAGGCAGCCTGGATGTCACCAGACTTTCAGTGGGATTCCTATACTATCGAATGCTACCAGGACCTAGTGGCCTGCACCTTGAAGAGGAGGGCGGAGTTAAAGCCCCTTACCCAGTTTTTACATGCAGTGGAGTTACCCCTTTACGCTATCAGTGGAGTTACCCCTTTGCTTTGCGCTTCTATAAGGACGGGAAGCTCCATCAAATACGTCACCTGGAAGACGCGAAAGAGCTACTGCCAGAAGCTTTTAGCAATAAAGAAGGGAATACAGCACACCAACCCGCTATGACCAATCCGCCCAAACTGCGATGGCAAAGGGCGCCTACTCCAGCAGCAGTCAGACTCCCGACTCAGGCCTGAGCCGGGTACCAGTGTATCTTGAACAAGGAACTATGGAGGCAGCATCAGATTTAAATGAAGAGCTGCAGGTGAAATGAGGTCACCTATAGAGAGAGATTTTCAGATAGGATAACCGTAGAAGAGTTAATATGTTAAAAGATATAGAGAGTTATAGACTGTTATTGTGTAAAAGGAGAAGTGTTTGGTTTGGTTTAAGAATGTGTTTATTTGACAAATGTTAGCAGCGGGGGGTATGTTAAATGATTACCAACATAAGTAAGGGGGTGAGGTTCTTTTTCCCCCGAAGACACACCTGTACAAGGATAACAGATGTGTCAAATAGAAGGGAGGATGGGGAGAGGGTTGGGTGGGGGGAGGGGTAGTAAAAGGGATAAACGAGAAGCACTGATGACCGGGTCAAGAAAAAAAGAATGGATAAGGAATGGTCAATACATGGGCATTGGGCATAGTTTTTTCACTAACTTCGGGAAATGAGTAACATAACTTGCATGACCCTTAATGTTAAGGGTTTAAACTCACCTATGAAGCGACAGCTGCTATTTAAGGAGATACAGCGCTTAAAGGTGGATGTGTCTTTTATACAAGAAACACATTTGCTCCCAACCAAGGAGCACCTATGTCGGGGGGGGGGGGGGGGGGGGGGTAAAAGCCGCTATGTATATTTTGCATCTAATCATAAGGAGAAAAAAAAAAGGGAGTCCTTATAACACTAACTAACAAGTACCCATGGCAGGTACAGAAAATAATAAGAGACAGAGAGGGTCGATATCTATTGTTAGCAGTTCAATTGGGAACTGAAATACTTTCTTTACTAAATGTATACACTCCCAATGACCATCAAGGGGCCTTCTATAAAGAAGTCTCTAAGGCCCTAAGTAAGAATATTAAAGGTACCCTATTAATGGGAGGAGACTTCAATCTGACGTTAAATCCATTGATAGACAATTCGACAGGAGGGATACGATATGCCCAGTCTGATAGAGCCCAACTGCATACATTCTTGGGTACTTGGCAATTAATAGACATTTGGAGACAAATACACCCAAAGACCAGGGGGTATACATATTACTTGGTGGTACATGATTCCAACTCTCGTATAGATATGTGGCTGGGGCCTCCAAATATATTCTCCAAAGTAGTTGACATACAGATCCTCCCAAGAACATGGTCGGACCATGTGCCAGTTATATTAGAATTAGAGTGGGTGGTCAGAACTCTTGAGATTCCATCATGGTGATTCCCAGATGAGCTGCTAGCTAACCCTCAGGTGCTGTTACTTCTGGAGGGGGAGATAAAGGAATATTTAGACATCAACAATAATGGGGAGGTAACCTCGCAGACATTGTGGGAGGGTCTAAAAGCAGTTGTCAGAGGGAAAATAGCGATGCAGGCCTATATGAAGAAACAAACGAATGCTCACACGCAAACATTACATACAGAACTACTGGGATTGACCCAGCAATGCCCTCTATCACAACACTCTCAAGATCGGATGCATGCTATTCGACTGGCCCTTAGGGAACTACAGTTAGCGGAAGTAGCAGAACAGCAGCAAGTTAGGCAAACCTATTTTGAATTTGGTAACAGACCATCGAGACTGCTAGCATATAAGCTCAGAAAGCGTGTTCTAGGCTCCTATATACATACCATTCGGGCGGGGGGGGGGGGGGGGGGGGGGAATATGCAATAAACTTGAGGAAATTAAGGACACCTTCTATAAATTTTATCAGGGGTTGTACCAGGTTGAAGAAACAGCAACACCACAAGAAACCCAGGAATATCTAACACAGGTAGTACTCCTGAGGGTGACAGCTATGGAGGCAGAGGCATTATCAAGCGAAATCACCTTAGAAGAGGTACAATGGGCCATCCAGGACCTGCCGAATGGGAAAGCACCGGGTCCCGATGGGTACACAAATAAATTTTACAAAAAGTATAGCAAATTTCTGGCCCCGGTATTGGTTCAAATGTTTAATGAAATGGATCCTCACTTAGAGTTGCCATATTCATGGCGGTTGGCAAATATAACACTTATTCTGAAGCCAGGAAAAGATCCTCAAAACTGTGGGTCTTATCGTCCGATATCTCTACTGGGGTCGGACTATAAAATTTTCACCAAAATTTTAGCCCATCGATTACAATGGGTTATGCCGAAGTTGGTACATGTTGACCAAATGGGTTTCATAACGGGGAGACAGACTTTCGATAATATCTGTAGAGCTATCCATTGATCCATGAAGCAGGAGACACAAAACAACCAACATTGTTATAATCTCTAGACACCGAAAAGGCGTTTGATCGGGTCCAATGGCAGTTTATGTTTTCAGTGTTGGAGCGGATGGGTATCTCGGGACGGTTCATCTCATGGCTTTCATTGCTATACTCGAATCCTATAGCCTCATTGCAAATTAATGGTTCAGGATCCGATCTAATACAACTTAAGAGGGGAACTCTTCAAGGTTGTGCGCTGTCTCCGTTGCTGTTCGCACTAACCATGGAGCCGCTAGCACAACATATTAGACAACACGTAGACATACAGGGTTTGACCACAGGTAAAGAGACATATAAAATGTTGTTGTTTGCGGATGACATTCTGTTTACACTGGCACACCCTCAGGAGTCATTACTAGGGGTGATGCAGAGTTTACAACACTATGGAAAGCTGGCAGGGTTCAGGGTGAACATGGACAAGTCAGAAATTATGGGGGTGGGTCTCTCCAAAGAGGTGGAACTATCATTACGTCAGAAATATCCCTTTCGATGGGTCACTCGATATCTACGATATTTGGGGATTAACCTTACCGCTAAATTAACAGATATCTATGAGGCGAACTTTCCACACAAAATACGGGAAATGTTGCGGGAACTGGAGAGATGGGAGGGGCTAGAGTTATCCTGGATGGGAAGGATATCAGCAATAAAAATGATGCTATTGCCAAAGATTTTGTATCTTTTCATGGCATTACCCCTGCCCATCCCAAAACAGTTCTTTCACCACCTACATCGCAAATTATTTGCCTACATATGGCAAAACAAACCACCTAGGGTGAGGGCAGATATGTTTCAACCAAAAGATAAGGGGGGTATGGCGGTACCTAACTTCAAACAATACTATCAAGCAGCACAGCTACGGGTGTTGGCGGGGTGGGGGTCCAGCATCTCAATGCCTTGGGTACAAATCGAGAAGTACTGGTTGAGGATGGGGAGCCCAGATGCTATACTATGGGCCCCGCAGAGACAATTGATAGCGTGTATACGACATGCACCCCCGCAGTACGTTTCCCGACAAAGGGAACTCCCAGTTCTTCACCTGAATGTCATGCAGGATCTTGTGAAGCGGGACTGTCACAGCCTCTCTAGGAGGAGAATCGTAGTCCAGGATCTTGACTCTCTCAGACCTGAGCTCGTCCTCTGTCTCCAACTGAATTGGAATGACAGCCTACATTTCCCTGACAAAAGCAGGAAATGAAAGGCTCTCAGGTGGAGACTTCCTCCTTTCCTTTGGAGAAGAGGGGTTAGATGGGATACCATAGGACTCTTCCTCCAAGAAACAGCTAATGCCCTCATCAGATATCCATAAGTTCTCCTCCTGGGAGAGCTGATACTGAGCCTGCTCGAGAGAGAGAGGAACCATGTCCTTGTCTGGAAGGTATCAAGGTATAGGCTCCACTCTCG
Source organism: Microcaecilia unicolor (assembly GCF_901765095.1). NCBI lineage: Eukaryota > Metazoa > Chordata > Amphibia > Gymnophiona > Siphonopidae > Microcaecilia > Microcaecilia unicolor. The sequence goes on along the minus strand of NC_044043.1, from coordinate 17,452,307 downwards.
ACTCCGGTGAAGCTTCCTCCATCGACATCTAAGGGATTCCAGCACGAGCGGCTGTCGACACCAGAATTGCACCCAGAAACCGGGGTCAGAGACCTCACCGCAGGCTGACAGCCGTGTGGGGCAGCAAGAAGAGGAACGGCTGGTGTGAGCACCCCAGATGCCAATACACTCTGTTGAATAAGCCCCGCCAGGTGCTCATGGAGCATGGCCCGGATGTGCTCATTGAGGGCCGACATCAGCAAAGGTTCGGGTATCGGTTCAGAGGCAGCCTGCTGAACTGCCGTGGTCCGTGCAGGCACCTGGTTGTGGCTACATGGAAACCCCCTTGTCGTAACCTCCTTGATGGAAGGAGAGTTCTCCTCCCGTCGCCAACACTTAGGGACAGGAACCCTTCATGCTCCGGTGCTCTCGGCACAATGTGTCAAAGGGGATCGATGTTTGTGCTTCTTGGCCTTCACTCAATGCCCAGCATCGACACTCTTCGGTGCCAATGAAGATGACATTGAAACCCCACACATCCTCAATGTCGGATCTGATGATGGCCAGTCCCGGGGACTCTGCACAATGGCTGGCGTCAAGGCAGGTGGAGACCTCCTCTATACACGCCTACTCCCAAGATAAGACATGGGTCTCACTGCCATGGGGACCAATACACCAGATGCCAGTGTGAACGCAAATGCCAATATCTATGCAGATGTCGACGATTCAGACAGATCTGAAAATTCTCTCTCTGAGCCTCTCTGGACAGCTGGGTTCTTTTCTGCATATGCAAGCAAACAAGACTGCTGGAAGGAGTATGATTAGGCCACAAACACTGGAGACATCAAGAACAGGTGTCTGTTCAGCACAAGAAAAAAAAGACAAGGAAAAATTCCAGACTGTAGCTTCACCGAGGAAGATTTGGGTGGGATACCGGTGTCGGAAATGGTATTTCAAGCGGACAAGTCGGAGAAACTTACTGACTTCATGGTAAACCGTTATGGTACTGGGGCCGCTTGATAACAGTGACCATAATATCATCAGTTTTGATATCGACCTTGAAGTAACTGTACACAAAGTCAAATATGTTAGCGTTTAACTTTAAAAAAAGGAGACTATGATAAAATGAGAAGAACGGTAAAAAAAAAAAAAAAAAAAAAAAAAACTTAGGGGGGCAACTGAGAGAGTAAAAACTGTACAACAGGCGTGGACGCTGTTCAAAAATACCATCCTGGAGGCCCAGGCCAAACATATTCCGCGAATTAGAAAAGAAAGACGGAACTCCAAAAGACAGCCGGCCTGGTTGAAAAGTGAGGTGAAGGAAGCTATTAGGGCTAAAAGAAATGCCTTCAGAAAATGGAAGCAGGAACCGTCTGAAAATAACAAGAAGCAGCATAAGGAGTGTCAAAGCAAATGCAAGGCGCAGATAAAGAAGGCCAAGAGGGATTACGAAAAAAAGATAGCATTAGAGGCAAAAAAACACAGTAAAAATTTTTTTCGGTATATTAAAAGCAGGAAGCCGGCAAAAGAATCGGTTGGGCCGCTGGATGACCGAGGGGTAAAAGGGGCGATCAAGGAAGACAAAGACGTAGCGGAGAGATTGAATGAATTCTTTGCTTCGGTCTTCACCGAGGAAGATTTGGGTGGAATACCGGTGTCGGAAATGGTATTTCAAGCGGACGAGTCAGAGAAACTTATTGACTTCACGGTAAACCTGGAGGACGTAATGGGGCAGTTCGGCAAACTGAAGAGTAGCAAATCTCCTGGACCGGATGGTATTCATCCTAGAGTACTGATAGAACTGAAAAATGAGCTTGCGGAGCTACTGCTAGTGATATGCAACTTATCCTTAAAATCGAGCGTGGTACCGGAAGATTGGAGGGTAGCCAATGTAACGCCAATTTTTAAAAAAGGCTCCAGGGGAGATCCAGGAAATTATAGACCGGTGAGTCTGACGTCGGTGCCGGGGAAAATGGTAGAGGCTATTATTAAAAACAAAATTACAGAGCACATCCGAGGACATGGATTACTGAGACCAAGTCAGCACGGCTTTTGTGTGGGGAAATCTTGCCTGACCAATTTACTTCAATTCTTTGAAGGAGTAAACAAACATGTGGACAAAGGGGAGCCGGTTGATATTGTGTATCTGGATTTTCAAGGTTTGACAAGGTACCTCATGAAAGGCTACAAAGGAAATTGGAGGGTCATGGGATAGGAGGAAATGTCCTATTGTGGATTAAAAACTGGTTGAAGGATAGGAAACAGAGAGTGGGGTTAAATGGGTAGTATTCACAATGGAGAAGGGTAGTTAGTGGGGTTCCTCAGGGGTCTGTGCTAGGACCGCTGCTTTTTAATATATTTATAAATGATTTAGAGATGGGAGTAACTAGCGAGGTAATTAAATTTGCTGATGACACAAAGTTATTCAAAGTCGTTTACTCGCGACAGGATTGTGAAAATTACAAGAGGACCTTACGAGACTGGGAGACTGGGCGGCTAAATGGCAGATGACGTTTAATGTGAGCAAGTGCAAGGTGATGCATGTGGGAAAAAAGAACCCGAATTATAGCTACGTCATGCAAGGTTCCACGTTAGGAGTTACGGACCAAGAAAGGGATCTGGGTGTCGTCGATAACACACTGAAACCTTCTGCTCAGTGTGCTGCTGCGGCTAGGAAAGCGAATAGAATGTTGGGTATTATTAGGAAAGGTATGGAAAACAGGTGTGAGGATGTTATAATGCCGTTGTATCACTCCATGGTGCGACCGCACCTTGAGTATTGTGTTCAATTCTGGTCACCGCATCTCAAGAAAGATATAGTAGAATTGGAAAAGGTGCAGCGAAGGGCGACTAAAATGATAGCGGGGATGGGACGACTTCCCTATGAAGAAAGACTAAGGAGGCTAGGGCTATTCAGCTTGGAGAAGAGACGGCTGAGGGGAGACATGATAGAGGTATATAAAATAATGAGTGGAATGGAACAGATGGATGTGAAGCGTCTGTTCACGCTTTCCAAAAATACTAGGACTAGGGGGGCATGCAATGAAACTACAGTGTAGTAAATTTAAAACAAATCGGAGAAAATTTTTCTTCACCCAACGTATAATTAAACTCTGGAATTTATTGCCGGAGAAAGTGGTGAAGGCGGTTAGCTTAGCACAGTTTAAAAACGGGTTGGACGGTTTCCTAAAGGACAAGTCCATAAACCGCTACTAAATGGACTTGGGAAAAATCCACAATTCCAGGAATAACATGTATAGAATGTTTGTACGTTTGGGAAGCTTGCCAGGTGCCCTTGGCCTGGATTGGCCGCTGTCGTGGACAGAATGCTGGGCTCGATGGACCCTTGGTCTTTTCCCAGTATGGCATTACTTATGTTCTTATGTACTTATGGCCTAAGAGGTCCTAAATGACAAAAACAAACAAAAAAATCCAGGAAACTTGAAGTGACTAAAATGATAAAGGAAGGGAGAAAAAAAACTCCCAAAAAACAAAATAAAACAAGGGGAAAAAATCCCACAGGAAAGGCACAACACTCAAAAAAGTATCTCATGCACCAGACGCTGTGAGGAGCCACGAACAGCGTGTTCTCTCCTCATGGCGGATGAAGAGAGACTGCTGGTCCCTCGCTCTCGCGCAGTGGGGACACTAGCTTGTGCTCTTAAAGTTATATACGCTATTAAGGAGCTCTGAACCAGACGACATGGATGATCTCACCAACATGTGAGAAGGATATGGCCTGCTTGTCCTCTGAGAAATCTGTCTCATTTTATTATTCATTATACTTCTAATAGATCTTTACAATCTTTTCAACATAACACTTTAGTTATACCATCATTTATTTATTTGTAGCATTTGTATCCCACATTTTCCCACCAATTTGCAGGCTCAATGTGGCTTACATTTGCCGTAGTGGCGATTGCCATTTCTGGCTAACAATTACAAATGGTATTGCATTAAGGTGCATGCATACATGGTAAAGAAGAATACATTATGGTAATGCTTATAGGTTCCTGAGTGATAGATTGGATTGTAACATATGTTAGGTAATCAATTATAGATAAGTCGTTTTCGGCATAACGATTAAAGTGGTATTGCATTAAGGTGCATACATACATGGTAAAGAAGAACACTGTCAGGTTATGGTAATTGCATGTTAAGTTCCTTAGTAATAGATTGGGTTGTAGTCAGTCTAGTGATAAAAGTTCGGTTCTGTCTAGATCATGATCAGTCTTATTATTTAGTAAATTAGGATGGTTATTTATGGTATGCTTTCTTGAACAGGTCAGTTTTCAGTAGTCTTCGGAAGATAGGTCTTGCGTTGTTTTTATTGCCTTCAGTAGTGTGTTCCATAGTTGCGTGCAAATGTAGGAGAAACTGGTTGCGTATGTGGATTTGTATTTTAGTCCTTTACAGTTGGGGTAATAGAGATTGAGGAATGTGCGAGCTGATCTTTTTGCGTTTCTAGTAGGTAGGTCTATAAGGTCTGACATGTAGGCTGCGGCTTCCCCATGTATGATCTTTATGGACCAGGGTGCAAACTTTGAACGCTATTCGTTCTTTTAATGGGAGCCAAAGTAGTTTTTCTCTTAGGGGTTTGGCGCTTTCGTACTTTGCTTTCCCAAATACGAGTCTGGCTGCTGTGTTTTGAGCGGTTTGAAGCTTCTTAGTGATTTGTTCTTTGCAGACTGTCAGAGACCGGCAGGGTGTAATCTGGGGTGTTTATGGTATTGTGTTTGTTTGTATTATATTGTGAGGATAGGATGAGACACTGGTTGTTTTTGCGGTCAGTTTTAGTTGGAATGCATCTGTCCATGAGTTCATTATTTGGAGGCTGTGGTTGGTTTATTTAATTTATTGCATTTGTATCCCACATTTTCCCACCTCTTTGCAGGCTCAATGTGGCTTACAATGTGTTGTTATTGGTAGAGAATGGATTAGGAGAAAAACAGTTAGTGTTGTATACAACGTAGCTTAATCAAATTTCATTTGTGATTTTGGTTAGATCATGTTTGAACGGGATGTATATCGTGACATTGTCTGCATAGATGTATGGGTTAAGTCCTTGGTTGGATAGTGATTTGGTTAAATGTATCATCATTAAGTTAAAAAGGGTTGGTGAGAGCGGTGATCCTTGTGGTACTCCGCATTCGGGTTTCCATGGTGTTGACGTTTTTGATTTTGAAATCACTTGATAAGTTCTCGCTGTTAAGAAGCCTTTAAACCATTTTAGTACGTTTCCACCAATCCCGAAGTAATCTAGGATGTTCGAGAGTATTTGGTGGCTGACCATGTCGAACGCGCTGGACATGTCAAATTGTAGAAGCAGCACATTGTTTCCGGTTGCAATTAATTGTTTGAATTTGGTCCTGAGAGTGGTTATCACTGTTTCAGTGCTCTGACTGGATCGAAATCCTGACTGTGATTCATATAGTATTGTGAATTTGTTTAAGTAATTAGTAAGTTGTTTGGTTACCATACTTTCCATTAGTTTGACTATCAAGGGGATGGATGCTACTCGTCTATAGTTGGTTGTGTCGTTTAGTTTTTTCTTTAAGTCTTTTAGGATCACGTATCTTGATACCATATGTACACAAATTTTTAGTGTTATAGGTCCTATATATTAGAATTCCTTTTATCTGGTTAAGCACTCCATTCTATATCATTGCCTTCATTCTATTGGCCTTTCTGATACCACACTAGACTGGGTCACGTCCTCTCTCATCAATGGAGTTTATACCATTGCTTTTAATGATTCTACCTCCATTCCATTTAGACCCAGCTCAGGAGTCCCTCAGGGGTCTATTCTCTCGCCGACCTTCTTCAACACCTTTCCTTGCCCCTCTTCTGACATTAGCCCAAGTAAGGATCCCATATTTTTCGATAATCTTTGTTTGACCATTCCAGTTTTCCAGATTATAAAAGAAAACCAGAAGCCTTGTTTATAACTTTGAAGTACTGGAATGTATTATTATCATGTGTTTCCTTTAAAGCAAACAAATTCCTTAAACAAAGCCTCACTGGCATTTAGTAAATATCCTATACAATTTTGATAGCAGCCAGATGGTAACCTTGTTACCGATATACAAAAAGTATTTCCCATTATGTGGTGCCTTAGAAGTTCTTGGATACAAAACCTTATTAGGACATCACCTAAAGCTTTGGGGCCCGATTATTGTTTTTGTTAATAATCTTGCTGGTTTTGGTAAAAGACAACCAACTTGTACAGTTTAAAGACGTTCAAAAAGAAACAGCTGCTGAATTGTGGATGAGAAGTTTTCACTCTGTACTATCATTAGCCCTGGTCTACTTTGAAAATGGAAAACCTGAGCTCAGAATCAGATCCAGGACCCTTTTGCACCGCAACTGAGCTAAGAGACTGGTCCTTAATTCAGAAGTAATGTTTGAGACAGAGCCTCTCATATAATCTTTAATGTTACATTACAATCCATACAAACCAGTCCAGAAATGTTAAATTTGAACCACGTGTAACCTAAAGCAGTGCTGACCAAACATTTATCGGATATGACCACCACCTTCATGTAACCTCAGCTGAAAAAAGCAAGAGACCTCCTTGCCTCTCCCCTTTTTCATTCAAAGCATAAAGCAGCAATGGTGGCAACAGTAGAGGCAATCGGTACAGGGCTCTGTCCATCACTATGTACTCACAGATCCCAATATTCTGCATGGACTTCCAGTCTAACAAGAAACTCACCAGGAAGTAGTGGCGTGGGCCTGTGAACACTTTCTGACTCACAAATCCCATGGTTACTGCCATTATTGGGCACAGTTCTTAGTGGAGGTCCACAGTTTGGGAACCATTGACTTAAAGCAAGTCTGGATCCTGGTGTACCATATCCGTCCAGCAACCTCTCACCCCCAAAGGCTGCTTCCCTCCTCTCAACCCAGAACTCATGCTCCCCTCCCCCCCCCCAGCTTCTTGCTGAAGATTACTGATACTCAGCTGTAACCCATCTATTGCTGACGGATTCTCTTTCATTAAATGCAAACCAACTCCTCCTCTACCAGCTGAAGAGTGCCAAGGTTTTGAGGACAAAACCTGTGCTGCCCTTCAAACTCCTTTCAAAAGTAATACAGATTAGGGGAAATTCAAAAGCTTACATCTGAGTCCTGTCACTTCATGATCCTCCTCTTCCTCCTCCTCCTCCTCTACATCATCGTCGTCATCGACCTCCTCAGAATCTTCTTCAGTGTCTTCATCCTCACCTTCCTCAGAGTCCTCGGCATAATTCCTAAAGGAGAGAGAAAAAGCATTTATGTATCAGCAGCAAAACCAAATTTTAACACATTGCTTGGAATGCAGGTGGCAGGACAAGGGCGATGCGAAAACTGAACTGTACAAGCAAAATCAGCAACTTAAATCATCTAAGGAAAAACGTCTTACCTGATAACTTCCTTTCCTTTAGTCATAGCAGACAAATCCAGAGACTTGTGGGTTATGACCATCTAACAGCAGATGAAGATAGAGTTCCAAACTCAACTCTGCCATTTAGGACGATATACTCCTTGGTCAGTCAGTAAAGCAGGGAAGGCAAAAGTAGAGACTAAAAGACGATTCACCACTGGAGACACAAATCCAACAGTCTTTATTATATCAATGATAACGACCCGACACAGGCCGTGTTTCGACGCTAAAAAAAGCGTCTGCATCAGGGGTCAATAAATACACTACAAATCAAAATATATAACATATAAACACCACCAATAAAAACATATATACACATCCATATACAAATTCACATATACAAATTCAATAGACACTAATTTTCTAATCAGAAGTCAATATGCTCAAATATGCTTAATAATCATTAAAACAACATACATACAAGTAGGACTCCTCGTTTTGCCATTTACTACTTAGGTAAGCATTAGTTTTTGTTCTTAGTATACTGTCACTGCATGATATTAATATATAAAAGCACACGTGTCTAATATTAATCTATTTCATTTTTTCTAACAATCATTTATACATTATATTTGTTATTTTAGTTGGCATTGTATATATACCTGGAATACACAATATTTATATTTCTATATTTTTTCATATGTTTTTATTTTTTTCTTTTTGATTTTTATTTATATTAGTAGAAACCTTTCTTTAAACGGATATGTTTAACTATTGAATATATGTATGCTGTTTTAATGATTAATAAGCATATTTGAGCATATTGACTTCTGATTAGAAAATTAGTGTCTATTGAATTTGTATATGTTTTTTCATATGGATGTGTATATATGTTATTATTGGTGTTGTTTATATATTATATATTTTGATTTGTAGTGTATTTATTGACCCCTGATGCAGACGCTTTTTTAGCGTCGAAACACGGCCTGTGTCAGGTCGTTATCATTGATATAATAAAGACTGTTGGACTCACGTCTCCAGTGGTGAATCGTCTTTTAGTCTCTACTTTTGCCTTCTGTGATTCGTCATCGTAGAGAACTTCTCCTGTTCTATATTCAGTCAGTAAAGCAAACATTTCTCCTTTCTCACAGAAATGAAGCTTAAACCCGGCAACTAGCAGAACTATGCATATAACACCACAGTACGACTGAACTGATAAGTGTCAACCTTGTGAAAGGGTGAGACTCTTGACTTGTCTACTGTGACTAAAGAAAAGAAAATTATCAGGAAAGACAAATTTTCATTCCGTATCAGCATCAGACAAATCCAAAGACTTGTGGAAAGAAGCAAAGCAGTCTTAAGTAGGGTGGGAATCAGACACAGCTACAGAAAGAACCGACACCCCAAAGGATGTCTTAGACACAGCCAAAACCATCAACTGGATAAGGTCTGGAAAACATGTGTCGAAAGGACAACGTAGGTGACCATCATAGAAGAGAATGAAGAGGAGACTCGCCTGGAGAACATACACCCAAGCAACAGGTGCCAGACTCCAGAGAGCTATGACTGCATATGAGGCTGCATTGCCCCAAATGGGGCCTACCAGTAGCAGGAAGGGAGACTATGCCCAGACATCCATTGATGGCCTGAAAGTACCATAAAGGCCCACTGCAACTGCAATATAAAGAAGCAAAGAATGGAGGACACAACAGCTGAATGATGGTGATTGAAATGAGGATACCACCACAGGCAACAATGGCGGACCATGCAGAGTCTCATCCTTGACTCAGAGACACAAATAAGGGATCGGCACAGAACACTGCCAGGATTTCAAATCAGTGATGGAACCAAGAAAAAAAATGCCGAGCTGGAGTCACGCTGATCATGCAAAGATGAAGCCAGTTTGAGCATGAATGCACACAGGAGAACTTCAATGTAAGAGAGGGAGGATCCTGTCACGATAGGGCTGAGATCCAGGATTGGACAAGACTGCGCTCCAGGCTTGGAACCATGCAGAACCCTACAGAAATAGGATGAGCTGAACTACGACACCAGCTAGTGACATTCCACACAGAAAGGGCTGAGCTGTGCAGTTCAGAACACCAGAAAATGGAAGAAGGAATCGACTGTAAATTATAAGGAACAGCATAAGTAATGTCAAGTCAAATGCAAAGCATTGATAAGGAAGGCAAAGAGGGACTTTGAAAAAATGATTGTGTTGGAGGCAAAAACACACAGTCTTATTTAGGTATATTAAAAGCAGGAAGCTGGCAAAAGAATCGGTTGGACAGCTAGAGGACCACGGGGTAAAAGAGCCAATCATAGTGGAGATATTAAATTAATTCCTTGCTTCAGTCTTCACTGAGGAAGATTTGGGAGAGATACTGGTGCAAGAAATGGTATTCAAAGTTGACGAGTCGGAGAAACTGAATGAAATCTCTATAAACCTGGAGAATGTAATGGGGCAATTTGATAAATTGAAGAGTAGCAAATCTCCTGGACTGGATGCTATCCATCCCGGAGTACTGATAGAATTGAAATATGAACTTACGGAACTATTGTTAGTAATATGTAATTTATCTTTAAAATTAAGCGTGGTACCAGAAGATTAGAGGGTTTGCCAATGTAACGCCGATTTTTAATAAAGGTTCCAGAGCAGATCCGGGAAATTATAGACTGGTGAGCCTGACGTCGGTGCCGGGAAAAATGGTAGAGACTATTATAAAGAACAAAATTACAGAGCATATTCAAAAGCATAAATTAATGAGACAAAGCCAACATGGATTTAGTGAAGGGAAATCTTGCCTCACCAATCTATTACACTTCTTTGAAAGGGTGAACAAATATTTGAATAAAGGTGAGACGGTTGATACTGTATATCTGGATTTTCAAAAGGCGTTTGACAAAATACCTCATGAAAGACTCCAGAGGAAATTGGAGAGTCATGGGATAGGAGGTAGTGTCCTATTGTGGATTAAAAACTGGTTAAAAGATAGAAAACAGAGCAGGGTTAAATGGTCAGTATTCTCAATGGAGAAGGGTAGTTAGTGGGGTTCTCCAGGGGTCTTTGATGGAACCACTGCTTTTTAACATATTTATAAATGACAGTTGGGAGTAATTAGTGAGGTAATTAAATTTGCTGACGACACAAAGTTATTCAAAGTCATTAAATCACTGGAGGATTGTGAAAAATTACAAGAGGACCTTACAAGACTGGGAGACTGCTGTGTAAAAATGGCAGATGACGTTTAATGTGAGCAAGTGCAAAGTGATGCACGTGGGAAAGAGGAACCAAAATTACAGCTACGCAATGCAAGATTCCACATTAGGAGTCACCGACCAAGAAAGGGATCTAGGTGTCGTTGATGATACTTTGAAACCTTCTGCTCAGTGTGCTATGGCGGCTAAGAAAGCAAATAGAATGTTAGGTATTAGGAAAAGAATGGAAAACACAAATGAGGACGTTATGCCGCCTTTGTATCACTCCATGGTGCGACCGCACCTCGAATATTGTGTTCAATTCTGGTCACCACATCTGAAAAAATATATAGTGGAACTAGAAAAGGTGCAGAGAAGAGCGACAAAAATGATAAAGGGGATGGGATGACTTCCTTATGAGGAAAGGATGAAGCGGCTAGGCACTTCAGCTTGGAGAAAAGATGGCTGAGGGGAGATATAATAATGAGGTCTATAAAATAATGAGTGGAGTAGAAAGGGTATGTTAATCGAGTTTACTCTTTTGAAAAATACTAGAACTAGGGGGCATGTGATGAAGCTACAAAGTAGCAAATTTAATCACACAGCGTGTAATTAAACTCTGGAATTCATTGCAAGAGAATGTGGTAAAGGCAGTTAGCTTAGCGGGGTTTAAAAAAGGTTTGGCCAGCTTCCTTGAGGAAAAATCCATAAACCATTATTAAAATGGACTTGGGGAAAATCCACTGCTTATTTCTGGGATAAGCAGCATAAAATGTTTTGTACTTTTTGGGGATCTTGCTAGGTATTTGTGACCTGGATTGGCCACTGTTGGAAACAGGATGCTGGGCTTGATGGACCTTTGGTCTGTCCTAGTATGGCAGTACTTCTATACTTATTTGTATGTTTTGGGGATGGGAAAGAAGATTGTTCACATTGTTAATCCATGGTATATTTTGCTAAGCACATAACATGTTCATGGCTACCTGTTGTATGAATCTCCAGTTATTTCTAATAAAAAGAATTTTACTAAAGATGAGGTCATGCCCAAAGGGAAGCGACAGGGCCACACCCAGTCATCAGAAGTGGAACTGTGCCCACCAAGCAGAGATGGTCGTGTTCACAGTCAGGACTAGGGCTTCGTTCCACACAGAAAAAAGGTGTCTGCTCCTCATTCAGATATGGAGCCGTTTCAACCTACAGAGAAGAAACTGGGAATGGCATCCTGGAACAGAACTGAAATGAGACTGGGACCAGCAAAGCACGAGTGAATAACGCTAGATATGGTGATGTGGTCACCGGGTGCAGCCAGAACTGTGCTCCACAACCAAATACCAAGCAGCACAGCATCTGGAAAGGGGAAACTGTGCTATATAAACAGTGATGGAGCTGTGCTCAACTTGTACCAAAGGAGGCAGCTCAACAGCCATGAAAGAGCCGAATTCTGACCACAGCAGAGCCTTGAGCTAGCCAAGCGGCCGTAGCCATATGCTGAGCTGAAGCTGTCACTGTATAGCAAAAAGCTGACAATGGCTAGAGAAACTGCCAGAGGCTAACACAGCTGAAGAGAGGGCACTCGAGATAGCAAGAATGTGACAGTATGCAGTGTGGTCCCGGAACAGAAGCCATGCGAGAAGGAGCAGACCCCCAAAATCATAAAGGCAAACAAAAAACCTCCGCCAATCAAGGGAACTGGTGCCTTCCACACCACAACTGCCCGAAGGCTGCAAAGACATCAAAGGAGACAGAATAATCCATTGCTGCAGCCTGTAACCAACTGAAGAGAGGTACTGTAAAAAAAAAAAAAAAAAAACGCACCACCAAAATTGCTCCTGCACTGTCCCGAAAATACAGGCAAAGTTCTGCGAGTAGGAGAAAGGAAGTGGCGGGGCTGGGGGGGGGGGGGGGGAGAGAGACAGATGATGTCCTGGTGATCATACAGACCATGTGTCGACACCTGCAGAAGGTGATCTGGAGTCCATTCTTTTTGAAAGGGTTCATCGGGTTTTGGGGAAGTCTTTGATAACCTTCCTAGGGACATTGTTTTGCGTTTTCTGCGCTACACGGATAAGGAGCGTATCCTGCTGCAGACCAGAAAAGTATTAGCTCTGCTTTATAATGATGCCTGGATTTCAGTCTACCAAGACATTTCCGCCCACAATTTGCAGCAGCGTAGGGCAGTGAAGCCTATGTTGGACCTTTTGGTGTCTGCTAGTATTATATCGCTGGTTATTTCCCTTTGCATTGAGCTTACCAGAAGGGGGAAAATTACATCGTGTACGCAAGTTGGCGGAGGCCTGGCTCTGACTGCGCTTCCTCCAACAATGGTGGCTCCAGCGACGCAGAAGTTGCAGCGCAGGTGGCAGGTGGACAGGAGGAGACTAGGGCTTCTCCACTCTGGGACTTTCTGCTTGCTAATACTTTTTTAGCAGTGGCTACAGGTCTTGCTATGGTTATTTGTTTGATTGGCCTGAGACTGTATGATGTCTTTAGAATGTATGTTTTCTCTGTTTGGTGGGAGTGTTAGTATGCCTGTTTTTGGGTTGAATGAGTGAGGAGGCAGGGGGGATGTGTGTTGTGTCTGATTGTGGGGTTCATGCCCTCAGTTTCTCCTCCCAGAGTTCTCCTGTTGTACTGGAAGGCTTCGGGATGGTGGTTGTTGTGTGTTAGTGTGGTAGGGTTCGGGTGGGGGGTTGGATGAGGGGGTGGGGAGGAGGGTTAGGGCAGCTGCTTTGTGGATGAGACAGGAGCTGTGTTGCTGTCTCTGGTTTTTCTTTTCATTTATGCTAGCCTTTCTTTGACTATTGTACTTAAATTGCTTAGCTATAATGTTAAGGGATTGAATTCCCCTTAGAAGCACCACTCTCCTTTTAGAGAGTTGTTGAGAGTCCAACCTCATGTGGTCTGTTTACAGGAGACTCATAACATAGTAACATAGTAGATGATGGCAGAAAAAGACCTGCATGGTCTTTTAAAATGAGGTGTTCTCTCATCCTTGCTATTCTGTTATCTATTATGCTTCTGATATTCATAGGGACACATTCTGTGTGTGAAGGATAAGGAGAATCTTTACTAAATCTTCTCAGATTCATGAACGTTTTCAACATTTTTACGAAATCCTATATACTACTGATCCGCACATTCATCCACCCTCTATAGACGCTTATTTGGAAACAAAGAGGTTTTCTTTTCTGTCCTCAGTGCAGTTGAGGCCTTGGAGGCTCCCATCGTGGTCCAGGTGGTTTTGATTACGATTAAGAATCTTCCCACTGGCAAGTCTCCTGGCCAGGATGGTTTTACTAACGAGTTTTACAAGGAATTTGCAGGTGTTTTGCCAAATTTTTGGCTCCAATTTTGAACTCGTTCAGGGAGGGAGATCCGTTACCACCTTCTATGATGTAGGCCTGGGTTATTCTGAAGCCTGAGAAGGGATAAGTGACTGTGCTCCTTATCGCCCATTTCTATTTTAAACTCTGATGTAAAGATTTTGGCCAACTGGCTGGCTATGGTTCTTCCTGATCTGGTTCATTCGGATCAGGCTGGGTTTGTTGCTAAATGTCAGACGTTCTAGGTCAGGGGCGCCTACAACAGGATCTCTGCTCAGAGTATAGTGATGCGCAGATTCTCATGGCTGCGTGTCTCTGACTTGGATCCGGCAGTCCAGCAGAGGTTGGTGGATGCCACGTGCCAGGGAGAGAATAATCTTTCTTGATTTTTCTGTTCATAAATAAAGGATGAAGCAAAATAACTTGCAGCGATCCTTCTTCCCTATAACTCTCAAGGACAGTAGATAAATCCAGGCTGACTAAAAGCTCTACTCCCCTCAATCTTTTTCTTAAAAGGCAGGGTTTTACCAGAAATCTTTAAATTCTCCATCATATACCTTTGCAAGGACTCTTTTGGCAACACAGAGGAGATTTGAGGGGAGAAGACTACGATGTCCTACTCTGTTTTCCAAATTGTATTATCTTGAATCTAAAGGGAGTCTAGTGGAAGAACTATTGATTTCTAATTCTCAATCTTTTCAACATGATCTTTCAACACTTCCTCTACCATCAGTATTGTTAATAATAATGAACAGAAATATAATGAAAAACTGTTGAATTGTATGAAGTTTCTATGGTCAGTGGAATGCAGGCATTAAAGGCAAAAGAGATATGAGTCCACAGGCTTGTGAAAACAATAATGAAGTCATAGAACGAAGAGGGAGTTATAGAATTAACCTTGAGCTGAGCAGCCTGCTGTGAAGCGGAGACAGGAGGCTGTAAAGGGGAGAGAGAGAGAGTCTGTGCAAGGTACCAGAAAGAATGTGGATTGCAGCCATTTGTAAGATAAGAAATGTGAGAACGAGCTTCAAAGAGAGAGGGTTGATGACGTACACATTGGGTTCAGTGTGAAAGAAAGTGAATATAAACAGAGTAGCATATATGTGACCTGAGCAAAAGCAATATCAAAGCTGAGCAAATATATCTCTATATTCCTGCTAAGCATATATATATCTTTGTATCCTTGATAAAAATAGTCTATTGCTCCCATCTGAGTGTTCCTCAGATGCTTCTGTCCAACGGGGGGCAGTCGAGAAAAAAATAAAAACTTTTTTTGATTATTCTTTTTATAACAGGTGTCAGTTTCTTTATTTACACACATATAGGGTGTAAATCATCAGTATTTTCTCAGTCATTACCCCAGTGAGGTATCTATAGCACCCACTTTTATGCTCACACAGCTCCAGAGTCACAGTTGTTTTCCAAGATTTTTGAGTTTTTGCAGGGTGCTTAACAGCTGCCACCTTAGTGGGTGCACAAGGGGAGAAACAAATCTATGAGTGGGTGGGGAAATTCTAGCTCATAGATGGACCTGATCGCATCTAGAACCCACTGTTCCAAAGTGATCCAAGTCTACTTCTCAAAAAAAAAAAAAAGAGAGACAGCTGTCCATCTATTTCAGTCTACGCAGAATGAGCAGGCTATCCAGCCTTGTGAAGGTTGAGAGGTATCTGGAGCTTGAGGCCTCTGGGTACCTCTCTTTATCGTCATTTCGAATGGATTGCTTGTGTGTCTGAAAATGGGAATGCTAAAAGGAGTCACAGTATCCCGGTCTATAACACTTAACTTCATGATACTTAAAGGAAGTGGGATGCAAAGTAGCTCTGGGATTTGTCCTCCAGCGCTCTGAGGCTTGTTTGTTCTAATCTCTCACTAGTTTCTCCAGACCTTCCCAAACAAGCAAATAGCCCCTGAAGGATAATGTACTGACCAATATGAAAGCCACAAAAGGTGCCTGGCTGAAACAGCTACCACCATCCCTCTGTGTAGTAAGAGTATAAATTCAGGAGGGAAAAGGACCCCTTGTCCCTAAAAGCCCCCAGAATCTTGAGTGACCTAACTATCCCTATAAGAGCTGATATCTTTAACCAGGATGAAAGCATCTGACAAAACAACCACCAGAAGCCAAAGTCTCAGGTGAAGAAGGGAACAAGACAGTTCCCTCAGTGAGAGAATCGTGAGACAGTATGGCTGAAGGCATCTGCTCTCCGTCTTGACTTACTGAGTACTCTTAAGTAAGCTGCTTGGTGGCCACATTGTCAGGACTTCCTGTAGCTAAGCTGCTCGATGGACTAAGAGCCATACTGTCTGGATCCACTACAGCAACCACATCTGGGGCAGCACTTTATGCACTCCATCTTGCTTAACAGTGGAACTGGCACTTCCACAGTTTCCAAGCTGTGCTGTTGAAGCAATCTGTATCACTCCCAGTGCTGAAGTAAATTGAGATACAAAGACCTGCCTGCTTGAGCTGTTGCATAGCAGAGCCACACCAGAGAAAACGCCTCTGCTCACAACAGTCAGCCCCAGATCACCTCCGAGTCAGTACTGCTGTTCTTGCTGGTTCAGCCTCACCTAGAATTAGGATGGCTTACTTCCTTTTGAAAAAGGAAAAAAAAAAAAAAAAAGAGGGGATTTTTTTTTGGGGGGGGGGGGGGGGGGGGGCACGACTGTCCCCCTCTGAATAGTAGCCTTCAGATCAGAAACAAGCTGCATCTCCGACGCCCCTTACTTAAATGGAACCCAGTTTTCCAATTAGGCTAGGAGCCAACCACTTCAGGAACTGCACAATTCACCTATCACGATCTGCTGCAGACAGAGAAATACTGCATAGTACAACACATGGGTTCTGGACTGATCTAGTGAGATCACTAAGGAAACTGCAAAAAAGTCAAATAAGTTGAAGGGAAAACACTCTCACCTTTGCCTCTCTCTTCACCATTGTTAGAGATAGCTGTAAAAAAACAAATAACTAAATCTCCATAGGTAATACACAGTACTACACCCTAGGTGCCATATTGGTTCTCCAAATATTCCCATAAATTGTATTACTTTCCATTTCCTTCAGAGTCCTCAGAATTCTTAATTTTTCTGTCTTCTATCTTCAAAGTCCCTTTTCAGGAATGGATTTTAAGATTGCTTTGTGGCAACATCAAAACACCTAACAAAAAAAGCTTTCTCCACCAAGTCATCCACTCTTGAGATACAGAAAATTAGTGTAAGGAAAGCCAACTATTAAATTCTGTAATTAGTACTTTTAGGGATTGAAAATCTATCAGCATCACGGCAAGGGATTCTTTGGTTTCATAGCCAGCAGTCGTTTCCTTTTTACAATAAGAGGGTCTTGTTTGGACAATTTGCCTTCATGGCCCGGCAAAGCTCCTACTGGTCTTAGTTCTCTTAGGATAAGTTTTTGACAGATATAGCAATTATTGAAAGTAGTAGGGTATTAAGAGTGGTATATCAAGACCCAATAATCATAGTAGAGAACAGAGATGTTTGTACATAAGCCAAATTACATTTGAAACAAAAGTTTACTGTTTCCACACCTAGAAGTAAAAAAACAAAAAAATGGAGAGATGAAATAAGCCTTTAAGTGCCTCGTATATGCTCCAGTTTTAAGGGTGGACAAACTTTTACGTACTACAGGCACAAGGGGGGCTGATGACAGAATTAGATGTTTATATTCTATTATAGTGTTAACTCAAAGAATATAAAAGAGCTTGTAATTTGTAATTACGTCACTCATCCAACACTAACAAAGTAGTTACCTAATTGTCCATAGGAAAAATGTTTATAGGTAAGAAAGGAACTTGGAACATGCTACATGACCACACTGTCATACCAAGAGTAAGACTATCTTGTGTGTACCATGACCTACACAATTATCAGTCCAAAAAAACCTATTACTTTATTTTATTTAAGTCTATTTAATTTTATTTAAATCTCTCGTTTTCTTCTTTTTGGTAATAAAAAAAAAACTTAACTTCACTGCCGAAACTGACTAAAATTATTACTCTTAATCTTGTAATATCATCAAGAAAACCCATAAAATTCTAGTGTTTCTTTATGACTATTACTTCTAGCAAACGCGTAAATCTTTCATTGAAGAGTATTTATCCCCACTCTTCTCCTCTTATTTTCCAAGAAAAAGCTGTAATAAAACATAGGTAATACTTAAAAAAAAAAACATTTCTAGGCCACAAGAAGGGAGGTGTTCAATCTGTAAAACAGTATGAGTTTCCGCCAATCTTTTACCACTCAGCTGGCTGACCTTTTCAATGCTTCTCTGAAGTCAGGAGTGGCCCCCAGAGGACTGGAGAAGAACAGATGTGGTCCCTCTCCACAAAAGCGGAAGTAAGAAAGAGGTTGGGAACTACAGGCAGGCAAGTCTGACTTTTGTGGTAAGTAAATTAATGGAAGCACTTAAAACAGAATAGTAAAGTTTTTGGAATCCAATTGATTACAGGACCAGAGGAGGCAACATGGTTTCAGGTCTTGTCCAATAAATCTAATTCATTTTTTTGACTGGGTGACCAGAGTTTTGGATTGAGGGAGAGTGCTAGATGTGGTGTGTTTAGATTTTAGCAAAGCCTTTGATGTGGTTCTGCACAGGCAACTAATGAATAAACTAAGTATTGTAAGCCACATTGAGCCTGCAAAGAGGTGGGAAAACGTGGGATACAAATGCAATAAATAAATACATAAATAAATAAGTATCCTCATTATGGGCCGTAAAGTGACTGACTGGGTTAGGAACTGGTTGAGTGGAAGGTGACAGAAGACAGTGGAGGACAACTGAGGAAAAGTGAAGTTACTTACCTGTAGCAGGTATTCTCCGAGGACAGCAGGCTGATTGTTCTCACGAATGGGTGACGTCCGACAGCAGCCCCAGATCTTCCTAGCAACAAAGTTTGCTAGCCCCTGCGTGAACATGCGTGAACCGCGCAAGCACAAGCGTGCTCCTCAGTCCAGTATAAAGCAAAAGACAAGGGAAGACAACTCCAAAGGGGAGGAGGGCGAGTTTGTGAGAACAGTCAGCCTGTTGTCCTCGGAGAATACCTGCTACAGGTAAGTAACTTCGCTTTCTCAGAGGACAAGCAGGCTGCTTGTTCTCACGATTGGGGTATCCCTAGCACCCAGGCTCACTCAAAACAACAAACAGTGGTCAATTGGGCCTCACATAACTGGGACTCACATAACTGAGATTGACCTAAATAGAACCAACTAACAGAGTGCAGCCTGGAACAGAATAAAACTGGGCCTAGGGGGGTGGAGTTGGATTCTAAACCCCAAACAGATTCTGCAGCACCGACTGCCCAAACCGACTGTCGCGTCGGGTATCTTGCTGTAAGCAGTAATGAGATGTGAATGTGTGGACAGATGACCACGTCGCAGCCTTGCAAATCTCTTCAATAGTGGCTGACTTCAAGAGGGCCACTGACGCTGCCATGGCTCGAACACTATAAGCCGTGACATGACCCTCAAGAGTCAGCCCAGCTTGGGCGTAAGTGAAGGATATGCAATCTGCTAGCCAATTGGAGATGGTGCGTTTCCCAACAGCCACTCCCCTTCTGTTGGGATCAAAAGAAACAAACACTTGGGCGGACTGTCTGAATGGGCTTGTCCGCTCCAGATAGAAGGCCAATGCTCGTTTGCGGTCCAATGTATGCAACTGACGTTCAGCAGGGCGGGTATGAGGACAGGGAAAGAATGTTGGAACTCCGACACCACCTTCGGCAAGAACTTAGGGTGAGTGCGGAGGACTACTCTGTTATGATGAAATTTAGTATAAGGAGCATGAGCCACCAAGGCTTGAAGCTCACTGACTCTACGAGCTGAAGTGACTGCCACCAAGAAAATGACCTTCCAGGTCAAGTACTTCAGATGGCAGGAATTCAGTGGCTCAAAAGAAGGTTTCATCAGCTGGGTGAGAACGACATTGAGATCCCATGACACTGTCGGAGGCTTGATAGGGGGCTTTGACAAAAGCAAACCTCTCATGAAGCGAACAACTAAAGGCTGTCCCCAGAAAGGCTTACCCTCTACACGATAATGAAAAGCACTAACTGCACTAAGGTGGACCCTTACAGAGTTGGTCTTCAGACCAGACTCAGACAAGTGCAGAAGGTATTCAAGAAGGGCCTGTGTAGGACAAGAACAAAGATCTAGGGCCTTGCTGTCACACCAGTCGGCAAACCTCTTCCATTTGAAAGAACACCACCTCTTCGTGGAATCTTTTCTGGAAGCAAGCAAGACTCGGGAGACACCCTCAGAAAGACCCAAGGAGGCAAAGTCTATGCTCTCAACATCCAGGCTGTGAGAGCCAGGGACTGGAGGTTGGGATGCAGAAGCACCCCCTCGTTTTGAGTGATGAGGGTTGGAAAACACTCCAATCTCCACGGTTCTTCGGAGGACAACTCCAGAAGAAGCGGGAACCAGATCTGACACGGCCAGAAGGGAGCAATCAGAATCATGGTTCCACGATCCTGCTTGAGTTTCAGCAAAGTCTTCCCTACCAAGGGTATGGGAGGATACACATACAGGAGGCCCTTCCCCAAATGCAAGAGAAAGGCATCTGATGCTAGTCTGCTGTGGGCCTGAAGTCTGGAACAAAACTGAGGGACCTTGTGGTTGACCTGAGTGGCAAAAAGATCTACCAAGGGGGTGCCCCACACTTGAAAAATCTTGCGTACTACTATCGAGTTGAGAGACCACTCATGAGGATGCATTATCCTGCTCAACCTGTCAGCCAGACTGTTGTTTACGCCTGCCAGATTCGTGGCTTGGAGAAACACACCGTGACGGCGAGATCCGGTGCCCCCCTGTTTGTTGATGTAGTACATAGCAACCTGATTGTCTGTCTGAATTTGAATAATTTGATGAGAGAGCTGATCTCTGAAAGCCTTTAGCGCGTTCCAGACCACTCGCAACTCCAGGAGATTGATCTGAAAACCTGTTTCCTGGAGGGACCAACTCCCTCGAGTGTGAAGCCCATTGACATGAGCTCCCCACCCCAGGAGAGACGCATCCGTCATCAGCACTTTTTGCGTCTGAGGAATTTGAAAGGGACGTCCCAGGGTCAAATTGGAGCGCATTGTCCACCAATGCAGGGAGGTGAGAAAACTCATGGACAGTTGGATCACGTCCTCTAGATTTCCCACAGCTTGAAACCACTGGGAAGCTAGGGTCCATTGAGCTGATCGCATGTGAAGACGGGCCATGGGAGTCACATGAACTGTCGAGGCCATGTGGCCGAGCAATATCAACATCTGCTGAGCTGTGATCTGCTGAGACGCTCGTACCCAGGAAACAAGGGACAAAAGATTGTCTGTCCTCGCCTCAGGAATGTAGGCATGAGCAGTCTGGGAGTCTAGCAGAGCTCCTATGAATTCGAGTCTTTGCACTGGAAGAAGATGGGACTTTGGATAATTTATCACAAACCCTAGTAGCTGCAGGAGTTGAATAGTCATCTGCATGGACTGTAGAGCTCCTGCCTCCGAGGTGTTCTTTACCAGCCAATCGTCGAGATAAGGGAACACATGCACTCCCAGCCTGCGTAGAGATGCCGTCACGACTGCCAGGCATTTTGTGAACACCCTGGGCGCAGAGGCGAGACCAAATGGTAGCACACAGTACTGAAAATGCTGTGTTCCCAGACGGAATCGAAGATCCTGTCTGTGAGTTGGCAGTATTGGGATGTGAGTATAAACATCCTTTAAGTCCAGAGAGCATAGCCAATCGTTTTTCTAAATCATGGGAAGAAGGGTGCCCAGGGAAAGCATCCTGAACTTTTCTCACACCAGATATCTGTTCAGGGCCCTTAGGTCTAGGATGTGACATATCCCCCCTGTTTTCTTTTCCACAAGTATCTGGAATAGAATCCCAGCCCTTCCTGCCCCGGTGGCACAGGCTCGACTGCATTGGCGCTGAGAAGGGCGGAGAGTTCCTCTGCAAGTACCTCCTTGTGCTGGAAGCTGAAGGACTGAGCTCCCGGTGGACAATTTGGAGGTTTGGAGATCAAATTGAGGGAGTATCCTAGCAGGACTATTTGGAGAACCCACCGGTCGGAGGTTACAAGAGGCCACCGTTGGTGAAAAAAAACCTTAACCTCCCTCCTCCCGGTAGATCGTCCGGCACGGACACTTTTATATCAGCTATGCTCGCCTGGAGCCAGTCAAAAGCCCGTCCCTTGCTTTTGCTGGGGAGCTGCAGGGGCCTGTTGAGACTGTAGACGTGAACGAGCACGCTGGGGCTTAGCCTGAGCAGGCTGGCGAGCAGGTGGATTGTACCTACGCTGCTTATAAGCATAGGGAGCATTCCTCCTCCCCCCATAAAAACGTCTACCTGATGAGGTAGACGCTGAAGGCGTTCGGTGGGAAAGTTTGTCAAATGTGGTGTCCCACTGGTGGAGCTGTTCTACCACCTGTTCGACCCGCTCACCAAAACTGTTACCCTCCCCCCCCCCCCCCCCCCCCCCCCCACCGGCAAGGAGCATCCGCAATCCGCTGCTGGACTCTATTCTCCAGGTCAGAGGCACGCAGCCATGAGAGTCTGCGCATCACTATACCTTGAGCAGCGGCCCTGGATGCAACATCAAAAGTGTCGTAAACACCCCTGGACAGGAATTTGCAACATGCCTTCAGCTGCCTGACCAGCTCCTGAAAAGGCTTGGCCTGCTCCGACGGGAGCTTATCGACCAAGTCCGTCAGCTGCCTCACATTGTTCAGCAAGTGGATGCTCATGTAGAGCTGGTAGGACTGAATCTTGGGACACGAGCATAGCAGAATTGTAGGCCTTCCTCCCAAAAGAGTCCAGAGTACTAGGCTCCCGCCCCGGGGGTGCCGAGGCGTAATCTCTAGTACTCTTGACTTTCTTGAGAGCCAGATCCACAACTCCAGAGTCATGAGGCAACTGGGTCTTCATCAACTCTGGGTCCTCGTGGATCCGATACAGGGACTCAATCTTTTTGGGGATAGTGGGATTACTTAAGGGTTTCGTCCAGTTCGCCAACAATGTCTGCTTCAGGACATTATGAAGGGGAACAGTGGACGACTCCTTAGGTGGCGAAGGATAGTCCAGGACCTCAAACATCTCAGCCCTGGGCTCATCCTCAGTAACCACTGGGAAGGAAATGGCCGTAGACATTTCCTGGACAAAGGACGAGAAAGACAGACTCTCAGGGTGAGAAAGCTTTCTCTCTGGCGAAGGAGTGGGATTAGAAGGAAGACCACAAGACTCCTCATCAGAGAAATATCTGGGGTCTTCCTCTGCCTCCCACAAGGCCTCACCTTCGGTATCGGACACCAGTTCACGAACTTCGGTCCGAAGCCGAGCCCGTCTCGATGCCGAGGAACTAAGTCCTCTATGGCGATGTTGAGAAGAAGACTCCCTCACCACCGGCGACGAAGCTCCCTCCAGTGACGTCGACGGGGACAGCGGACGCCGATGCTGCAAGCAGTACCGGTGTCGCAGTCCTCACCACGGGCGGGGAGCAAACCGCTGCATCTCTCGACGGTACTGATGGCGCAAGCACTGGCGGTACCGGAGCAGAAGGTTGCAGCAGTCCTTCAAGAATCCCCGGAAGTATGGCTCGGAGGTGCTCGTCTAGAGTGTCCGTCGAGCAAGGCTGTGGGGCTGGGCGACGAGGACAGAATCTGTCTGGGGCGTGGAGGCGGTGCCGGGCTGTCCGGAGAAGTGCGCATCGACATCTCCTGAATGGAGGGTGAGTGGTCCTCCTGGCGTCAACGCTTTCTAGGTGCCGATTCCCTCGGCGCCCCGGAGCTCTCAGTAGCGTGACGGGAAGGTGACCGATGACAGTGCTTCTTCACCTTAGCTTGAAGCACGGCAGCGGTACCTCCTGGTACTGACGAGGACGTAGAATCCACACGTCACCTCGGGGCCGGGTCCGAAGGACGGTCCCGGGGGGGGGGGGGGTGTCTTTACCGCAGGAGCCCTCAAGGCAAGTGGAGACCCACTCGATGACTCACTGTTACCAGCGTGGGATCTGTGGACAGCCATCACCTGCGCTCCGGACATCGATGCACCCTCCGATGCTGACATCGATACCGGTGATGACTTCGGTACCGCTCGCTCCGTCGAAAGACCGGACTGGGTGCCGAACAACAGGTTCCACTGAGCTGATCTCACCGCCTGGGTCCTCTTTTTTAGCTGAAGACACAGCGTGCAGGCGTTGGGACAATGACCAGCCCCCAAACACTGAAGACACGAGACGTGCCTATCAGTGAGCGAGATTGTCTGGCTGCACCGCGTGCACTTCTTGAAGCCGCTGGCAGGCTTCGAGGACATGGCCGGAAAAATTGTGCCGGCGAGGTCAAAATTCGCGATGGTGCCGAAAACAAGACACCAAAAAAGGGAAAAAAAAACCCGCAGAGGCGGCCAAAATGGCCGCTCACGACAAAGAAAGGAAACTTACGGGGAAAAACTAAAGAAATAGAGGAAACTTTTTTTTTTAAATGGTAGAACACGCGCGAACTCGTAAAACACGCCGAAACTCGGCGAAAAAGGCAAAGAAAAGCGGCGAAAACGCAGCAGGGGCCTCTCTGGGACATAGAACCACCGTAAAACAGCCGTCCTGAGCAGCGGAAAAGGAGAGACTGAGGAGCACGCGGGAAGACGGTCGCGCATGCACGGTTCGCGCATGTCCACGCGAGGGCTAGCAAACTTTGCTGCTAGGAAGATCTTCCAATCTGAGGCTGCCGTCGGACGTCACCCAATCGTGAGAACAAGCAGCCTGCATGTCCTCGGAGAAATGATATTACCAGTAGTATGCCACAATGTTCAGTTCTTGGGCGGGTTTTAACATTTTTGCAAACTATATTGCTGAAAGGCTGTCTGATAAGGTTTGCCTCTTTGCAGATGATACCAAAATCTGCAACTCAGTAGATACCCCTGATGGTGTAGCTAACGTTAACTCATTAGTGGCCAATGTTCCCATAATAAGCCATATGATAAACTGATTTGGTCCCATATGGGAACATTGGGCACTAATGGGTTAAGGACTTAGCGAAGCTAAAGGAATGGTCTGGAATTTGTCAGCTAAGATTTAATGCTAAAAAAAGTGAAGATACTTACCTGTAGCAGGTATTCTCAGAGGACAGCAGGCTGATTGTTCTCACATGTGGATCAAGGTTCGCGACGGCCCAGGAATCGGCATTTTGCAAGCAAAATATAAAAATACTTTTGTGAGAGTCTTCTGTCGCGCATGCGCAGACTGATTTCCTGCCCATCGCGTGAACACGTTCCTCAGTTAAATCTAAAATCATAAAAAGAAACAAATAACTCCAAAGGGGAGGTGGGCGGGTTTGTGAGAACAATCAGCCTGCTGTCCTCAGAGAATACCTGCTACAGGTTAGTATTTTCACTTTCTCCAAGGACAAGCAGCTGCTTGTTCTCACATGTGGGGTATCCCTAGCAACCAGGCTCAATTAAAGCAACTAACAATGGTCAATTGGGCCTCGCAACGGCAAGGACATAACTTAGATTGACCTGAAACCATAAACAGCTGAGTGCAGCCTGGAACAGAACAAAAATGGGTCTGGGGAGTGGAGTTGGATTCTAAACCCCAAACAGATTCTGCAGCAATGACTGCCCAAACCAACAGTCGCGTCGGGTATCCTGCTGAAGGCAGTAGTGAGATGTGAATGGGTGGACTGATGACCACGTTGCAGCCTTGCAAATCTTCTCAATGGAGGCTGACTTTAAGTGAGCCACTGACGCAGCCATGGATCTGACATTATGAGCCATGACATGGCCCTCTAGAGTCAATCCAGCTTGGGCATAAGTGAAGGAAATGCAATCTGCTAGCCAATTGGAGATTGTGCATTTTCAGATGGAGACTCCACTCCTGTTGGGATTGAAAGAAACAAACAACTGGGCGGTCTGTCTAAAGGGCCTTGTCCGCTCCACGTAAAAGGCCAATGCTCTCTTGCAGTCCAAGGTGTGCAAACTGCTTTCACCAGGGCGGGTATGAAGACAGGGAAAAATGTTGGCAAGACAATTGACTGGTTCAGATGGAACTCCAACACCACCTTAGGCAGGAACCTAGGGTGCGTGCAGAGGACTACTCCGTTGTGATGAAATTTGATATAAGGTGCATGAACTACTAAGGCCTGAAGCTCACTGACCCTATGAGCTGAAGTAATAGCCACCAAGGAAATGACCTTCCAGGTCAAGTACTTCAGATGGCAGTAATTCAGTGGCTCAAAAGGAGCTTTCATCAGCTGGGTGAGATCGACGTTGAGATCCCATGACACTGGTGGAGGTTTGACCGGGGGCTTTGACAAAAGCAAACCTCTCATGAAGCGAACAACTAAAGGCTGTCCAGAGATAGGCTTACCCTCTACATGGCAATGATAAGCACTAATCGCACTAAGGTGAACTCTTACGGAGTTACTACTACTAAACATTTCTAAAGCGCTACTAGGATTACGCAGCGCTGTACAATTTAACATGGAAGGACAGTCCCTGCTCAAGGAGCTTACAATCTAAGAGACAAATGTACAGTCAATCTGATAGGTCAGGCAGATTGGGGCAGTCTATATGTTCGAAAGGTTAGGTTCCGAAAGCAGCATTGAAGAGGTGAGCTTTAAGCAAGAGTCTTGAGACCAGACTCTGACAAGTGCAAAAGGTATTCAAGCAGGATCTGTGTAGGACAAGAAAGAGGATCTAGGGCTTTGCTGTCACACCAGACTGCAAACCTCCATTTGAAAAAGTAACACTTCTTCATGGAATCTTTTCTAGAAGCAAGACTCTGGAGACACCCTCTGAAAGACCCAAGTAGGCGAATTCTAAGCTCTCAACATCCATGCCGTGATTGATTGAGTGGCAAAAAGATCCACCGAGGGGGTGCCTCACGCTCAAAAGATCTTGCGTCCTACGCCCATGTTCAGTGACCACTTGTGAGGTTGCATTATTCTGCTCCACCTGTCGGCCAGACTGTTGTTTGTCTGCCAGATAAGTGGCTTGGAGAAACATGCTGTGACAGCGAACCCAATGCCACATCTGGACGGCTTCCTGACCCAGAGGGCAAGATCCGGTGCCCCCCTGCTTGTTGGTGTAAAACATTGTCTGTCTGACTTAAGATCACTTGGTTGGACAGCCGATCTCAAAGCCTTTAGAGCTCTTAATTCCAGGAGATTGATCTGAAGACCTTTTTCCTGAAAGAACCTGGCTCCCTCAGCCCATCTACATGAGACCCCCACCCCAGGAGAGATGCATCCGTCAGCACTTTTTGTGTCTGAGGAACTTGGCACTGTCGTCCCATGGTCAAATTGGATCAAATCGTCCACCACTGAAGAGAATTTCGAAATTCAGTGGACAGTTGGATTACATCCTCTAGATCCCTCGCAGCTTGAAACCACTGGGAAGCTAGGGTCCATTGAGCTGATCTCATATGTAGGCGTGCCATGGGCATTACATGAACTGTGGAAGCCATGTGCCCCAGAAGTCTCAACATCTGCCGAGCCGTGACCTGCTGAGATGCTCGAACTATGGACAGCAGGGAAAGAAGGTTGTCCACCCTTGCCTCGGGAAGATAAGCTCGAGCTGTCTGTGTGTCCAGCAGAGCTCCAATGAATTCCAATTTTTGGCCTGGGGTGAGATGGGACTTGGGATAATTGATGACGAATCCCAGTAGCTCCATTCACATGGACTCCAGAGCACCTTCCTTGGAGGTGTTCTTCACCAGCCAATCGTTAAGATAAGGAAACACATGCATTCCCAGTCTGAGTAGCGATGCTGCGACTACAGCTAGGCATTTTGTAAACACTCTGGGCGCAGACGCCAGGCCAACAGGCAGTACACGATAGTGAAAGTGCTGTGCTCCCAGCTGAAATCGAAGATACTTCCTGTGAGCTGGAAGTATCAAGATGTGTGTGTAATCATCCTTTAAGTCCAGAGAGCATAGCCAATCGTTTTCCTGAATCATGGGAAGAAGTGTACCCAGGGAAACCATGCGGAACTTTTCTCAAAAAAAATAAATTTGTTCAGGGCCCTTAGATCTAGGATGGGACGCATCCCCCCTGTTTTCTTCTGCACCAGGAAGTAACTGGAATAGAATCCCAGCCCTTCTTCCCCTGGTGGAACGGGTTCGACCACTTGGGCCTGTAGAAAGGCGGAGAGTTCCTCTGCAAGTACCTGCTTGTGCTGGGAGCTGTAGGACTGAGCTCCCAGTGGGCAATTTGGAGGCTTGGATTCCAGATTGAAGGTGTATCCTAACTGGACAATTTGAAGAACCCACCGGTCGGAGGTTATGAGAGGCCACCTTTTGGTGAAAAAACATTAACCTCCCCCCAACTGGCAAGTTGTCCGTTATGGACACGTTTACTGGGGCTATGCTGAACTGGAGCCAGTCATTTTTTTTTTTTATTTTTTTTTTATTTACGTCAATTTATATACCGTATCTTATTGCTACTGCAAGACAGAACGGTTTACAATTTATAAAATAAAAGAAGCAATACAATATGTACAGGTTGGACAAACATTAGAACTCCAGTCATTACAGGAAAGCACAGCAAACCCACAAACTAGCTACATAAGATGAAAAACAGTATAACTCATGATTTAGTATACAGGAGAGCACCGCAAATACAAGATTAAATACATAATATAATCTACACAGACAAAATACAGTTTTGATTTAATATATATTACAGATGCCCATTTATAACCTTTCTTCCATTATTCTAAATTCTGTTCTACATAATTGATAAAGTAGAAGGTTTTCAAAAGTTTCCGAAAATGAAAGTAAGATTTCTCAAGTCTGATCTCTTTTGGAAGGCCATTCCAAGAGAGGGAGACAAATAGAAAAAAGCCGAATTCCTGCTGGGGAGCCGCAGTGGCCTTAGTCGCACGCTGTTGACGAGAACGAGCGCGCTGGGACTAAGCCTGGACAGGCTGCCAAGAAGCAGGAGTGTACCTACGCCTAGCATAGGAATAGGGAGCACTCCTCTTCCCTCCAAAAAAACTTCCTAGATGGGGAGGTAGTAGCGGAAGACACCCGGTGAGAGAAACAATCCATAGCATCATTGTGTTTCTTGAGCTGGTCAACAAGATCCTCTACTTTCTCACCAAAACGGTTATCCCCCCAGCAAGGAACACCCCCATCCGCTGCTGGACCGAATGATCCAGGTCAGAGAAATGCATCACTATACCTTGGGCAGCGATCCTGGATGCTACATCAAAAGTGTCGAACGTACCCCTGGCCAGGAATTTTTGACATGCCTTCTGCTGCCGGCCACCTGGCCAAAAGGCTCGGCCTGCTCGGGAGGGCGTGCAACCACCAAGTTGGACAGTTGCCTCACCGAGTTCCACAAGTGGATGCTCGTGAAGAGCTGGTATGTTTGGATCTTGGCAGCGAGCATAGCGGCCTGATACGTCTTCCTCCCAAAAGAGTCCAAGGTTCTAGATTCTCTACCTGGGGGCGCAGAGGCATAGTCCCTAGTGCTCTTGGCTCTTTTGAGAGTAGAGTCCACCACCATGGAATTGGGAGGTAGCTGAGACCTCATCAATCCAGGCTCACCGTGGATTGGTGATTCAGTTTTTTTTTGGGATCACAGGATTAGACAGAGGGAACGGCCAGTTTCTCGTAAGGACTTCCTTCAGTACATTATGCAAAGGAGTCGTTGCAGCCTCTCTAGGTGGAGAAGGATAATCCAGGACTCGAGCATCTCAGCCCTGGGCTCATCCTCAACCTCCACAGGGAATGGAATAGCCTCAGCCATTTCCCGGACAAAGGAGGTAAAGGATAGACTCTCCAGTGGAGAGAGTCTCCTTTCTGGTGGAGGGGAAGGTTCAGAGGGAATCCCATAGGACTCGTCAGAAAAAAAAAGTACCTGGAATCTTCCTCTTCCTCCCACGAACACTCATCTTTAGTATTGAACAAAACATCCCTCAGAGCAGTCCGAAACTGAGCCTGCCTCGACACCGAGGAACGATGTCCTCGATGGCGGTGCCGAGAAATCGACGCCCACCTGGACCCTAGTGAACCTTCCTCCACCGACGTCGAAGGGGAGTCGACCTGGGTGGCAGCCGACACCAATACTGCAGGCGGCACCAAGGTTGGGGTCCTCAGCACAGGTGAAGGGCCAGATGCTGCTGCAGCAGACTGTACGGAATGCGCAAGTACCCCTGACACCGAAGCAGACTGGCGCAGTAATCCTTCCAGAAGCTCTGTAAGCAGGGTCCTGATGCAATCATCGAGAACTGCCATCGGACAAGGCTGCGGGGTCGGTAAAGGAGCCAGTGGCAGAATCTGCTGAGGCTCAGGAGCAGGTACCGGGCTACCAGAAGACCAACGCATCGGAACCTCCTGAATAGAGGGGGAGCGATCCTCTCGGCGCCAATGCTTCTCGGGTGCCGATTCCCTCGACGCCCCGGAGCTCCCGGCACCGTGTGTCGAAGGAGAACGATGACGGTGCTTCTTCGCCTTCGCTCGACGCACGTCATTGAGACTGCTCGGTACCGAGGACATGGAATCCTCACTCCTCGTAGGGGCCAGGTCCAACAAAGGTCGGCCCTGGGGGGCCTGCACAGCAGGAGGCCTCAAGGCAGGTGGAGGCCCACTCAATGCCTTACTGCTCCCAGCGCAAATAGGTCTTTCAGCAGCCATTACCTCTGCTCCCGAAGTCAATGCTTCCCTCGAAGTCGATGTCGTCGACGCCGCCGACCTCGGTACTGATGTCAAAGGACTGGACCCAGCCCCAAAAAGCTTTTCTCGTTGGTATTCTCAAGATGCTTGGGTCCGTTTCTTCATATGAAGACACAGACTACAAGCGGCTGGACTATGGTCGGGCCCAAGGCACTGGATACACCAGGCTTCTGTTTCAGTACCTGAGACGGTCTGGTTGCACCGAGTACAATGTTTGAAGCCACTGGGTGTCTTCGATGACATGGAAGGAAAAATGGATTCAGCGAAATCAAAAGATGCGATTGTGCCTGTTAAAAGAAAAAAGGGCACAAAAATAAGGGAACAACCCGGCCGCGTCGAAAACAAAGGAAACTTTAAAAGGTGGACAAAAGTAAAGGAAACTACGGGAACCTTTTTTTTTTTTTTTTTTTTTAACTGTAGAATTGAAAAGAAAAATAAGACAAAAAGCCAAAAAATTGTTGACTCTTTCCTGGGCCTCAGAGGAGTGCAGAAAAACTCTACCCCACCTCAATGCGGAGAAAAGAAAACTGAGGAACACATTCATGCGAAGGGTGGAAAATCAATCTGCACACGCACGCCAGAAGACTCTGGCAAAACTTTTTTTTTATATTTTGCTTGCAAAATGCCGATTCCTGGGCCGACACGAACGTCAACCCACATTTGAGAACAAGCAGCCTGCTTGTCCTGTGAGAATGCATGGTCATGTATTTGGGTTGCAAAAACCTGAGGGAATGGTACAGTTAGGGGTGAAGAACTTTTGTGTACAAAAGAGAAGCGGGACTTGTGTGTGATCGTATGCAATGATCTTAAGGCCAACAAACAAATAGAAAAGGTGACGGCAAAAGCTAGGATGCCTGGGTGCATAGGGAGAGGAATTGTCAGTAGGAAAAGGGAGGCAAGGATGCCCTTGGAGTGGAGGAGTAGCCTAGTGGTTAGTGCAGTGGACTTTGATCCTGGGGAACTGGGTTCAATTCCCACAGCAGCTCCTTGTGACTGTGGGAAAGTCACTTAACCCTCCATTGTCTCAGGTACAAAATAAGTCCCTATATATATGTAAACCGCTTTGAATGTAGTTGCAAAATACCACAGAAAGGTGGTAGTCCCATTTCCCTTTCCCTGTACAATACTCTGGCAAGACCTCATTTAGAATATCGTATACAACTCTGGCGAAACCTCATTTAGAATATTGTATACAATTCTGGCGAGATCTCATTTAGAATATTGTATACAATTCTGGAGACTGCACCTTCAAAAAGATATAAACAGGATCGAGTTGGTCCAGAAGGTGGCAACTGAAATGGTGGGTGGTCTTCATCATAGCGCATATGAGGACAGACTTAAAGATCTTAAGATGAATACTTTGTAAGAAAGGTGGGAGAGGAGAGAGATAATGAAGATACTTACCTGTAGCAGGTATTCTCCGAGGACAGCAGGCTGGACATCACCACGCATGGGTCATCGTCCGCGATGGCCCAGGAGCTCCGGAAATTAACAAAAAAAACTTCTAGAAGCAGCGAGACGGGCGCGGGGACAACGTACCGGCATGCGCGAGTGACTTCCCGCCTGCGACGCCCGCGCGCTTCCCTCAGTTATATAACAAGCAAACTAGAACAAAACAACTCCTAAGGGGAGGAGGGAGGGTTGTGATGATGTCCAGCATGCTGTCCTCAAAGAATACCTGCTACAGGTAAGTATCTTCATTTTCTCTGAGGACAAGCAGGCTGGACATCACCACGCATGGGGTATCCCTAGCACCCAGGCTCACTCAAAACAATGAACAGTGGTCAATTGGGCCTCGCAACGGCGAGGACATAACTGAGATTGACCTGAAAACAAACACAACTAAGTGAGAGTGCAGCCTGGAACAAAACAGAAATGGGCCTAGGAGGGTGGAGTTGGATTCTGAACCCCAAACAGATTCTGTAACACCGACTGCCCAAACCGACTGTCGCGTCGGGTATCTTGCTGAAGGCAGTAATGAGATGTGAATGTGTGGACAGATGACCACGTCGCAGCCTTGCAAATCTCTTCAATGGAAGCTGACTTTAAGTGAGCCACTGACGCAGCCATGGCTCTAACATCATGAGCCGTGACATGGCCCTCCAAGGTCAGCCCGGCTTGGGCATAAGTGAAAGAAATGCAATCTGCTAGCCAATTGGAGATTGTGCGTTTTCCGATGGCAACCCTCATCTTGTTGGGATCAAACGAAACAAACAACTGGGTGGACTGTCTGTAGGGCTTCGTCCGCTCCACGTAAAAGGCCAATGCTCTCTTACAGTCCAAGGTATGCAACTTGTCCTCACCAGGGCGGGTATGAGGTCGGGGAAAAAATGTTGGCAAGACATTTGACTGGTTCAGATGGAACTCCGACACCACCTTCGGCAGAAACGTAGGATGAGTGCGGAGAACTACTCTGTTATGATGAAATTTAATGTAGGGAGCATGAACCACTAGGGCTTGGAGCTCACTGACTCTACAAGCTGAAGTAACAGCCACCAAGAAAATGACCTTCCAGGTCAAGTACTTCAGATGGCAGGAATTCAGTGGCTCAAAAGGAGCTTTCATCAGCTGGGTGAGAACGACGTTGAGATCCCATGACACTGGTGGAGGTTTGACAGGGGGCTTTGACAAAAGCAAACCTCTCATAAAACGAACAACTAAAGGCTGTCCAGAGATAGGCTGACCTTCTACACGGTGATGATAAGCACTGATTGCACTCAGGTGAACTCTTACTGAGTTAGTCTTAAGACCAGACTCTGATAAGTGCAGAAGGTATTCAAGCAGGGTCAGTGTAGGACAAGAGAAAGGATCTAGGGCCTTGCTGTCACACCAGACGGCAAACCTCCTCCATTTAAAACCATAACTCCTTTTCGTGGAATCTTTCCTGGAAGCAAGCAAGACTCGGGAGACACCTCTGAGAGGCCTAAAGAGGCAACTTCTAAGCTCTCAACATCCAGGCCGTGAGAGCCAGGGACTGGAGGTTGGGATGTAGAAGCGACCCCTGGTTCTGAGTGATGAGGGTCGGAAAACAGTCCAATCTCCACGGTTCTTCTGACGACAAGTCCAGAAGAAGAGGGAACCATATCTGACGGGGCCAGAAAGGTGCTATCAGAATCATGGTTCCGCGGTCTTGTTTGAGTTTCAGCAGAGTTTTCCCTACTAAAGGAATGGGAGGATACGCGTACATGAGACCCCCTCCCCCAATGAAGGAGAAAGGCATCCGACGCCAGTCTGTCGTGGGCCTGAAGCCTGAAACAGAATTGAGGAGCCTTGTGATTGTACTGAGTGGCAAAAAGATCCACCAAGGGGGTGCCCCACGCTCGGAAGATCTTGCGGACAACGTTCATGTTCAAAGACCACTTGTGAGGTTGCATTATCCTGCTCAACCTGTCGGCCAGACTGTTTACGCCTGCCAGATATGTGGCCTAGAGAAGCTTGCCATGCTGGCGAGCCCACAGCCACATCCTGACGGCTTCCTGACACAGAGGGTGAGATCTGATGCCCCCCTGCTTGTTCGTGTAATACATGGCAACCTGATTGTCTGTTTGAATTAGGATAATTTGATTGGACAGCCGATCTTTGAAAGTCTTCAGTGCATTCCAGATCGCTCGTAATTCCAAGAGGTTGATCTGAAGATGCGTTTCCTGGAAGGACCAAACTCCTTGAGTGTGAAGCCCATCGACATGAGCTCCCCACCCTTGAAGGGATGCATCCGTTGTCAGCACCTTTTGTGGCAGAGGAATTTGGAATGGGTGTCCCAAGACCAGATTGGAAACAATGGTCCACCAGTGAAGGGAATTGCAAAATTCGGTGGAAAGATGGATGACATCCTCTAGATTCCCCGTAGCCTGACACCACTGGGAAGCTAGGGTCCACTGAGCTGCTCTCATGTGTAGTTGTGCCATGGGAGTCACATGAACTGTCGAGGCCATATGGCCAAGAAGTCTTAACATCTGCCGAGCTGCGATCTGTTGCAACGCTCGAGTCAAGGACACTAGGGACAGAAGGTTGTGTGCCCTCGCCTATGGTAGATAGGCTCGAGACGTCTGTGTGTTCAACAGAGCTCCTATAAACTCCAATTTCTGAACGGGAACCAGATGGGACTTGGGATAATTGATGACAAACCCCAGAAGTTCCAGCAGTTGGATAGTGAACCGCATGGATTGCAGAGCTCCTGCCTCCGAGGTGCTCTTTACCAGCCAATCGTCGAGGTAAGGGAACACATGCACTCCCAAGTCTGCGTAGCGATGCTGCGACAACTGCCAAGCATTTTGTGAATACCCTGGGCGCAGATGCAAGACCAAAGGGCAGTACGCAGTACTGAAAATGCTGAGTTCCCAAGCGAAATCTGAGGTACTGCCTGTGAGCTGGAAGCACCAAGATGTGAGTGTAGGCGTCCTTCAAGTCCAGAGAGCATAGCCAGTCGTTTTCCTGAACCATGGGGAGAAGGGTGCCTAGGGAAAGCATCCTGAACTTTTCTCGGACCAGGAATTTGTTCAGGCCCCTTAGGTCTAGGATGGGACGCATCCCCCGTTTTCTTTTCCACAAGGAAGTACCTGTAATAGAATCACAGCCTTTCTTGTCCGGGTGGAACGGGCGCAACCGCATTGGCGCTGAGAAGAGTGGAGAGTTCCTCTGCAAGTACCTGCTTGTGGTGGGAACTGAAGGATTGAGGTGGACAATTTGGAGGTATTGATTCCAGATTGAGAGTGTATCCGGACCGGACTATTTGAAGAACCCACCTGTTGGAGGTTATCAGAGGCCACCTTTGGTGAAAAAACATAAGCCTCCCTCCGACAGGAAGATCGTCTGGCACCGATACCTTGATGTCGGCTAGGCTTCTCTGGAGCCAGTCAAAAGCCCGTCCCCTGTGTTTGCTGGGGAGCCCTAGGGGCCTGAGGCGCACGCCGCTGACAAGAGTGGGGTTGCTGGGGTCGAGCCTGAACAGGCTGTCTGGAAGCAGGAGTGTACCTACGCCTGCCAGAGGAATAGGGAGCACTCCGCCTCCCTCCATAAAACCTCCTAGAAGAGTAGGTAGTAGCAGAAGGTGTCCGGTGGGCGAGAGAATCCATAGCATCATGATGCTTTTTTAGTGAATCACCCATATCCTCAACCTTCTCTCCAAAAAGATTGTCCCCCCGGCAAGGAACAGCCACCATACGGTGCTGGGTCTTCTGATCCAGGTCCGAGACACGCAGCCAGGAGAGTCTGTGCATCATGATACTTTGTGCAGCCAACCGGGATGCAGCGTCAAAAGAATCAAAAGCTCACCTGGCCAGGAATTTGCAACACGCCTTCTGCTGCCTGACCACCTGGTGAAAAGGCTCGGCAAGCTCAGGAGGAAGAGCTTCAACCAAACCGGACAGTTGCTTTATCGAGTTCCGTAAGTGGATGCTGGTGTGCAGCTGTTATGTTTGAATCTTGGCAGCGAGCATTCCGGCCTGATACGTATGCCTCCCAAAAGAATCCAAGATCCTAGACTCTCTGCCCGGGGGCGCCGAAGCATAGTCCCTAGTACTCTTGGATCTTCTGAGAGCAGAGTCCACCACCATGGAATCGTGAGGAAGTTGGGCCTTCACCATCACAGGCTCACCATGGACTCTGTACTGAGACTCGGACTTCTTTTTGACAACTGAATTAGATAGCGGGCAAGACCAATTCCGCAACATCACTTCCCTGAGTGTACTGTGCAGGGGGGCCATTGCAACCTCTTTTGGTGGAGAAGGATAATCCAGGACCTCGAACATCTCGGCCCTGGGCTCATCCACAGCCTCCATGGGAAAAGGACTGTCCCTAGACATTTCCCGCACAAAAGATGAAAAGGAGAGACACTCAGGTGGAGAATTGCCTAACGTCAATAGGTGGAGTGAGATCAGACGAAAGCCCCTGAGAATCTTCCTCCGAAAAATATCTGGGGTCTTCCTCCTCACTCCATGAGTGCTCCTGTTCGGTATTTGACAATAGCTCTCGAAGAGCAGCCTGAACCCGATCCTGCCTCGACCTGGAGGAGTGATGTCCTCGCGAAGGGCGTCGAGAAGTGGACCCCTGCGAAGCTTCCTCCACCGATGTCGAGGGAGAGTCCACCCGGGTGGCAGCCGGTTCAGGCACCGCAACTGGTACCGAGGGCGGAGACCTCCACACATGAGATGGGCCAGGCGCCGTCTCAGCAGTAGGTACCACAGGTGCAAGCACCTGCGGTACCGAGGCAGAAGGACGGATCATCCCTTCCAAAAGACCTGGAAGCATGGCCCGGAGACACTCACCAAGGGCTGCCATCGGAACAAGCTGGGGGGCCGGTGCAGGAGTCAGTGCCAGAATCAGATGAGGTTCGAGAACCGGTACCTGGCTGCCAGACGACCGACACGTCGGCACCTCTTGAATGGAGGGTGAGCGGTCCTCCCAGTGCCGACACTTCTCGGGTGCCGACTCCCTCGGCTCCCCGGAGCTCTCGGTACCATGACGGGAGGGAGACCGATGGCGACGCTTCTTAGCCTTCGCCTGACGCCTGTCATCGACACTCCTCGGTACCGATGAAGAGGACGTGGAACTCTCACGCCTCTTCGGGGCCGGGTCCCACTCAGAGCGGTCCCGGGGGGCCTGCATAGCAGTAGGCCTCGAGACGGGTGGAGACCCACTCGATGCCTCGCTGCTCCCAGCGGTAACAGGTCTCTCGGCAGCCATTACCTGGACTCTCGATGCCGCTTCCCTCCTCGCCAATGTCGATGCCGTCGACCTCAGTACCGATGTCAATGCCGACGTCAAAGGTCCGGACCGATCTGGAAAATGCTTCTCACGCTGAGACTCTCGAGACACCTGGGTCCGCTTTTTAATTAATTTACAAAGCTTACATGAAGCAGGTAAATGGTCGGGCCCGAGGCACTGGCGACATCAAGTATGAGGATCGGTCGACGAGATGGTCCGGTTGCAGCGGGAACAGCATTTGAAGCCGCTGGGAGTCCTCGATGACATGAGATGAAAAATGAAAAATCAAACGGCTCGATGGTGTCGATGAAAAGGCATAAAAAAGGAAGGTACTCGACCGGGCGGCCTAAACGCGACCGCCACCGATGGGAGAAAGGAAACTTACCAAGTCGAAAAAAACTACGAGAAAACGGATGTTTTGGGGTTTTTTGTTTTTTTAGACTAAGAAGAAGAATAAAATAAGAAAAAAAGGGCAAAAAGAAGAACCGGAGCGCGTAAACGCAACGCTAAAACGTCTCCTGGGCCCAAACAACGCGAGGAGCAGCAGAAAAACTCCTCCACTTCGCGAAGCGGAAAAAAGGAAACTGAGGGAAGCGCGCGGGCATCGTGGGCGGGAAGTCACTCGTGCATGCGCGGTGCGTTGTCCCCGCGCCTGTCGCGCTGCTTCTAGAAGTTTTTTTTGTTAATTTCCTGAGCTCCTGGGCCGTCGCGGACGACGACTCATGCGTGGTGATGTCCAGCCTGCCTGTCCTCGGAGAAATGAAAGAGACACTCCTATGCAGCATAAATGCACTGGAGGAGAGTCTCCTTTTTTTAACAGCTTTTATTGAAAAATGCAACAAATCACAAGAGGAAGTAGTCCATTTGGACATATCAGCCACAAACATAGCTTAACATGTCTCAACGATTAACCTCTCATTGGCAAGCTATGCATGCAGTTTAAATCCCCTCCCCCTCCTGGAAATCCCCTCCCATATTCTCAACAGTCTTTATACGAGAAGAATGGAGGAGTCCAGGAGGAGAGTCTCTTTCAACTGAAAGGAAGCTCTGGAACGAGAGGGCATAGGATTAAGGTAAAGTAACCTGTGGAAATACCTCTTCACAGAAAGGGTGGTAAATTTGTGAACGGCCTCCTGGTGGAAGTGGTGGAGACAAAATCACTATCTGAATTCAAGAGAGAAGACAAGTAAATAGGATCTCTAAGGGAGTGATAGGGAGAGTAGACGGCATTCATG
Organism: Microcaecilia unicolor; assembly: GCF_901765095.1. Taxonomy (NCBI): domain Eukaryota; kingdom Metazoa; phylum Chordata; class Amphibia; order Gymnophiona; family Siphonopidae; genus Microcaecilia; species Microcaecilia unicolor. The sequence continues at coordinate 17,413,835 of NC_044043.1, read as the reverse complement.
GGCAGACTGGATAGGCAATATGGTCTTTATCTCCTACATTTTTCTCTGTTTCATTTTTCTAGGCTTCTATAATAGTACATCTCACCTTCCACGGGAGCTGCGCCTGGAAGTGGCTGGCTGGCAGGCTGGACATTGCCATTCACCCTCTGGTATGTCATAAAGTGCCGGTCTCAGACAGAAGAGGTGGAAGGCTTTATTACACTCATCACACAAGATCAACTTATCGTCTTCACCTGAGAAGGGAAAGAAAAACATGAATCCAAAACCCTAAAGCCATACTGCTTCTCATCCTAAGAGTACAGATTCTGGGCATGAAATAAATAAAGCAGATTGCTGAAAGACTGTAAAATATACGAGTAGTTCACAGGTACAAAGGGGCAAAGCCAGTGAATATTTTACAACAAACATTTACACAATGGTCACTGCAAACAAAGCAATACATTCTTGCAGCCTGTAATCTAAGTACATAAGTATTGCCATACTGGGACAGACAAAGTCCATCAAGCCCAGCATCCTGTTTCCAACAGTGGCCAAACCAGGTTACAAGTACCTGGCAAGATCCCAAAACAGCACAATACATTTTATGCTGCTTATCCTAAAAATATGAAGTGGATTTTCCCCAAGTCCATTTTAATAGTGGTCTATGGACTTTTCCTTTAGGAAGCCATCCAAACATTTTTTAAACTCCGCTAACTGTTTTTACAACATTTTCTGATGCGAAAGCCCCCACTCTCCAGGAAATGAAGCGCATTGATAGTGGCTCCGCCTGGTGAGCAGACGTTGTTCTTCAGCTGCCCGTGGTGCTGCTCAGAGTCCAAGAGCATTTTTGCAGCTCCCAGTAAAGCCTGAGCCCCAAGCTGCACAGCCAGTCTGTGAGGAAGTCCCATCTTTATCCCTCCATCTGCCAGTGCATCCAGGGCTGTGAAGGCGTAAGCAATTCCACTGCCACTGAGTCCTTTCACAGCATCAATCAAATCTTCTTCCAACATCAGCTACTTGAGGAGCTAGCCATCCTCCACTTCAGCATGTGTACCTGTAGAATAGACTGTGGAACCTTCCCGAACAATTATTAGGAAGGATTCTGATTTGTATATGAAGGAGTGTGGTGGTGGTGTTTGGGGGGGGGGGGGGGGGGGGGGGGGGGGGGGGTAAAGTTTTCATTTTTTGTATGTTTTATATTATTGTATTAATTTTCTTTCATGCTTTGAGCATTTTTGGTAAGGCATGTAATCAAACTGAATAAATGAAATGAAATTTATGGTGAAGTATAATGGGTTAACAAATTTGCAGAGGATACAAAATTATTCAAAAATTGGATTGCGAGGAACTGCAGCAAGACCTTGCTGCACTGAAGGACTGCACCTGAAGTCCCATACTTAAACCAAAGCCAGCTTCTCCCGTATCTTGTACCTAGGCTCTCAACACTATTCCCTACCGTTACTCCCTAAATTTGCCCCAAGCATTTTAATTGCTGTCATACTCGTACCTCCATCAGCTCCCTGGTAGCATATTTCAGGCCTTTTTTTTTTTTTTTGTTACATTTGTACCCCGCGCTTTCCCACTCATGGCAGGCTCAATGCGGCTTACATGGGGCAATGGAGGGTTAAGTGACTTGCCCAGAGTCACAGGGAGCTGCCTGTGCCGGGAATGGAACTCAGTTCCTCAGTTTCCCAGGACCAAAGTCCACCACCCTAACCACTAGGCCACTCCTCCACTCCATCTTCCTCGTTGGTTCTCAAAAGTTTAATAATTAATTCAACAACCAAGACCTTATCTATGGATCACATTGTAATAATTCAAAACAGCTGTTCTACATTTTCAGGTTGTTTCTATGGGTTACTGTTGAATATGAGAACAAAGCAGAACAATCCCACCTTGTCCTCCTAAAAGCTTCCTAGAAAGCTTCATTTTAATCAGAAGCTTCTTCTAAGATGACCTCATATTAGTGTTTTCTAACCCTGTCCTGGGGCGAAACAGTTGAGTTTTTAGAATTGCCACAATATAAATATGCATGAAATAGATTTCCATATACTGAAATGATTTGCAAAACTAGGCCATGTGCCTCCAAGACAGAGATAAGAAACTATTGAATATTATTGCTTGAAAATACAGTCATCTCTCCTTCCCTTGCTAATGATGACCCAAGATTTCCTCCTGTTTCTCTTCTGCTCAAATCAGAACTAGCCCTTCTAGGAATACTATGCCATTAGCATTTATTTCAAATCTATTCATGGTTGCTACCCCATTTTTATTATCCTCCTCCCATCTGGTCAAGCCATTACAAATACAGTTCTCTGCTTTAGAAGCACATAGTATGTTCTCTCTGTACCCTGAGGCTAATCAGTACATGTGACTCCTGCATGATGGCTGGACTCCCTCCAAAGGATCCCTAGCCCCCAGGCTCACTCAAAACAACAAACAGTGGTCAATTGGGCCTCGCAACAGCGAGGACATAACTGAGATTAACCTAAATAGAAACTAACAGAGTGCAGCCTGGAACAGAATAAAAATGGGCCTAGGGTGGTGAAGTTGGATTCTAAACCCCAAACAGATTCTGCAGCACCGACTGCCCAAACCGACTATTACGTCGGGTATCCTGCTGTAGGCAGTAATGAGATTTGAATGTGTGGACAGATGACCACGTCGCAGCCTTGCAAATCTCTTCAATAGTGGCTGACTTCAAGTGGGCCACTGACGCAGCCATGGCTCTAACTCTATGAGCCGTGACATGACCCTCAACAGTCAGCCCAGCTTGGGCGTAAGTGAAGGATATGCAATCTGCTAGCCAGTTGGAGATGGTGCGTTTCCCGACGGCCACTCCCCTTCTGTTAGGATCAAAAGAAACAAACATTTGGGCAGAGTCTGAAGGGGCTTGTCCGCTCCACATAGAAGGCCAATGCTCGCTTGCAGTCCAACGTGTGCAACTGACGTTCAGCAGGACGGGTATGTGGCAGGGAAAAAATGTTGGCAAGACAATTGACTGGTTCAGATGGAACTCTGACACCACCTTTGGCAAGAACTTAGGGTGAGTGCGGAGGACTACTCTGTTGTGATGAAATTTAGTATAAGGAGCATGAGCCACCAAGGCTTGAAGCTCACTGACTCTACGAGCTGAAGTAACAGCCACCAAGAAAATGACCTTCCAGGTCAAGTACTTCAGATGGCAGGAATTCAGTGGCTCAAAAGCAGGTTCCATCAGCTGGGTGAGAACGATGTTGTGATCCCATGACACTGTAGGAGGCTTGACAGGGGGCTTTGACAAAAGCAAACCTCTCATGAAGCGAACAACTAAAGGCTGTCCAGAGGTAGGCTTACCTTCCACACGATAATGATAAGCACTAATTGCACTAAGGTGGACCCTTACAGAGTTGGTCTTCAGACCAGACTCAGACAAGTGCAGAAGGTATTCAAGAAGGGCCTGTGTAGGACAAGAACAAAGATCTAGGGCCTTGCTGTCACACCAGACGGGAAACATCTACCATTTGAAATAATAACACCTCTTCGTGGAATCTTTTCCGGAAGTAAGCAAGACTCGGGAGACACCCTCAGAAAGGCCCAAGGAGGCGAAGTCTACGCTCTCTACATCCAGGCCGTGAGGGCCAGGGACTGGAGGTTGGGATGCAGAAGCGCCCCCTCGTTCTGAGTTATGAGGGTTGGAAAACACTCCAATCTCCACGGTTCTTCGGAGGACAACTCCAGAAGAAGAGGGAACCAGATCTGACACAGCCAGAAGGGAGCGATAAGAATCATGGGCCCGCGATCCTGCTTGAGTTTCAGCAAAGTCTTCCCTACCAAGGGTATGGGAGGATACGCATACAGAAGGCCCTTCCCCCAATAAAGGAGAAAGGCATCTGAAGCTAGTCTGCCGTGGGCCTGAAGTCTGGAATAGAACTGAGGGACCTTGTGATTGGTCTGAGTAGCAAAAAGATCGACCAAAGGGGTGCCCCATGCTTGGAAGATCTGAAGTACCACTCAAGTTCAGAGACCACTCGTGAGGTTGTATTATCCTGCTCAATCTGTCAGCCAGACTGTTTACGCCTGCCAGATACGTGGCTTGGAGAAACATGCCATGACAGCGAGCCCAAAGCCACATCTGGACGGCTTCCTGACACAGAGGGCGAGATCCGGTGCCCCCCTGCTTGTTGATGCAGTATATGGCAACCTGATTGTCTGTCTGAATTTGAATAATTTGATTGGACAGCCAATCTCTGAAAGCCTTTAGCGCGTTCCAGACTGCTTGCAACTCCAGGAGATTGATCTGAAAACCTGTTTCCTGGAGGGACCAACGTCCTTGAGTGTGAAGCCCATCGACATGGGCTCCCCACCCCAGGAGAGAGGCATCCGTTGTCAGCACTGTTTGTGGCTCACGAATTTCAAAAGGACGTCCCAAGGTCAAACTGGATCGAATTGCCCACCAAATGTAGGGATTGGAGAAACCCCACGGACAGCTGGATTGCGTCCTCTAGATCCCCGGCAGCTTGAAACCACTGGGAAGCTACGGTCCATTGAGCTGATCGCATGTGAAGACGGGCCATGGGAGTCACATGAACTGTGGAGGCCATGTGGCCGAGCAGTCTCAACATCTGCTGAGCTGTGATCTGCTGAGACGCTCGTACCCAGAAAACAAGACAGAAAATTGTCTGCCCTCGCCTCGGGGAGGTAGGCATGAGCAGTCTGGGAGTCCAGCAGAGCTCCTATGAATTCTAGTCTTTGAACTGGAAGAAGGTGGGACTTTGGGTAATTTATCACAAATCCTAGTAGCTCAAGGAGTTGAATAGTCATCTGCATGGACTGTAGAGCTCCTGCCTCCGAGGTGTTGTTCACCAGCCAATCGTCGAGATAAGGGAACACATGCACTCCCAGACTGCGTAGCGCCGCCGCCACGAATTCCAGGAATTTTGTAAACACCCTGGGCGCAGAGGCGACACCAAAGGGTAGCAGACAATACTGAAAATGCTGTGTTCCCAGACGGAATTGAAGATACTGTCTGTGAGCTTAAAGTATCGGGATGAGAGTATAAGCATCCTTTAAGTCCAGAGAGCATAACCAATCATTTTTCTGAATCATGGGAAGAAGGGTGCCCAGGGACAGCATCCTGAACTTTTCTCGGACCAGATATCTGTTCAGGGCCCTTAGGTCTAGGATGGGACACGTCCCCCCCTGTTTTCTTTTCCACAAGAAAGTACCTGGAATAGAATCCCAGCCCTTCCTGCCCCGGTGGCACGGGCTCGACTGCATCGGCGCTGAGAAGGGCGGAGAGTTCCTCTGCAAGTACCTGCTTGTGCTGGAAGCTGAAGGACTGAGCTCCCGGAGGGCAATTTGGAGGTTTGGAGATCAAATTGAGGGAGTATCCTAGCAGGACTATTTGAAGAACCCACCGGTCGGAGGTTACAAGAGGCCACCGTTGGTGAAAAAAAACCTTAACCTCCCTCCTTCCGGTAGATCGTCCGGCACGGACACTTTTATATCGGCTATGCTCGCCTGGAGCCAGTCAAAAGCCCGTCCCTTGCTTTTGCTGGGGAGCTGCAGGGGCCTGTTGAGGCGCACGCTGTGGACGTGAACGAGCGCGCTGGGGCTTAGCCTGAGCAGGCTGGCAGGCAGGTGGATTGTACCTACGCTTATTATAAGCGTAGGGAGCATTCCTCCTTCCCCCATAAAAACGTCTACCTGATGAGGTAGATGCTGAAGGCTTCTGGTGGGAGAGTTTGTCGAAGGAGGAGTCCTGCTGGTGGAGCTGCTCTACCACCTGTTCAACTTTCTCGCCAAAGGAGCATCTACAATCCGCTGCTGGACTCTATTCTCCAGGTCAGAGGCACGCAGCCATGAGAGTCTGTGCATCTCTATACCTTGAGCAGCGGCCCTGGACACAACATCAAAAGTGTCGTAAACACCCCTGGACAGGAATTTGCGACACACCTTCAGCTGCCTGACCAGCTCCTGAAAAGACTTGGCCTGCTCCGACGGGAGCTTATTGACCAAGTCCGTCAGCTGCCACACATTGTTCCGCAAGTGGATGCTCATGTAGAGCTGGTACGACTGGATCTTGGACACGAGCATAGCAGAATGGTAGGCCTTCCTTCCAAAAGAGTCCAGAGTCCTAGACTCCCGCCCCGGGGGCGCGGAGGCATAATCCCGAGAACTCTTGGCTCTCTTGAGAGCGGAGTCCACAATACCAGAGTCATGAGGCAACTGGGTCTTCATCAACTCTGGGTCCCCGTGGATCCGATACTGGGACTCAATCTTTTTGCGGATAGTGGGATTACTTAAGGGTTTCGTCCAATTCGCCAACAATGTCTGCTTCAGGACATTATGAAGGGGAACAGTGGACGACTCCTTAGGTGGCGAAGTATAGTCCAGGACCTCAAACATCTCAGCCCTGGGCTCATCCTCAGTAACCACTGGGAAGGAAATGGCCGAAGACATTTCCCGGATAAAGGAAGAGAAACACAGACTCTCGGGAGGAGAAAGCTTTCTCTCTGGTGAAGGAGTAGGATCAGAAGGAAGACCACAGGACTCCTCATCAGAGAAATATCTGGGGTCTTTCTTCCCCTGCCTCCCACAAGGCCTCACCCTCGGTATCGGACACAAGCTCTCTGACTTCAGTCCGAAGCCGAGCCCGTCTCAACGCCAAGGAACTAGGTCCCCTATGGCGGTGTCGAGAAGAAGACTACCTCGCCGGGGAGTCAACTTGGGTGGCAACGGAGGCCGATGCCGCAAGCGGTACCGGCGTCGCTGTCCTCACCACGGGTGGGGAGCCAACTGTCGCATCTCTCGACGGTACCGACGGCGCAAGCACCAGCTGTAACGGAACAGATGGTCGCAGCAGCCCTTCAAGAATCCCTGGAAGAATGGCTCAGAGGCGCTCGTCCAGAGTGTCTGTCGAGCAAGGCACTGGGGCCGGTACAGGCGACAAAGTCAGAATCTGCCTGGGCCATGGAGGCAGTACCGGGCTGTCTGGAGAAGAGCACATCGACACCTCCTGAATGGAGGGTGAGCGGTCCTCCCGGCGTCGATGCTTCACGGGTGCCGAATCCTTCGGCGCCCCGGAGCTCTCGGTACCATGACGGGAAGGCGACTGATGACGGTGCTTCTTCGCCTTCGCTCGAAGCACGTCACCGGTACCTCCTGGTACCGACGAGGACGTGGAATCCACACGCTTCCTCGGGGCCGGGTCCGAAAGAGGTCGGTCCCGGTGGGGGTCTGTATCGCAGGAGCCCTTGAGGCAGGTGGAGACCCACTCGATGGCTCACTGCTACCAGCGTGGGAGAGTCTCTGGACAGCCATCACCTGCGCTCCTGACGTCAATGCACTTTCCAATGCCGACATCAATACAGTCGATGATCTCGGTACCGCTGGCGCCGTCGACGTACCGGACGGGGCACCGAACAGAAGGTTCCATTGAGCCGATCTCGCCGCCTGGGTCTGCCTTTTAAGTTGAAAACACAGGCGTTGGGACGATGACCAGCCACCAGACACTGAAGACATGAAACAAGCGGATCAGTGAGCGAGATCGTCCAGTTGCACTGCGTGCACTTTTTGAAGCCGCTGGTAGGTTTCGAGTACATGAGAGGAAAAATCGCGTCAGTGAAGTCAAAACTCGCGATGATGCCGAAAAAGGGCTCCCGACAACGAAAGGAAACTTACGGGAAAACACTAAAAAATATAGGAAAAGTAAACTTCTTTTCTTGTTTGTTTGTTTGTTTTTTTAAACGAAACACGCGAGCGAACTCGCTCTGAAAAATCAGAAAAGGGGTAAAAAGCGACGAAAAATGCTGCGAGGGCTCTCTCTGGGGCGCAGAACAGCCGAAAAACAGCCATCTTGAGCCACGGAAAAAAAAGAGACTGAGGAGCACGGTCGCGCATGTGCGCACGAGGGCTAGCAAGCTTTGTTGCTTGGAAGATCTCCGATCCTGGGGCTGCCGTTGGACGTCATCCATCAGTGAGAACAAGCAGCCTGCTTGTCCTCAGAGAACATATGTATCCCTTTAAATTGGGCCTTTCACAACTATAGGTTTAAAATTCTCTCTGAATTCTGTCTCCTAACCAAATCTCAAGACTGTACAAGCTCCTTCAAGCAAAGAGGACCAAAAATGACAATTCTTCCTGGAAAATTTCAGGAAAAACATGACATCCCAAGAGCATTACTATGGTTTCTTAATTGCTGGTTCAACATTTATGCTGGTTTTCCTAAAATTTGTAATTGTTTGTGCTGAACCTAATAAGGATTATTTAATAAAAAAAAAAAAAAAAGGTTTTTGGAGAAACATCTGAATATACATATAAAAGATGGGTATGAAAGGGAGGCAATCTCAACTTAAAAAAAAAGCAAAACAACAACTAAACTTCTGTTAGAGATCAGCAAAGGAGACCTCCACAGTACCCCTGTATGTTGTGTTGGCATTGTAAGTAGTATACTATGCCATACTTTGCATTATTTGAATCTCACACTAATAGATACAAAATGGACAGCCACGCCATGGTCCGATCACTACAGAGCAAACCTCTCCCTTCACTGGAGAACAAAAAAGGCACAACAAAAACAAGAGCAACAAACCTATACTACGTGAGGCAAAATAGACCCACTAACATTCTGGCAACAAGTCTACATCGACGAATGGACAACACCTACAGACTCACCCCAATTTCTCCAAGAATGGGACAACAGATGCAGAACAGTACTAGACAACATAGCACCACTTCAAACCAGAACCTCACACAGAAAAAACTCAATACCATGGTTTAACGAAGAATTGAAAGAACTAAAAACACAGGTCAGAAGATTAGAAAGAGCATGGAACAAGAAAAAAAGACGAACACACATTCAAAGACTGGAAACAACTACAAAGAAAATACAAATACACTATCAGACAAACTAAAAGAACGTATTATAAAACCAAAATAGGACCAAACTACAAGGATACACACAAACTCTTCTCACTTGTAAACAAACTACTAAATACACCGGTTATCTCTAATATAGATACCCCATTTATTTATCTCATTTGTACCCCACACCAATGTCAGGCTCAATGTGGCTTACAATGCACCACAGAGGCAGGCGCCAATGTGGTAAAATGAAACTAATACAGCAAACCTACAAGAGATAATGGGGAAGAATAGGAATGGATGGAGATAGAGGGCAAACTGCGAGGGAAGGGGGATATGTCCAAATGTCTATAGGTCGGTGTGTTTCCAGCAGTGGAGTCACTGGGAGAGCCCGCAGGGTAGGCACTTCTGAATAACATGGTCTTCAGTGATTTCCGGAAAGTTAGATGATCTGTAGTGGTTTTGATGGACCTCGGCAAAGAGTTTCAAAACTGAGTCCCAATGAAAGAGAAGGAGGAAGCGTACGCAGTCTTGTACTTGACTCCACTGCAGTTCAGAAAGTGAAGGGTAAGATACGAGCGGGAGAGCCTGGACGCATTCCGGAGCGGTAGGGAGACGAGATCTATCATATAGCCAGGTAAATCACCGTAAAGGATTTGGTGGACTAGAGAGCAAAGTTTAAAGGTGATGCGTTCTGTGACAGGGAGCCAATGTAACTTCTTTCGAAGGGGCGTGGCAGACGAACTTGGACTTACCACAAACCAATCTTGCCGCTGTGTTTTGGGCAGTCTGCAGCTTCTTAAGCAGTTGCCGTTTACATCCAGCATACACTCCGTTGCAGTAATCCAGGTGGCATAGTACGATGGATTGTATGAGGCTCCGGAAGACTTCTCGAGGGAAGAACGGTTTTATTCTTTTTAGTTTCCACAGCAAGAAAAACATCTTCTTTGTGGTGGCATTAACGTGTTGCTCGAGTGATAGTGAGCGGTCAAGGGTGACTCCTAAAAGTTTGAGGCTATCTAATATGGGGAGGCATAAGGTGGAGGTAACTAATGTGGGAGGCCTATACTTGCTGTGTTGAGAAGATGATAATAGGCAGTGGGGTTTGTCAGTATTCAGTTTGAGTTTGAAAGAAGATGCCCAAAAGTACATTGTGGTTAAACAGCTGTCCACTTCTCTTGAGATCTCCGACAAGTCGTTTTTGAAGGGAATATAAATAGTAATGTCATCGGCATAAATATGCGAGTGAAGTCCTAGGTTACTTAAGGTCTTGGCCAGTGGAATCATCATAATATTGAAGAGAGTAAGCAACAGTGGAGAGCCTTGAGGGACTCCACAAGTAGCTTTGCACGATTTTGATAGAACTGAGTTTGCGATTACTATTACTACTACTACTATTTAGCATTTCTATAGCGCTACCAGGTGTACGCAGCGCTGCACAAACATAGAAGAAAGACAGTTCCTGCTCAAAGAGCTTACAATCTAATAGACAAAAAATAAAGTAAGCAAATCAAATCAATTAATGTGTACAGGAAGGAGAGGTGGGTAGGTGGAGGCGAGTGGTTACAAGTCAAAAGCAATGTTAAAGAGGTGGCCTTTCAGTCTAGATTTAAAGGTGGCCAAGGATGGGGCAAGACGTAGGGGCTCAGAAAGTTTATTCCAGGTGTAGGGTGCAGCGAGACAGAAGGCGCGAAGTCTGGAGTTGGCAGTACTGGAGAAGGGAACAGATAAGAAGGATTTATCCATGGAGCGGAGTGCACAGGAAGGGGTGTAGGGAAGGACGAGTGTGGAGAGATACTGGGGAGCAGCAGAGTGAGGACATTTATAGGTTAGTAGAAGAAGTTTGAACAGGATGCGAAAACGGATAGGTAAGTTCTGGCAGAAAGAAAGCCCTTGATCCAGTTATGAACGTGTCCATAAATTCCTAGGCTATCGAGGAGGTTCAGCAGTATGTCGTGATCAACCATATCAAAAGCACTTGACATATCGAACTGTAATAACAGTAGACTTTTGACGTGAGCTATCTCCTGCCGAAAGCTGTAAGTAAAGTAATGAGCACGGTTTCGGTGCTGTGGTGGGAACAAAACCCAGACAGATTCGTGGAAATCGGAAAACTGGTCAAGAAAGTCTGTAAGTTGTCACCATGCTTTCCATTATTTTTACAAAGAGAGGTATCGAGGCAATAGGGCGATAATTAGTAAGCTCACCACTTTTTTTTCTTGGAGTCCTTTGGGATTGGAGTGCGTAATATATTGCCATGAGCTATAGGGAATAGACCATGCTCCAGCATAAAGTTGAGGTAGGTTGTAAGATCCACAAGAAAACATGGAGGTGCAGACTTGAGCAGGTAGTTAGGACAGGGGTCGAGCCAACAGTACTTCTTAGAAAATTTGTGAAACCCCTTACTGACATCCTCCAAGGTGAGTGGGGCAAAGGTAGACAAGAAACGGTCCGCAGAATGGTCACCGGGGATAGGCATGAGACATTGGAGAAAGGGATCGATGTCAGCATTTGTCTGTGGGATTGTTTTCTGTAGATTAGCAATTTTTCTTGAAAGTATGTTGCAAGATCGTCAGCAGGCGGTATAGCTGAGAAAGTGGTGGTTAATGAGTTACAATCTGTTAATTTATTGACAAAGTAAAATAGTTTCCGTAAGTCTCTGAAGGTTGGACCTATTTTAGTTTTGTAGTACTGTCGTTTGGATTGTCGGATTGAATACTTATACTTTCGCTGCGCTAATTTCCACGTGTGAAGAGTATGCTCAGTTTTGTTTCCTTTCCAGGCCCGCTCCGCATGTCGAGTAAGTATTTTGAGAGTTCGGAGATCTTCATTATACCAAGGCGTCAAGTTCTGCCGGCGTGTAGTACGAGTGTGGACTGGGGCTAAAACATCTAGGACGGTTCTGCATCTAGTATCCCAATCGATGTGGAAGGAGTTAGAATCCGTATTAGCTGACCAGTGGGTGTCATAAACCATTCTCCAAAAGTCCCTACAATAATAATCCTTGGATTAGTTAAACATACATTGGAGATAAAGTCAGTAAAGATAGTTCGCGATTGATTCCAATTACCAGGAGGTCTATAAAACAGAATGCAAAATAGCCGTGTAGCGATTTGTTGGTGATTCTCAAGGAGGCAATTTCAAGGTGAGGAGTTAGTGAATCCACTGTAACATCAATAGTGAAACGAGAGCGGTAGATCAGAGCAATGCCACCTCCTCTTCTTCTCTGGCGGGACCAATGCATTATTTTGTATCCAGTACTACTGCCAAAGCTGCTGGACAAACTTCAAGAAACTGGCGAAATTCCTGTGCTTCAAAGTTGCAGCAGAGAGCAGGGAGCAGCTGTGTGGCTGACCAGCAACGGAAACAGGGCACTTCTACCCCAGCAGCAGATCAGTAATCCCCCGTAGTTGCGATCAGCTGTGAGGGAGGAGCTGCCGTCAAAAACAGCTACCAGGACTCGGCTCCTCCTCCGAAGTGCTGGGGCCACTCACAGGGAATTGCGAACTACTTCAGTGAAAAAATTAGAAAGCTCCGACTCATGATATCTACCAACATAACTGAGTACACAAATATCCTTGAATGTCTAGACCCAACACCTAGGGAATACCCAGCAGATCGATCGTGGACCAACTTTGACACGCTTTCATTAGATGAAATCTCACAATGGCTTGGAAAATACGCCAAGTCACAATGCAAACTAGACATCTGCCCTACTAGCCCCTAAACAATTCAAAGGAGACCTCACGAAACACGTAAACCACAGGCTTCAAAATGGTCTCTTTCCCACGGATAAAGGAAACATCTTACTCACTCCTCTGCCTAAAAGATGCTAAGAAAAGCACAATGGACCTTACCAATTATCGCCCAGTAGCATCTATTCCGCTCATAACCAAAATCATGGAGGGCATAGTGACGAAACAACTTACTGAATACCTAAATAAACACTCAATTCTGCATGAGTCTCAATCAGGATTTCAGTCGAATCACGGCACCGAAACTGTTTTAGTGTCTGCAATGAACTCATTCAAAGCAATTGCGACTGGCAACAACATACTCCTCCTACAATTCGACATATCCAGTGCCTTTGACATGGTTAATCATGGAATACTACTGCACATACTAGAATACTTCGGAGTAGGAGGCCCAGTTCTCAAATGGTTCAGAGGATTCCTGACCACAAGATCATACCAAGTAACAACGAACGCGGACACATCAGCCCCATGGATACCTGAATGTGGAGTCCCACAAGGATCCCCCCTCTCACCAACCCTCTTTAACTTAATGATACCTTTAGCCAAACTACTAGCCAATCAAAACCTCAACCCCTACATATATGCAATGTCACGATTTACATCCCGTTCAAACATGATCCAAATGAAATCACCAACGAGATCAACCAAAGCCTCCAAAGCATACACTCCTGGGCGGATGCATTCCAGCTAAAACTTAACGCAGAAAAGACACAATGTCTTGTACTCACCTCACAACATAACACAAACAACTTCACCACCATAAACACACTATACTGTTCTCGTCCCGTCACAAAGTCTGAAAATTCTTGGAGTTACCATTGATCGAAACCTCACACTCGATGCCCACGTAAAGAATACGACGAAAAAGATGTTCCACTCCATGTGGGAACTCAAAAGAGTAAAACCTTTCTTCCAGAGATACATCTTTCGGCTCCTGATACAGTCAATGGTAATAAGTCACCTGGACTACTGTAACGCACTGTACGCTGGCTGCAAAGAACAGACTATCAAAAAACTACAAACAGCCCAGAATACCGCCACCAGACTCATATTTGAGCACGCATTTGTGGAATGAATTACCTACAGCCCTGAAAACCATTGACGAAATAACTAACTTTCGCAAATCTCTGAAGACACATCTTTTCAACAAGGCCTACAAAGAGAACCCATAACCTTACAAAACTACCTCACCAAAGACCACCTTCTATACTATCCTGCCTAACACCTTCTTCCTTCTCTCTTCCCTTATTTAATCTTTGTACTTTACTAATTGTATCTGATATCCTGGAATAACTGTGTCATAACAAAACTCTAAGCCACATTGAGCCTGTAAATAGGTGGGAAAATGTGGGATAAAAAATACAATAAAATAGATAAAATAAATATATGGAAAAACTAAATATGAAAGTGCAAAACCCCTAAGAGAGAAACTTCACTGGCTCCCACTTAAGAAACGCATCGCGTTCAAGATCTGCACGATTGTACACAAAATTATTCACTCAGACGTTCCAACCTACATGCTAAACCTCGTGGACCTGCCTCCCAGAAACGCCAAAAGATCATCCCGCAAATTTCTCAATCTGCACTTCCCCAGCTGTAAAGGACTAAAATACAAGCTAATACATGTCACTACCTTCTCCTACATGAGCACGCAGTTGTGGAATGCACTACCTACTGCCTTCAAAACTATTGACGAAATAACCAGCTTTCGCAAATCTCTGAAGACGTATCTCTTCAACAAGGCCTACAAAGAGAACCCATAGCCTTACTAAATTACCCCGCCAACCTACCCAGTTATGAAAGTCTACTTTCTATACTTACTCTTTCCTCTCCCTTACTTAATCTTTGTACATCACTAATTGTATCTGATATCCTGGAATGACAATGCCATAACAGGACTCTGTAAGCCACATTGAGCCTGCAAATAGGTGGGAAAATGTAGGATACAAATGCAATAAATAAAAAATAAATAAAAATATTTTTACTATTGTAATTGCCTATTGCTCATGTTTGATCTATTCTTACTGTACACCGCCTTGAGTGAAATCCTTCAAAAATGCGGTAAATAAATCCTAATTAATAATAAATATAGTTTCCTGCACCAACATCTCCAGAAGAGTAACCTACCCTCCTCTCCTCCTTCCTGTACACATTAATTGATTTGATTACTTTATTTCTTGTCTATTAGATTGTAAGCTCTTTGAGCAGGGACTTCTATGTTTGTGCAGCGCTGCGTACGCCTTGTAGCGCTATAGAAATTCTAAATAGTAGTAGTAAGTCCTGATTTGATATTTAGTCAATACTGGGGGTAACTGAAATCATCCATTATTTTTGTGCTGCCAAATAATGAAGACACATACCTGTAGCAGCAGTTATTCTCAGAGGACAGCAGGCTGAATATTCTCACAGATGGGTCATCGTCCGCGACGGCCCAGGAGACCGGAACTTTTTAGAAAAAAAACTAGAAGTCTGTAGAACGCTACATCGCACAGGCCGAGCGCACCGCACATGTGCAACGGCTTCCCGCCCGCGAAGCGAGCATGTCACTTCAGTTGTATAAAAAGCAAAATTGAAAACTAGGACAACTCCAAGGGGAGGAGGGAGGGATTGTGAGAATATTCAGCCTGCTCTCCTCTGAGAATACCTGCTGCACATATGTATCTTTATTTTCTCAGAGGACAAGCAGGCTAAATATCACAGATGGGGTATCCCTAGCCCCCAGGTTCACTCAAAACAACAAACATTGGTCAATTGGGCCTCAAAACGGCGAGGAGATAAAGATTGACCTAAAAAGAAACACAACTAAGGGAGAGTGCAGCCTGGAACAGAACAGAAATGGGCCTAAAAGGGTGGAGTTGGATTCTAAACCCCGAACAAATTCTGCAGCACCGACTGCCCAAACAGACTATCGTGTCAGGTATCCTGCTAAAGGCAGTAGTGAGATGTGAATGTGTGGACAGATGACCACATTGCAGCCTTGCAAATCTCTTCAATGGAGGCTGACTTCAAGTGAGCCACTGACGCAGCCATGGCTCTAACATTGTGAGCTGTGACACGACCCTCCAGAGTCAGCCCAGCTTGGGCATAAGTGAAGGAAATGCAATCTGCTAGCCAATTAGAGATGGTGCGTTTTCCCGATGGCAACTCCCCTCCTGCTGGGATCGAAAGAAACAATTGGGCGGGTGTGCGACTTCTCTTCACCAGGGCGGGTATGTTCACCGCCGCTGCCTTGATTTTCTCTCCTCACATGCTATTCTTGACCCACTACAATCTGGTTTTCGCCCTCTCCACTCAACCGAAACTGCGCTTACTAAAGTCTCCAATGACCTATTACTGGCTAAATCCAGAGGTCAATATTCCATCCTCATTCTTGATCTTTCCGCTGCTTTTGACACTGTCTATCACAGCATACTTCTCGATACCCTGTCCTCACTTGGATTCCAGGGCTCTGTCCTTTCCTGGTTCTCTTCCTACCTCTCCCTCCGCACCTTTAGTGTTCACTCTGGTGGATCCTCTTCTACTTCTATCCCTCTGCCTGTCGGCGTACCTCAGGGTTCTGTTCTTGGTCCCCTCCTCTTTTCTATCTACACTTCTTCCCTTGGTTCATTAATCTCATCCCATGGCTTTTCCTACCATCTCTATGCTGATGACTCCCAAATCTACCTTTCTACCCCTGATATCTCACCTTGCATCCAAACCAAAGTTTCAGCGTGCTTGTCTGACATTGCTGTCTGGATGTCTCAACGCCACCTGAAATTAAATATGACCAAAACCGAGCTTTTCATTTTCCCCCCCAAACCCACCTCCCCGCTCCCCCCGTTTTCTATTTCTGTTGATGGCTCTCTCATTCTCCCTGTCTCCTCAGCTCGAAACCTTGGGGTCATCTTTGACTCTTCTCTCTCCTTCTCTGCTCATATCCAACAGATTGCCAAGACCTGTCGTTTCTTTCTTTACAACATCCGTAAAATCCGCCCCTTTCTTTCCGAGCACTCTACCAAAACCCTCATCCACACCCTTGTCACCTCTTGTTTAGACTACTGCAATCTGCTTCTTGCTGGCCTCCCACTTAGTCACCTCTCCCCTCTCCAGTCGGTTCAAAACTCTGCTGCCCGTCTCATCTTCCGCCAGGGTCGCTTTACTCATACTACCCCTCTCCTCAAGACCCTTCACTGGCTCCCTATCCGTTTTCGCATTCTGTTCAAACTTCTTCTATTAACCTATAAATGTCCTCACTCTGCTGCTCCCCAGTATCTATCTCTCCACACTCTTTCTTCCCTACACCCCTTCCCGTGCACTCCGCTCCATGGATAAATCCTTATCATCTGTTCCCTGCTCAACTTCAGACTTCGCACCTTCTGTCTCGCTGCACCCTACGCCTGGAATAAACTTCCTGAGCCCCTACGTCTTGCCCCATCCTTGGCCACCTTTAAACCTAGACTGAAAGCCCACCTCTTTAACATTGCTTTTGACTCGTAACCACTTGTAACCACTCGCCTCCACCTACCCTCCTCTCTTCCTTCCCGTTCACATTAATTGATTTGATTTGCTTACTTTATTTATTTTTTGTCTATTAGATTGT
Source organism: Microcaecilia unicolor (assembly GCF_901765095.1). NCBI lineage: Eukaryota > Metazoa > Chordata > Amphibia > Gymnophiona > Siphonopidae > Microcaecilia > Microcaecilia unicolor. Next base: position 17,396,675 of record NC_044043.1, on the reverse strand, counting down.
AAGCTCTTTGAGCAGGGACTGTCTTTCTTCTATGTTTGTGCAGCGCTGCGTACGCCTTGTAGCGCTATAGAAATGCTAAATAGTAGTAGTAGAAAGAATGTTGGCAAGACAATTGACTGGTTCAGATGGAACTCCGACACCACCTTCGGCAAGAACTTAGGGTGAGTGCGGAGGACTACTCTGTTATGATGAAACTAGATATAAGGTGCATGCACTACCAGGGTTTAGAGCTCACTGACTACGAGCTGAAGTAACAGCCACCAAGAAAATGACCTTCCAGGTCAAATACTTCAGATGTCAGGAATTCAGTGGCTCGAAAGGAGGTTTCATCAGCTGGATGAGAACGACGTTGAGATCCCACGACACTGGTGGAGGATTGACTGGGGGCTTTGACAAAAGCAAACCTCTCATGAAGCGAACAACTAAAGGCTGTCCAGAGATAGGCTGACCTTCTACACGTTGATGATAAGTACTAATTGCACTAAGGTGAACCCTTACGGAGTTGGTCTTGAGACCAGACTTTGATAGGTGTAGAAGGTATTCAAACAGGGTTCATGTTGGACAAGAAAAAGGATCTAGGGCTCTGCTGTCACACCAGGCGGCAAACCTCCTCCATTTAAAAGAACCTTTCCTGGAAGCAAGCAAGACTCGGGAGACACCCTCTGAAAGACCCAAGGAGGCAACTTCTAAGCTCTCAACATTCAGGCCATGAGAGCCAGAGACTGGAGGTTGCGATGCAGAAGCGACCCCTCGTTCTGGGTGATGAGGGTCAGAAAACACTCCAGTCTTCACAGTTCTTCTGAGGACAACTCCACAAGAAGAGGAAACCATATCTAACGGGGCAAAATGCAGCAATCGGGATCATGGTTCCGCAGTCTGGCTTGAGGTTCAGCAGAGTCTTCCCTACTAGAGGTATGGAGGATACACATACAGAATGCCTGTCCCCCAATGAAGGAGAAAACCATCCGACGCTAGTCTGTTGTGGGCCTGAAGTCTGGAACAAAATTGAGGGACTTTGTGATTGAACTGAGTGGCAAAAAGGTCCACCGAGGGGGTGCCCCACTCTCAAAATATCTGGTGAACTACTTTGACATTCAGGGACCACTCGTGAGGTTGCATAATCCTGCTCAACCTGTCGGCCAGACTGTTTTATACGCCTGCCATATACGTGGCCTGGAGAAGCTTGCCGTGATGGTGCGCCCAAAGCCACATCCTGACGGCTTCCAGACACAGAAGGCGAGATCCAGTGCCCCCTACTTGTTGATGTAATACATCGCAACCTGATTGTCTGTCTGAATTAAAATGATTTGGTTGGACAGCCGGTATCTGAAAGCCTTGAGAGCGTTCCAGATCGCTTGTAATTCAAGGAGGTTGATCTGAAGATCCTTTTCCTAAAAGGACCAAGCTCCTTGAGTGTGAAGCCAATCTACATGAGCTCCCCACCCCAGGAGGGATGCATCCGTAGTCAGCACGTTTTACGTCTGAGGAATTTGGAATGGACGTCCCAAGCTCAAATTGGATCGAATGGTCCACCACTAAAGGTATGTGCAAAACGCGGTGGAGAGATGGATTACATCCTCTATATCCCCTGTGGCCTGACACCACTGAGAAGCTAGGGCCGATTGAGTTGATCTCATATGTAGGCGTGCCATGGGAGTTACATGAACTGTGGAGGCCATGTGTCCTAAGAATCTCAACATCTGCCGAGCTGTGATCTGTTGAGACGCTTGAGCCATGGACACTAGGGCCAGGAGATTGTCTGCTCTTGCCTGGGAAAGATAAGCTCGAGACATCCGTGTTTCCAACAGAGCTCCAATGAACTCCAATTTCTGAACCAGGACAAGGTGGGACTTGGGATAATTAATTACATACCCCAGTAGCTCCAGCAGTCGAATAGTCCTCCGCATGGACTGTAGAGCCCCTGCCTCCGAGGTGCTCTTCACCAGCCAATCATCGAGATAAGGGAACACATGCACTCCCAGTCTGCGTAGCAATGCTGCAACAACTGCCAAGCACTTTGTGAAGACCCTGGGCGCAGAAGAAAGGCCAAAGGGTAGCACGCAGTACTGAAAGTGCCGAGTTTCCAAGCGAAAATGAAGATACTTCCTGTGAGCTGGGAGTATCGAGGTGTGGGTATAGGCGTCCTTTAAGTCCAGAGAGCATAGCCAATCGTTTTGCTGACTCATGGGAAGAAGGATGCCCAGGGTAACCATCCTGAACTTTTCTCAGACTATGAATCTGTTCAAGGCCCTTAGGTCTAGGATGGGACGCATCCTCCCTGTTTTCTTCTGCACAAGAAAGTACCTGGAATAGAATCCCAGCCCTTGTTCCCATGGTGGAACGGGTTCGACTGCATTGGCCTTTAGAAGGGCGGAGAGTTCCTCTGCAAGTACCTGCTTGTGCTGGGAGCTGAAGGACTGAGCTCCCGGTGGGCAATTTGGAAGCTTGGATTCCAGATTGAGAGTGTATCCTAACCGGACTATTTGAAGAACCCACCTGTCAGGCAAGCCATCCAGCACGGACACTTTTACCGAGGCTATGCTGCACTGGAGCCAGTCAAAAGCCTGTCCCTTGCTTTTGCTGGGGAGCCCTTGGGGCCTTAGGCGCACGGCGTTGACGGGAACACGCATGCTGACACTGAGCCTGAACCTGCTGCTGAGAAGCAGGAGTGTACCTATGCCTGTTATAGGAATAGGGAGCACTCCTCTTCTCTCCAAAAAACCTCCTAGAAGAGGAGCCGGTAGCAGAAGACGCCCGGAGAGAGAGAGAATCCATGGCATCATGCTGCTTTATTTGATCGACCATGTCCTCTACTTTTTCTCCAAAAAGATTATCCCCCCAGCAAGGAACATCCGCCATTTGCTGCTGGGTCTTCTGATCCAGGTCAGAGACATGCAGCCATGAGAGTCTGCTCATCACTATACCTTGAGCAGCTACTCGGGATGCCACATCAAAAGTGTCGCAAGACCCCCTGGCCAGGAATTTGCGACACACCTTCTGCTGCCTGACCACCTGGTGAAAAGGTTCAGCAAGCTCCGGAGGAAGTGCTTCAACTAAACTGGACAGTTGCCTCACCGAGTTCTGTAAGTGGATGCTCGTGTAGAGCTGGTATGTTTGGATCTTGGTGACGAGCATAGCAGCCTGATACGTTCTCCTCCCAAAAGAATCCAAGGTGCTAGACTCTCTGCCTGGGGGCGCAGAGGCATAGTCTAGTACTCTTGGCTCTTCTGAGAGCAGAGTCCACCACCATGGAATCTACTACTACTACTACTACTACTACTATTTAGCATTTCTATAGCGCTACAAGGCGTACGCAGCTCTGCACAAACATAGAAGAAAGACAGTCCCTGCTCAAAGAGCTTACAATCTAATAGACAAAAATAATAAAGTAAGCAAATCAATTAATGTGAACGGGAAGGAAGAGAGGAGGGTAGGTGGAGGCGAGTGGTTACAAGTGGTTACGAGTCAAAAGCAATGTTAAAGAGGTGGGCTTTCAGTCTAGATTTAAAGGTGGCCAAGGATGGGGCAAGACGTAGAGTCTCGGGAAGTTTATTCCAGGTGTAGGGTGCAGCGAGACAGAAGGCGCGAAGTCTGGAGTTGGCAGTAGTGGAGAAGGGAACAGATAAGAAGGATTTATCCATGGAGCGGAGTGCACGGGAAGGGGTGTAGGGAAGGACGAGTGTGGAGAGATACTGTGGAGCAGTAGAGTGAGTACATTTATAGGTTAGTAGAAGAAGTTTGAACAGGATGCGAAAACGGATAGGGAGCCAGTGAAGGGTCTTGAGGAGAGGGGTAGTATGAGTAAAGCGACCCTGGCGGAAGATGAGACGGGCAGCAGAGTTTTGAACCGACTGGAGAGGGGAGAGGTGACTAAGTGGGAGGCCAGCAAGAAGCAGATTGCAGTAGTCTAAACAAGGGTGTGGATGAGGGTTTTGGTAGAGTGCTCGGAAAGAAAGGGGCGGATTTTACGGATGTTGTAAAGAAAAACGACAGGTCTTGGCAATCTGCTGGATATGAGCAGAGAAGGAGAGAGGAGAGTCAAAGATGAGCCCAAGGTTTCGAGCTGAGGAGATAGGGAGAATGAGAGAGCCATCAACAGAAATAGAAAACAGGGGGGGGGGGGGGGGAGGAGCGGGGAGGGGGGTTTGGGGGGGAAAATGAGAAGCTCGGTTTTGGTCATATTTAATTTCAGGTGGCGTTGAGACATCCAGACAGCAATGTCAGACAAGCACGCTTGAATCGTGAGGAAGTTGGGCCTTCACCATTACAGGCTCTCCATGGACTCTGTACTGGGACTCAGATTTTTTGGGGACAACTGGGTTAGAAAGAGGGCACGACCAATTTCACATAAGCACTTCCCCGAGTGTATTATGCAAGGGGGCCATAGCAACCTCTGTGGGCGGAGAAGGATAATCCAAGACCTCAAGCATCTCGGCCCTGGGCTCATCCACAACCTCCATAGGGAATGGAATGTCCTTAGACATTTCCCTAACAAAAGATGAGAAAGAGAGACTCTCAGGTGGAGACATTCTACTCTCAATTGGTAGGATCAGAGGGAACCCCACAAGACTCTTCCTCCGAAAAGTATCTGGGGTCTTCCTCCTCTTCCCTCTTCGGTATCGGACAAGAGCTCCCTAAGAGCAGCCCAAACCTGAGCCTGTCTCAACATCGAGGATCGATGACCTCGTGGGGGGTGTCGAGAAGTCAACCCCTGCCTGGACTCTGGCGAAGCTTCCTCCACAGACATTGAGGGGGAATCAACCCGGGTGGCAGCTGACGTCACCTCCTCACAGGCGATGGCCCAGATGCCGCCTCTGTAGTCGGTACGGAAGGCACAAGCACCCCCCGACACCGAGGCAGACTGGCGAAGCAACCCTTCCAGTAAAGGCTGGGGGGGGCCAGTGCAGGAGTCGGTTGCAGAATCTGAAGGGGCTCGAAAGCTGGTACCAGGGCTGCTAGATGACCGACTCATCGGCACCTCCTGAATGGAGGGTGAGCGGTTCTCTCGGCGCTGATGCTTCTCGGGTGCCGACTTCTCGGAGCTCTCGGTATCGTGCATGGAAGGAGAACGATGACGGCCGTTATCGAGACTCCTCGGAACCAAAGAGGACGTGGAAACCTCACGCCTTCTCAGGGCCAGGTCCGACGCAAGTCAGTCCCGGGGGGGCCTGCATAGCAGTAGGCCTCGAGATAGGTGGAGACCCACTCAGTGCCTCGTTGCTCCCAGCTCAATGCAATCTTTCAGCAGCCATTACCTGGACTCCAGATGTCGATGCTTCTCTCGACGTCGACGCTGCTGACTTCGGTACCGATGCCGAAGGACCCGATCGATCTGGAAAAAGTTTCTCACGCTGAGCCTCTCGAGCCACTTGGGTCTGTTTTTTCATCAATTTACACAGCTTACACGCAGCTGGGAGATGGTCGAGCCCAAGACACTGGAGAGACCACGCGTGGAGGTCGGTACTTAAGATGGTCTGGTTGCATAGAGTACAACGCTTGAAGCCACTGGGTGTCCTCGATGACATGGAGGGAAACCCGTCGGTCGCGAAATCAAAAGGCTCGATGGTGCCAAGAAAAAAGGGGCACAAAAAGGAAAAAACAGCCCGACCGAGCATAAAGGGTGGCCGCGTCAAAAAAGAAGGAAACTTAAAAGGAGGAAAAAAGAAACTAAAAATACAGGAAAAAACTACCTTTTTTTTTGGAGGAGGGGGGAGTAAGCTACTTAGTTTGAAAAAAGAAAAAGAACAAAGAGAAGCGATAAACGCTAACCCGGGTCTCCTGAGTCCGAAAAAAAGAGATTGGTAAAGACGTGTCTCTTCAGAACGCGGATCAAAAGAACTGAAGGGACACGCTCAGGTCATGGGAAGCCGTTCACACATGCACGGTGCGTTCGGCCCGCGCAAATGGAGCGTTCTACAGACTTCTTGTTTTTTCTTTAAAAACGTTCCGGTCTCCTGGGCCGTCGCAGACGACGACCCATCTGTGATAATATTCAGCCTGCTTGTCCTCGGAGAATTGTTAGCTTTCCTCATTTGTTAGCATTTCATCTTCTCTGTTACCTCTGGCCAGGTAGTCAGTAGTACATCCCCAATGCTATTCTCTTCTCCCATTAAATTTCTATCCACAAAGATTCTACAATGCATTTTTGTTTCTTTTTTTTTTTTTTGTTACATTTGTACCCCGCGCTTTCCCACTCATGGCAGGCTCAATGCGGCTTACATGGGGCAATGGAGGGTTACGTGACTTGCCCAGAGTCACAAGGAGCTGCCTGTGCCTGAAGTGGGAATCGAACCTCAGTTCCCCAGGACCAAAGTCCACCACCCTAACCACTAGGCCACTCTTCCACTCCAAGACTTTAAGAGCCTATATTCTGTTCATTCAATGCTCTCTAACATAGAGCACCACCCTTCTACCAATCTGATTCATCCCATCATTGCAATATAAACAGTTCCGCCTCTCCTGCATAACTGGGATCACAGCCTTTTCCCTTCTTTGGTGCAATCTACTAAAAGAAAACTGCACTCTTCCCATCAGCAGACAGCTCCTTCACAGAGAGAAGTTGCTTAGCAACTTTATTTCACAAAGCCAAAAGCAAATAAAATTAAGATTAGCCTAGCATGAAAAGTAAAGGCAGGAAAACTTGGTCAGTGCTCAAGAAGATTTTAGGATGCAATATTTTAGGTAAGAAAACAGCTAAGACACAGCACACAAACAGCTCACTGTACCTTTTTTCCGGCACACTTTGCATCTAGCATTCTCTGCAGACATGTCCCATTTGATACATGCGTCCAGCATCCCCAGAAGAACATGAAGTCGCGAGAAAGTCTGTGCCTCACGGATTGCTACTTTCCACTTTTCCACAGCAGATGCAACCTGTAGGAAGATAGCAGAGGCAGTGTGTGTAAGAGCTGGACCTTGATCCATCCAATTGGTAACAATTTAGTTCCCTGCATGCCCTAAACTGAGAATCTACATTCACTCAATCAAAATGGCAGAACTGAACATTATATATAAATACACTATTTGCATATACACAGTGCAATACAATATGCTCATGGCAGGTAAATGCCATTTGTCTGCAACGCTAGCATCCCACTACAAGACTCCAGCTCTCATATGGACAGCCTACTGTATACATCCAGATGGTGGCAGACACTGTGCATTGGTAGATAGAACCCTTATAGGTGCCTACTCCATCAGTCTACACCATCTATAGCAGGGGTGGGCAACCTGTGGCCCACAGGCCAAATGTAGACCGCCAATGAATTTTATGCAGCCTGTGAGACCAAGAGAAGCAAGCACAGAAAATGTTCTTAATCAGAGTCTGGGAATTTTAAATACAGTATTTTGCATTTCAGAACAGTCACTCTAGCAGTTTGTTTCCACTGTTTTAAATTACATTTTTACTTAATTACTTAATTACCACAGGAGGTTTATGAGGCTCTGTGCAATTCCAGTTCCAACATTATGTAATGTTGCAGCTCGCTAGGGCTAGTACTGACATTCACCCCTGATCTAGAGGATGCAGGTGTTTAAATGTTATATGTAGACAAGTTGTCAGTCTGACAGGGATGTGAACAGTCAACTGGTGAATTTTACCAGATGTCAGCTAATCTTAAGTACGGAAAAATAGCGAATGATACATACCTGTAGCAGGTATTCTCCGAGGACAGCAGGCTGATTGTTCTCACTGATGGGTGACGCCCACTGCAGCCCTGAGGTTCGGAAATCTTCCTAGCAACAAAGCTTGCTAGAGCCTTCGGTCACACGCGCACCACGCATGTGCGGCCATCTTCCCGCCCAAGTCGCGGGGACATCATTTAGATCAAAGAGCAAAAAGAGAAGAAGATACAACTCCAAAGGAGAGGAGGGCGGGTTTGTGAGAACAATCAGCCTGCTGTCCTCGGAGAATACCTGCTACAGGTATGTATCATTCAATTTATCCAAGGACAAGCAGGCTGCTTGTTCTCACTGATGACTCTAGCAAGCTTTGTTGCTAGAAAGATTTCCGAACCTCAGGGTTGCCATGGGCGTCACCCATTAGTGAGAACAAGCAGCCTGCTTGTCCTCGGAGAATGCTAATTTTCTTTCCTTTAGTCCCCACAGTACAATCCATCTACCAGCAGGTGGAGACAGAGAATGACAGAGCTCTGCCATAAAGAGCACTATGCAGCAGCTTCCAGTCAGTATTCCGATAAAACAGTGGAACAGTGAAGAAATCAAAGGAAAAAGTCTCCTGCCTCTAATATTAAACAGTGAACTACAAATACAATGCTGAATATCATCCTTTTTTATCTTTTTTTTTTTTATAATTATTTATTTAAACATTTTACAAGCATCAACATCTTGTATAAGGAAAAAACAGAGATAGAAATACACACAAACAGATATAAGAGTGGATATATCCCACTCTCCAAAATTATAAGTCAAATTATGCTACTCTTCCTTAGACCACAAATATGGGGGGTTAGTCGTTTAATTAGAGAGATCTAAAAAGAAAGTTAAATAAAAGAAAATGGCCTGACTCTAATCTACCCAAATATTTTCCATGTTAACCGTTATTATCTTAAGCTGGATTCACATTGGAAAGCTTTTTTTGTTCTATAAAACATTTAAGCTGTTGTGGTTCAAAAAAAAAAAAAAAACATATTTAGCATTCAAATATTTAACTAAACATTTGCTTGGGTAGGACAACAAAAAAGTGGCTCCAAGTGCTCGGGTTTCTTCTCTCATAGTTAGAAATAATTTCTTTCTGTCCTGAGTAGTTTTTGTAACATCAGGATATATCCAAAGTCTTGACCCACAAAAGGGCTTCGTAGAATTCTTAAAGTATAATTTGAACAATGAGGTCATATCTTGTTCAAAAACAAAGGATATTAGCAATGTTTGTCGTTGAGATATGGCAGAGAAGGATTGTTCAAGAAATGTTGATATATCCTGTAAATTATGTCCACCTTCAGCTTGAAGTCCTTCCTCCAATTCCCCCTGACGTTTTTTTTTGGAGAGGAACAATAGTAAATCTTATTTACAGGAGGTATAAGGGGGAATATTATAGTACCTCAATTAAATATTTTCGGAATAATTCCATCGGGCCAATGCCTTCTATTACAGGAAAATTCAGGATTCTTAAGTTCAATCGTTTGTTTTGATTTTCAATTTGTTCAATTTTCCTCATCATAACTGTTTTATCTTTAATTAAAGTCATATTTAGCTTCTCCTATTGACCTTCAAGTGCACTCAATCTGCAGCCCCCCATTACCTCTCTACCCTCCTCTCCCCGTATGTTCCCACCCGTAACCTCCGCTCTCAGGACAAATCACTCCTATCTGTACCCTTCTCCACCACCGCTAACTCCAGACTCCGCCCCTTCTGCCTCGCTTCACCTTATGCCTGGAACAGACTTCCTGAGCCCATACGCCGTGCGCCCTCCCTGCCCATTTTCAAGTCCTTACTCAAGGCCCATCTCTTCTCCCTTGCTTTTGGCGCCTAACCACCTTCCCCATTCCAGATACATACACTGACTACATAGCTTATTACCTTTAGATTTTAAGCTCTCTTGAGCAGGGACTGTCCTTCCCCTTGTCTAAACTTGTACAGCGCTGCGTAACCCTGGCAGCGCTATAGAAATGCTAAGTAGTAGTAGTAGTAATATTTACTGCCTTCAACGTTGTTATCTCAGCCTGAATCGTTTCAAATTTTTCAGAACAGTTTTAATATTTTCCATCATTTCAGTTAAAGAATTAACTTTACTCACAAGAAGATTAGTCTCCCAAGCAGTATTCATCACTATCATTCTCAGACCTTGAATAGCCTTCCATATCCAGTCCAGCGTTACCTCCTGTGGAGGAAAAAGCTCCAATGGTGTTTCCTCTGCTTGCTCCGGGGTGGCGCCGCCATTTTCAGAGCCATCTCTATCGCCTTCCGAAGAGATCGGGTCCAACATCCTCCCTCTCAAGTGGGCAGGACAAGGAGGGGTGTTAACGTCCGGCGGTGAAAGAGATGTTTCGGTAGCCAAGAGAGAAATTGCTCCCTCAATTTCTCTCGACGCAGCTTGCAACACGCCAGTCACTCGAGGGCAGCTCGTGGTGAAACGGTCCAGGGTTGTCTGGAGGGGCGAAAAGGTAAGGAGCACCGGCGGTTTACTCTTCACCAAGCCTTTCCTCTTTGTATGAGGCATTATTATTATCGTTGCAAAAGGAAAAGAGGTTCACAACCAGAACTCTTGGAGCGTTCAACCTCGGGTGAGAGTCGCCATCTAGGACACGCCCCCCCTTTTTTATCTTTTTAAACTTGCATCTGTAAAGAAACAAAACTCACGAACGAATGTTCTTCAATCATGTATACAGAACACCAGACAAACTACTAAGGCAAGGACTTCAGGATTAATCTGTTGAGACTAAACAAAATAAAATTAGCAGGTAAATATTTCTTTCCCACAGATAAATCCAGATGCACGGGATATAGAAAAGCAATCCGCAAGTTCAGAGGGAAATGGACACCCCCCACTGAAAGAACCAAAGCTCCAAAAGCAGCCTCTGTCTTGGCTTTAAAAACCCACACTGTCAGAGGCACTTCAGGTGGCAGCACTTTTGGCAACAAAAACAGCAGATCCAGAAATCAAATCCATATGAAATAAAACATGACATGGTCCACGTTTCACCCACACAGGGGCTGCTTCAGAGGTACAGAAATAAAAATCATAAAATTATGTAAATGTACACATTTACAATCTACAAATCATAACTATGATGCATTTCAGTTGAAACTTAATGCCGAAAAAACACGTCTCATACTTACTTCACAACACAAGAAAATTCACCACCTTAACCACATCAAACTTCTCCCTTCCCGTTCCAGACACCCTGAAAATTCTTGGAGTTACTATTGAAAGTCATGTGAAGAATACAACTAAGAAGATGTTCCATTCGATGTGGAAACTTAAAAGAGTTAAGACCTTTCTTCCCAAGGATCATCTTTCGCAATCAGTCAATGGTGCTGAGTCACCTGGATTATTGCAATGCACTCTACACTGGTTGTAAAGAACAAATTATCAGGAAACTTCAAACAGCTCAGAACACTGCAGCTAGACTCATATTTGGAAAAACAAAATACTAAAGTGCAAAACCCCTAAGAGAAAAATTACACTGGCTTCCACTTAAAGAACGTATCGCGTTCAAGGTTTGAACTCTAGATCATAAAATCATTCACGGAGAAGCACCGACCTACATGCTAGACCTGGTCGACCTGCCACCCAGGAATGCTAAAAGATCATCCTGCACATTCCTTAATCTTCACTTCCCTAGCTGTAAAGGACTAAAATACAGACTAACACATGCGTCCAGCTTTTCCTACATATGTCAGCAATTGTGGAATGCATTACCGCTTAACCTAAAAACAATTTACAAATTAACTTTCATAAATCTCTGAAGACCTCTCTTCAACAAGGCATACCACAATGATCAAGAAAAGTAAATGTAACACATCATCACTTTACCTGATATTCTGAACTGTTTTCTTCCTATATCTGTTTGCTTAACTCCATTATGCCATCTATGATCTCTATGCAACACCAACTGTTATCTTCTACTCTGGAATGGCGAATGCCATAACAGAGCATTATAAGCCACATTGAGCCTGCAAACAGGTGGGAAAAAGTGGGATACAAATGCAATAAATAAATAAAACATGCAAAGTGTAATGGAATCAGAGGGTATAGTGGTGTGCACTTACAGCCTTTCAAAAGACTTTTTTTTTTGAGCATATTACATGCACATATATGAGGTACACAAGTACATAAGTAATGCCACACTGGGAAAAGACCAAGGGTCCATCGAGCCCATCATCCTGCCCACGACAGCGGCCAATCCAGGCCAAGGGCACCTGGCGAGCTTCCCAAACGTACAAACATACTATACGTGTTATTCCTGGAATTGTGGATTTTTCCCTAGTCCATTTAGTAGTGGTTTATGGACTTGTTCTTTAGGAAACCATCTAACCCCTTTTTAAACTCTGCTAAGCTAACCGCCTTCACCACGTTCTCCAGCAACGAATTCCAGGGTTTAATTATGCGTTGGGTGAAGAAACATTTTTCTGATTTGTTTTAAATTTACTATACTGTAGTTTCATCGCATGCCCTACTACTACTACTACTATTTAGCATTTCAATAGCGCTACAAGGCGTACTCAGCGCTGCACAAACATAGAAGAAAGACAGTCCCTGCTCAAAGAGCTTACAATCTAATAGACAAAAAAAAATAAAGTAAGCAAATCAAATCAATTAATGTGAACGGGAAGGAAAAGAGGAGGGTAGGTGGAGGCGAGTGGTTACAAGTGGTTACGAGTCAAAAGCAATGTTAAAGAGGTGGGCTTTCAGTCTAGATTTAAAAGGTGGCCAAGGATGGGGCAAGACGTAGGGGCTCAGGAAGTTTATTCCAGGCGTAGGGTGCAGCGAGACAGAAGGCGCGAAGTCTGGAGTTGGCAGTAGTGGAGAAGGGAACAGATAAGAAGGATTTATCCATGGAGCGGAGTGCACAGGAAGGGGTGTAGGGAAGGGACGAGTGTGGAGAGATACTGGGGGAGCAGCAGAGTGAGTACATTTATAGGTTAGTAGAAGAAGTTTGAACAGGATGCGAAAACGGATAGGGAGCCAGTGAAGGGTCTTGAGGAGAGGGGTAGTATGAGTAAAGCGACCCTGGCGGAAGATGAGACGGGCAGCAGAGTTTTGAACTGACTGGAGAGGGGAGAGGTGACTAAGTGGGAGGCCAGCAAGAAGCAGATTGCAGTAGTCTAAACGAGAGGTGACAAGAGTGTGGATGAGGGTTTTGGTAGAGTGCTCGGAAAGAAAGGGGCGGATTTTACGGATGTTGTAAAGAAAGAAACGACAGGTCTTGGCAATCTGCTGGATATGAGCAGAGAAGGAGAGAGAAGAGTCAAAGATGACCCCAAGGTTTCGAGCTGAGGAGACAGGGAGAATGAGAGAGCCATCAACAGAAATAGAAAACGGGGGGGAGCGGGGAGGTGGGTTTGGGGGGGAAAATGAGAAGCTCGGTTTTGGACATATTTAATTTCAGGTGGCGTTGAGACATCCAGACAGCAATGTCAGACAAGCACGCTGAAACTTTGGTTTGGATGCAAGGTGAGATATCAGGGGTAGAAAGGTAGATTTGGGAGTCATCAGCATAGAGATGGTAGGAAAAGTCATGGGATGAGATTAATGAACCAAGGGAAGAAGTGTAAATAGAAAAGAGAAGGGGACCAAGAACAGAACCCTGAGGTACGCCGACAGGCAGAGGAATAGAAGTAGAAGAGGATCCACCAGAGTGAACACTAAAGGTGCGGAGGGAGAGGTAGGAAGAGAACCAGGAAAGGACAGAGCCCTGGAATCCAAGTGAGGACAGGGTATCGAGAGTATGCTGTGATCGACAGTGTCAAAAGCAGCGGAAAGATCAAGAAGAATGAGGATGGAATATTGACCTCTGGATTTAGCCAGTAATAGGTCATTGGAGACTTTAGTAAGCGCAGTTTCGGTTGAGTGGAGAGGGCGAAAACCAGATTGTAGTGGGTCAAGAATAGCATGTGAGGAGAGAAACTCAAGGGAGCGGCGGTGAACAGCACGCTCAAGTAATTTGGAGAGAAAAGGAAGGAGGGAGATGGGTCGGTAATTAGAGGGACAAGTAGGGTCGAGTGAAGGCTTCTTAAGGAGAGGTGTGACCACAGCATGTTTAAAGGCAGCAGGGACAGTCGCAGTGGAAAGTGAGAGGTTGAGAATGTGACAGATAAAAGGAATAAGAGCAGGAGAGGTGGCATTAAGAAGGTGGGTGGGAATGGGATCAGAGGAACAGGTGGTACATTTTGAGGAAGAAAGGAGAAGTGTTGTTTCCTCAATAGTAACTTCAGGAAAGGAGGAAAGGGAATGAGGGGAAGGAGAGAGAGGGGAACGGACTAGTGGAGGGAGAGGTGGTGAGGTAGAGAAAGCAAGGTTTACCTTTTGAACCTTGTTGTGAAAGAATTCAGCAAGGGTCTGAGGAGATAATGAAGGGGGAGTTGGGGGAGGGGGCACCTTGAGGAGAGAGTTCAATGTGGTGAAGAGAAGTCGAGGATTAGAGCCAAGAGAGTTGGTCAGTTGGATATAATAGTCCTGTTTGGCACGTAAAAGAGCAGATTGGAAGGAGGTCAGCATGAACTTAAAGTGTAAGAAATCAGCAAGGGCCCGAGGTTTCCGCCAGAGGCGTTCAGCGGAGCGGGTACAGGAACGTAGGTAGCGGATATTAGAAGTCAGCCAAGGTTGGGGTTTTGTACGCCTTACAGGGCAGGTCATCAAAGGTGCAAGAGTGTCTAAGGCAGAGGATAGAGTATTGTTGTAAGAAGAAACAGCCTCGTTGACAGACGTGGATGGTACCACAGTAGAGAGGAGGTTAGAAACGTGGGAGGATAGAGATGAAGGGTCAATATCGTGAAGATTCCTAGATAAATTAGATAAGATAGGACGGGACTGGGAGGGAGGAGATTTAAGTGTGAAAGTTATAAGATGGTGATCAGAGGAGGGAAGATCAGAGGCAAGGAAACTAGAGGGTGAACAGTTGGAGGAGAAGATGAGATCAAGACAGTGACCATTGCCCCCTAGTCCTCATATTTTTGGAAAGCGTGAACAGACGCTTCACATCCATCTGTTCCACTCCACTCATTATTTTGTATACCTCTATCATGTCTCCCCTCAGCCGTCTCTTCTCCAAGCTGAAAAGCCCTAGCCTCCTTAGTCTTTCTTCATAGGGAAGTCGTCCCATTCCCGCTATCATTTTAGTTGCCCTTCGCTGCACCTTTTCCAATTCTACTATATCTTTCTTGAGATGCGGCGACCAGAATTGAACACAATACTCAAGGTGCGGTCGCACCATGGAGTGATACAACGGCATTATAACACCCGACGCGGGGGGAACTGGCTTATCCTGCTACCGCAACCGCGGGAGGAGCTGGCTTACCATAACACCGCCGAAGCGTGAGGGATACAAAGCCACCCTACAGCCGCACGAAGCGGGAAAGAGCGCCAGCATAATTTAGTTATCAATCCAGCCACCGTCGAAACGTGGGGAGAGGAAGCAGCAGCTCACTGTAACACAAAATCGTCTCAACTCGAAGAGACTTCAATTGGAAGAACTTGAACACGGAGTCCTCGTGAAAAGGCAATGAAGACTGAACTTGAACCTGAAATATAACCAGAACACAAACAATACAGATATCTGGGAGGGGCTATGGATTGATCGGCTATGATTAAGGGAAAGAAAATTATCAGGTATGATACATAATTTTACCTTCCCTATCATCAAGCCGATCAATCCATAGACTGGTGGGATGTACCGAAGCAGTACTCACCCAGGGCGGGACATGGAAATCCCTGAACGCAACACTGAAGCCCCAAACTGGGCCTCGGCCCGAGCAGCCACATCCAAGCAGTAATGTCGTGAGAAGGTATGAGCCGACGACCAAGTAGCCGCTCTGCAAATCTCTTCCAAGGAGACAGATCTGGACTCCGCCATCGAGGCTGCTTGTGCTCTAGTAGAGTGTGCCTTCAGCTGAATAGGCGGAATCTTCCCTGCCGCAACATAAGCTTGCCGCGATCGTCTCCTTGACTCAACGTGCCACTGTAGGCTTAGATGCCTGCAGCCCATTACGAGGGCCTGCGAACAGCACGAACAGGTGATCCGACTTCCGGAAATCATTGGTCACTTCCAAGTATCTGACGATGACCCATCTAACATCCAGGTATTTGAGCCCAGGGTACTCCTCTGGGTAATCCTCCCTACAAAAGGAGGATAGGTAAAGCTGCTGATTCACATGGAATCGAGAAACAATCTTGGGGAGGAAGGAGGGCACTGGGCGAATCGATACTCCTGCCTCAGTGAATCGCAGGAACGGCTCTCTACACGAGAGAGCCTGGAGCTCGGAAACTCTTCTGGCTGATGTGATAGCGGACTGGAGCGGATTCGTGATTAATAATAGGTGTGCTCCAGTAGCTCTATTGTGTCCCTACTTGAGTAGTGATGTGATAGCCACCAGGAAGACCGCTTTCAGCGTCAGGTCCTTCAGCGATGCCCTTGGCAAGGGCTCGAAAGGCGGCTTCTGCAAGGTCCATAGTACCAGATTGAGATACCACGTAGGCACTATCGAGTGCAGAGGGGGGCGCAGGTGATTAACTCCTTTGAGAAAGCGTACCACATCTGGCTGTGAAGCCAGGGAAGCCCCCTTCAGGCGACTCCTGAAGCAAGCTAGAGCCGCCACCTGGACTTTCAGTGAACTGAGCGACAGGCCTTTCTCCAGCCCCTCTTGCAGGAACGCCAATACAAGAAATTGGAGCAGTGAAGGGCGATACAGAGCCTGCCTCGCACCACGACGCAAAGGTACGCCAAACCCTGGCGTAAGTGGTAGAAGTAGAGCGCTTCCTCGCTCTCAGCATAGTGGCTATGACCTTGTCTGAAAAGCCCTTCTTCCTCAGCCGCTTCCGCTCAAGAGCCAGGCCGTAAGACCAAAGGGGGAGGGATCCTCCATCACCACGGGACCCTGATGTAAGAGGCCCCGCTCCGCTGGCAGCCGCAGAGGGCCACCCACCGAGAGTCTGACTAAGTCCGCATACCAGGGACGTCTGGGCCAATCCGGCCCCACCAGGATTACCTGGCCTGGATGCTTTGCCACCAGGCCTAGCACCCTGCCCATCATGGGCCAGGGCGGGAACACGTAGAGAAGCTCCTGTGTCGGCCACTGCTGGAGAAGAGCATCGACTCCCAGAGATCGAAGGGTCCCGTCCTCTGCTGAAAAAACACGACAATTGGCCGAGGACGCCATCAGATCCAGGCTCGGCCGGCCCCAGCATTTCATGATGTCCAAGAACGCCCGAGCAGACAGTTGCCACTCTCCGGGATCCAAGGTGTGGCGACTGAGAAAATCCGCCTTGACATTCATGACTCCCGCAATGTGGGCCGCCGACAGCTGTTCCAGATTTGCTTCCGCCCACAGGCATAGCTTCATGGCCTCCTTGGCTAGAGGGGCGCTCCTGGTACCGCCCTGGCGATTGACATAGGCCACAGCCGTGGCATTGTCCGACAAGACCCGTCCAGGCCTCAGCACCAGTGCCGGGAGAAACTCTAGAAGCGCCAACCAAATGGCTCGGAGTTCCAGGAGGTTGATGGACCATTTCGTCTCTGCAGTAGACCAGAGCCCCTGCGCTGTCCGTCCCAGGCAGTGGGCTCCCCAGCCCGTCAAGCAGGCGTCCGTCGTGAAGACAACTCACTCCGGGGTCGTAAGAGGCATTCCTGCGGACAGCTTGCCTGGCCTCAGCCACCAGCTCAGCGCCTTTCGCACCGCTGGATCCAAAGGAAGACGCACGGCGTAATCCTCCGAGACTGGAGTCCACCGCCGCAGAAGAGAGTGCTGTAGTGGTCTCATATGAGCCCCGGCCCAGGGCACTACCTCCATCGTGGCCATCATGGAGCCCAACAGCTGCACATAGTCCCAAGCCCGAAGAGTAGAGGAGGCTAGGAACTGGTCCACCTGGGTCCGAAGCTTGACGCTCCGGTTGTCCGGCAGGAACACTCTGCCCACTTGGGTGTCAAATCGAACTCCCAGATACTCCAGGGACTGAGTCGGGCGCAGCTGGCTTTTCTCCCAGTTGATGACCCATCCCAGGGAGCTCAGAAGAGCAATGACCCTGTCTGTAGCTCTCTGATCAGCCAGTCGTCCAAATAGGGATGGACTTGCACTCCCTCCTTGCGGAGGTAGGCCGCGATGACCACCATTACTTTGGAGAAGGTCCACGGAGCCATAGCCAACCTGAACGGGAGGGCTCTGAACTGGAAGCGTCGGCACAGCACTGCAAAGCGCAGAAAGCGCTGATGAGGCGGCCAGATGGGAATATGTAGGTAGGCTTCCTTGATGTCCAGGGAGGCCAGGAAATCTCCCCTTTTCACCGCAGCTATTACAGAGCGGAGGGTCTCCATCCGGAAGTGCCGAACTTTCAAGGCCCGATTGACTCCCTTGAGGTCGAGAATAGGCCGAGCAGAGCCTTCTTTCTTTGGCACCACAAAGTAAATGGAGTAGCGCCCCTTGCCAAGCTGATCTACTGGTACCGGGACCACCGCGCCCAGGCGCATCAGGTTGTTCAAAGTCTGCTGCACGGCAGCTGCTTTGACCCGAGACTTGCAAGGAGAGTTTACAAACCCGTCTCTTAGGGATCGGCAGAACTCTAGCTTGTAGCCATCTCTGATGACTTCCAGAACCCAAGCGTCTGAAGTTACCCTGGTCCACTCGCCCAGAAACGAGGACAACCTTCCTCCTATCTGCACTGGGCCATGGACCAGGTCCCCGTCATTGGGTACGCGACCCTGGGGGCGGGCCGGAGGACAAACCTCCTGGACGGCGGTCCCTACGAAAGGAATGCTGCTTGGGGGAGAAGTTCCGTTTGAAGGAAGCGGAGGCAGAGGAGGCCGACTTGCCCGGGCGATACCGACAGGCTTCCTGGAATTGGCCCTTAGAGGAACCAGGACGGGCACTGCCGGCCCGAGTCCTGACCTCCGGCAACCTCTTGCCCTTGGACATGCTGAGCTCCGTCACGATCTTGTCCAGCTCGTCCCCAAAGAGCAGCTTGCCTTTAAAAGGCAGCTTGGCTAGGCGAGATTTAGAGGCATGGTCAGCAGACCAGTGCTTAAGCCAGAGCCACTGCCGCACAGAGACTGTCTGAGCCATACCCTTGGCCGAGGCTCTCAAAACATCATACAGCAAGTCTGCCAAGTAGGCCAAACCCGACTCCAGGGTCGGCCATTCCGCCCTCCAGGAAGGGTCCGAGGGTGAAGCCTGCTGCAAAACAGACACGCCCTAGCCACGTAGGAGCCGCAAACCGAGGCTTGCAAACTCAGAGCGGCCACCTCAAAGGAAGACTATAAGGCCGCCTCCATTCTCCTGTCCTGGGCGTCCTTCAGGGCAGTGCCACCTTCCACCGGCAGCGCCGTTTTCTTAGTCACGGCAGTGATTAAGGAATCTACCGTGGCCCAGACAAAGGCTTCCCGTTCCCCCTCAGGTAAGGGGTACAGACGGGACATAGCCCTGGCTACTTTCAGGCTCACCTCAGGGTCATCCCATTGCGCTGAAATTAAGGTCTGCATGGCTTCATGAACGTGGAAGGTTCTAGGCAGGCTCTTCGTTCCCAGCATAATGGCGGAGCCAGTAGAGACTGAGAGAGAGCCTTCCTCCGGAGAGGCAATCTTCAAAATGCTCATGGCCTGCACAAGCAGGTTGGGCAAATCCTCTGAGCGAAAAAGCCGCGCTGCAGAGGGGTCGTCCGCTCCATCCGAGCGAGGATCAGTCTCTTCCATAGATTTTGCTAAGGATCTCTGGGAGAACTCAGACACGCTGCCGTCATCCACATCAGAGGAGACCGAGTTCCCTGAGAGCGGTGACGTCACGCAGAGCAATGGCGGCGTGAGAGAACAGCTCCACATGCCAGCAACGAAGATCGATCAGAAATAACTGCTTTTAGCGTGATCAGAGAGCACAGACCCAATAAAAGCGTGTTGGAAGACTGCCGGAGTGTAGTGATGGCTGGAAAAGAGGCTGCGGGACCCCGTAAGTCTTTAAAAGATTTTACATACCGGCCACAACACTCAGTGGTCAAGATGGCGCTTCCAGAAGAGCGCGGTAAAAATACTAACGTTGGCCGCAGCGTCTCGCCCGCTGAGAACGAAGCGGAGGGTGAAATCTCGGCGAAAGACTTCGGGGCACTGCTTGAAGTAATCCGCTCGGATATTAAAGGGATTCGCGAGGATTTTGCGACCCTAGCAGCAGATCTCCGCGGCGAAATCACAGAAATGGGCTGGCGGGTGGAGGAGCTGGACGACCACGTGGAGGTCCAACAGGAAGCTTTGAGCGCTGTGGAAATTGCAATGAAGGAGCAACAGGCCCTGTGCAGGTCACTGAGTGACAAAATTGAAGACCTGGAGAACAGAGGCAGGAGATCCAATCTTCACATTAGGGGTATCCCGGAGCAGGCAGAATATATGAACTGTGAGAAGGTCACACAACAAATTGCGAGTATGTTGCTGTCGGAAGAGGGGCAAGAAGTGGCCCCTGAATCAATCAAAGTGGACAGAGCGCCTATAGTACTGGCGCGGATGAAAGCTAATGTGCCTCGGGATATAACTGCCTGTTTTTCGGAATATAAGATAAAAGAAGCGATACTCCGTAAGGCAAGGAAAATGGAAGTGGTGCACTGGGATTCCTTCCCTATTGAACTGTACCAAGATTTAGCCCCTGCCACATTAAAAAGGCGTGCGAAGATGAAGAACTTTGCCAGATATCTACGTGATAAAGGGATTATCTATAGATGGCAGCACCTGTTTGCCTTAGCGTATAATCAAGAAGGAAAATGGAGTCGCGTCACTACTATGAAGGAAGCACGTGCGACATGGCCTGAGGTAGAGGCACCTGCGGGGGATCTGGAGGAACATGGAAGACTGGAAGCGGCCTCGAGACCAGCGCGGCAGCGTTGGACACGAGTGGCGAGAGGCAAGGGACGCCTCACCAGACAGCAGTCCGAAAAGAAACTACCAGCACCACAAAATAGTATAACTTGACTAGAGATGTGAGCTTTGATATTCCATAGATGTTTGGTATGTTCAATGTGTGTACGTTTATGGGCTTGTATGTTGGGGGATGACGGGGGTAATAACATTGTAGTTATATATGAATATGCGGGGAAGTTGGGGGCATGTTATGGCGTGTGGTCAGTCACCGTTCTCACACCTTAGAGGTGGGATAAAGTTGACCCATCGGTTGGATAAGGGCGGGGGGTATCTCAGGAAGAAGTTAGCTATACATGCTGGCGCTGTAGACAATGCTGGGCCCTAGGGATGTTTGCATTAAGCCCCCATGACAGGGCTTACGTTTTTGTCCCTTAATACACGTGGTCTTAATTCCCCTGTAAAATGCAAGAGGTTATACCGAGAGGCGATGCGGGTGGATGCGGATGTCTTATTTATACAAGATACACACTTGTTGCCTCGACATGAGCATTTATTGCAGCATGCTAGATATCCGCATCAGTACCTGGCATCTAAGCGACAGCCAGAAAAAAAAGCGGGAGTGGGGATACTGCTTAAACAAGGGCGTAATTGGGAGATACAAGCTGTAAAAAAAGGATTCTGGGGGGCCGGTTTGTGATTGTGGTTCTAATTCTCGGGGAGCACACCTATACATTAGTTAATATTTATGCCCCCAATTATGCACAAGGAGAATTTTATGACTTGCTTAGTGTTCAGCTCTCACGACATGTGCAGGGAGAGTTACTGCTTGGAGGGAATTTCAACTTGACGATAGACCCTGTCTTAGATAACTCGAGAGGGACAGCTGGTTATGCTCAATCAGATCGGGATAAATTGCTGCAATTTTTGAATCAATGGGGACTGGTAGATATTTGGAGGCTGCTACATGGCGGAGAGAGGGA
The DNA here is from genome assembly GCF_901765095.1 of Microcaecilia unicolor. Classification (NCBI taxonomy): domain Eukaryota; kingdom Metazoa; phylum Chordata; class Amphibia; order Gymnophiona; family Siphonopidae; genus Microcaecilia; species Microcaecilia unicolor. The sequence continues at coordinate 17,375,191 of NC_044043.1, read as the reverse complement.
TTACACATGTTATTCTGCCCCACATGATACTTACTCGAGAACAGATATGTGGATGGGCAGTGCAGGTGTGGTCTTACAGGCAGAGTCCTCAACGATACATACAAGGTCCTGGTCGGATCATGCTCCCCTTTCTTTAACACTACAGGGTCTTCCTATGATTGATAGGCAGAAGAGATGGCAGTTCCCTGATGGGGTGTTGGATGATCTTAAAAATGTTCAACGAATTGCTGGAGAGCTTAGGGAGTTCCTGCAGTATAATGATACCTTGGGTATATCACCAGAGATTTTATGGGAAAGTTTGAAGGTAATAATTAGAGGGACCATGATATCATTGCAAGCTTTTTTTGCAGAAAGATCATAGGGAAAAAGAAAAAGATTTAAGACAAATAGTACAACATCTAGAGCTGCTGGTTAAGCAAAATCAGGCTACGCCCAGTCAGCAAGAGGAACTGCATAGGTCCAGAGTGCAGCTCTTAGATTTAGACCTTAAGATTATTAAGGAGCAGATGCAGCGGACGCAACATGAATACTATGAATTTAACAACAAAGCGAGTAAATTATTAGCATATAGATTACGGCAGCTGCAGAGTCGGAATGCTGAGTAAGAACGGAAGATGGGCGGACTTGGGATCAGATAGAAGATATTAGAAGAACTTTTGTTGACTACTATCAGAAGTTGTATCGGCCAGAAGAGAATGTAGCGGAGGAAGATATACAATAAAGTAGATGTGCCAAGTCTGAGGGGGACAGATCAGGAGATGTTATCAGCACCCATAGAATTGGAGGAAGTGATCTTGGCAATTAAGGGTCTGCCCAGTGGAAAGGCCCCGGGAGTAGATGGGTACAGCAATCGATTCTATAAGTGCTTTAGCTCCCTTTTAGCACCTATTTTACTTCGCGTGTTTAATGCTATTCGGGCTGGTTCTGGGGTCCCACAATCCTGGCGACTGGCGGATGTGGTATTACTACTTAAACCGCATAAAGACCCCCAGAGCTGTAGCTCCTATCGGCCAATATCTCTGTTAGGGACAGATTATAAGATCCTAACCACCATTCTGGCTGCTCGGTTACAAAAGGTGCTACCGCGTCTGGTCTATGAAGACCAGGCAGGGTTTATAGCGAATAGACAAACTTTTGATAATACCAGACGGGCACAATATATATTGGATAGAATCAAACAGGTGGAACACCCGGCAATCTTTGTGTCATTGGATGCTGAGAAGGCTTTTGATAGGGTGTTGTGGCCCTTTCTGTGCATTGTTGCGGAGAGTGGGAATTAGCGGGCAGTATCTCTGCTGGGTCACGGCGCTCTACCAACAGCCTATGTGTCAGCTGCGGATAAATGGCACAGCTACTGAACCCTTTGAACTGTTTAGAGGTACTAGGCAGGGTTGCGCCTTATCCCCGCTTTTGTTTGCACTAGCCATGGAGACTTTAGCAATTTTGATTAGAGAAGACCCCAGGATACAGGGTATCCGAATAGGGAGACATGAAACAAAAATAATGCTCTACGCAGATGATGTTTTGCTGACGCTGTCGCAGCCTGAGAGCTCGTTGCAAGCGGTGATGCAGACACTTCAGTGGTATGGCCAGGTAGCAGGTCTTAAGATTAATATTCAAAAGTCTGAGCTCATGCCTATACAATGTCCTGCTGGGCTGCAAGAGAAACTAAAATCTTCTTTCCCTTTTCAATGGTCATCTAAGTATATTAGATACTTGGGGGTTAACCTGACACCAGATACTGGGGATCTATTTCGGGAAAACTTTATCCCTAAGCTGCAAGAGCTCTTGCAAGAATTGGAGAGATGGGGAGGGCTGCACATGTCGTGGATGGGCAGAATAGCAGCGGTAAAGATGACACTGCTTCCTAAACTGTTGTACCTATTCATGGCCGTGCCAGTTCCTATTCCACATACCTTTTTTCGCACACTTAACAAGAAAATGTTTGCTTTTATTTGGCGTAAAAGGCCCCCTCGTGTGTCACGTAATATTCTATTTCAGCTTAGGAAAGATGGGGGCATGGGGGTCCCTAACTTTAGTCTATATTACAGAGCTGCCCTTTTTCAAATGCTATCCACTGTACAAAGGGGCCCGAATAAACTATGGACCTATGCAGCGCAATGGGGATTGAAGGGGCTCCCACTCCCGCAATTGAGAGGTCTCATGTCGGACCTGCGGGGTCAGATGGGGGTGGTTTTGAGGGAATGGGCGTGGTGTAGAGCTGCCTGGTTTCCGGGGCGTAAATACCATTTGACTACACCTATCATTTATGCAACAGATTTTATACCAGGCCGGATAGAAGGAGTGTATGGGCAGTGGTTGGCAACTTCCCTACGCCTGTTAGGTCAAATATGGGAAGATGGGAAATGCCACTCGTTTAATACTTAAAAAGAGGAATTTGGATTAGGGGACAGGGACAAGTTTTTCTATATGCAGATCAGGGATTTTGTGCAGAAGAAAGCGAGAGAGGACCTGTCTCTAGAGTCCACAGAGCTTGAATTAGCTATGAGATCTGGGGAAGGTAAAGGGGTCTATCACATATCTATAAAGCTTTATTACATAAGGTACAACCACTGGACAAATGCATTAATAAGTGGGAGGCTTTATTGAATACCACATATGATCCTGGGGAATGGAAACGGGTGTTTAAACGATTACTGGCATTTTCAGTGGCCACTCCTCTGTTGGAAAATGGATATAAGATGCTATATCAGTGGTACTTGACCCCTAGCTGGCTGGCCCGCATCTTTAAAAATGGCTCGGCAGCTTGTTGGCGTAAGTGTGGGGCAGAGGGCACATTCTGGCATGTGTGGTGGGACTGTCCAGTGATACAGGAGTTCTGGAAGGATTTGCAGAACGGACTACAGGGGGGGGGGGGGGGGGGGGGTTGGGCCCTGAGCTAGGGTTCAACCCTGGCTTGTGTTTGCTGAACATACCACCAAAAGGGGGCTGTGGCTCTCGTCACAGTCTCTTAGCCTATATTGTAACAGCAGCCAGGATTCTAATTGCAAAACATTGGAAACAACAGGAGATACCCACCGTGGATCAAGTACTGGCTAAAGTGGACTATTGCTGCCTAATGGACAAACTTACAGCCCTGAGACGAGGGGGAATGGTGAGATTTCTTAAAACATGGTCCTCCTATGCAGAGTGGCGGGGTCTCACCAGGTGACACATGCATAATGAGGGCTCTACCATGCTGAAAGTGAATACTTACATGGAATAAAAAGAAAGACGATCCCACACTTAATGAATGGAAACAACTCTGAAGAAAATATAAATACACCATAAGACAAACCAAAAGACTATATTACAAAACTGAAATTGGACCAAATTACAAGGACACACACAAACGTTTCCAACTCGTGAATAAACTACTAAACACCACACCAGTTACGAACAACAGTACAGACACACCAGGGGCTGAAAACCTCACAAACTACTTCAAAGAGAAAATAGTACAACTACGACTCAAAATACCTGCCAGCCCCATTGAATACGCTACACTCCTAGACTGCCTAGACCCAAACCCTGGAGTATACCCAGCAGATAGGATTTGGAACGAGTTTGAGATACTGTCGGAAGATCTTATCTCCCAAACGCTTAAAAGATTTGCCAAATCTCATTGCAAACTAGATATATGCCCAAATAACCTTATGAAATCGGCCCCCCCAACACTTCATAACAGATCTAACGAAACACGTGAATTTTATGCTACAAAATGGACTCTTCCCAAAGGAGAAAGGAAACATTCTACTCACCCCCATACCCAAAGATGCAAAGAAAAATGCAAGTGAATTAACCAACTATAGACCAGTTGCATCCATTCCCTTAACCAAAACAACAGAAGGAATGGTAACAAAACAACTCACAGAATATCTAAACAAATTCTCAATACTGCACGACTCCCAGTCAGGATTTCGTTCTAATCACAGTACTGAAACAGTATTAGTTACGCTCATGACGAAATTCAAACAAACGATTGCAACCGGCAAGAATATATTACTTCTACAATTCGACGTCAAGCGCCCTCGACATGGTTGATCATGGAATCCTATCCTTGAATACTTTGGCATTGGAGGCAATGTTCTTAATTGGTTTAAAGGATTCCTAACCACACGCTCATATCGAGTGACATCAAATTCAATTACATCAGCCGCATGGACACCTGAATGTGGAGTTCCACAGGGATCTCCCCTCTCACCGACCATATTCAACCTAATGATGACACCTCTGGCCAAACTACTATCTAACCAAAACCTCAACCCATACATTTACGCCGATGATGTAACGATCTACATCCCATTCAATCAAGACCTAAAAGAAATTTCCAATGACATCAACCAAAGCCTACACATCATGCACTCCTGGGCAGATACCTTTCAGTTAAAACTCAACGAAGAAAAAACCCAATGCCTAGTACTTACATATCAACACAACACGAGCAAGTTCACCATCATCAACACACCAAAATTAAACCTACCCGTCTCAGAGACCTTGAAAATTCTTGGTGTTACCATTGATCGGCACCTAACACTTGAGAATCACGCAAAAAACACAGCGAAAAAGATGTTCCAATCAATATGGAAATTAAAAAGAGTAAGACCATTCTTCCCGAGGACCATCTTCCGTAATCTGGTACAATCATTAGTACTCAGTCATCTAGACTATTGCAACTCACTCTACGCTGGATGCAAAGAGCAAATACTCAAAAAACTCCAAACAGCCCAGAACACAGCAGCCAGACTCATATTTGGAAAATCAAAATACGAGAGTGCAAAACCCCTACGAGAGAAGCTACACTGGCTCCCACTCAAGGAATGCATCACGTTCAAAATATGTACCCTAGTACATAAGATCATCCATGGCGATGCCCCAGCCTATATGTCAGACTTGATAGACCTACCATCCAGGAATGCTATAAAATCTTCTCGCACATTCCTTAATCTTCATTTCCCCAATTGTAAAGGTCTAAAGTACAAATTAATGCACGCATCAACATTTTCTTATACGAGCGCACAGTTCTGGAACGTATTGCCACGCAAGCTGAAAGCGGTCTATGAACTGACCAACTTCCGGAAACTACTAAAGACCCATCTCTTCGACAAGACCTATCACAAAGACCAAGTCATGTGAAACTCCTACATATACCCTGAATGTAAATTAATGCCTTCTGTTTTCACTATTATGTATTCTATTACCATACAACCCAAATCCTTCTGTAACATCAAATGTCTACCCTCTTCTCATTTCCACTATCCATGAATGTATTGTAAGCCACATTGAGCCTGCAAAGAGGTGGGAAAACGTGGGATACAAATGCAATAAATAAATAAAATTCTACAAAGCCGGTGCAGTACAGAAGAATACACACCTTCTAGTCTGTTCTTGTTCAAATCTATTTATTACATTTGTACCCCACTCTTTCCCACATACAGCAGGTCCAGTGCAGCTTACATAGTAAAAGAAAGCATCTTACATGGTAAAGAATACAGTAAAAACAAGGAAATGTAGGAACAGTATTATAAATTGTGATGATCATAACTACTTACATTAGAAAGGCATTACAAAGGACATGTGAAAAGAACGTAATGAACTAGAACAGGGAAGGTAGACAAGGATATGATAGGTGAAAGGGAAGGAGAATGGGAGGGAAATGGTAAAGGATGGAGGGAAGAAGATGAGGGATTGAGTATAACATTGGGGTCAGAGTAAACGTCGACGTCTTAGCAGGAGTATCGTAGGTGATCTGGTGGAATTAAGCTGGTCCATTAGGGTAAACTTGCTTGAAAAAATGGGACTTTAACATTTTCCTGAAAGGTAAATAGTTATTAATAGCTCGGATGGGTCTTGGGAGAGCATTCCAAAGTTGACTACCCAGAAAGGAGAAACTGGATGCATAGTATGTTTTGTACTTGACACCTTTGCAGTTTGGGAGGTGTAGATTGAGGTATGTTCGCGATGAATTGTTCTATTTCTAATTGGGAGGTCAATCAGGTTGTTCATATGGGGGATTCTCCTGATATGATCTTATGGATAATTGTATGGACCTTGAAGTATATTCTCTAGGGCCTGGTAGAACTAACTTGCAACAAGAAGATCTGTTGACGGATGTACGAAAGGTTAAGGTAGCAAGGAAAGTGGGGGTGCCGAAGTTGTAGGGTTTTAAACATTAAGAGAAGGATCTTGTACTGCACTCAAAACCTACCTAACCAATGATGATCTTTCAGGAGTGGTGAGACCCGGTCAAGCTTTTTAGCATGACAGAGAAAACATATTGTGGTATTTTTTATGTCTTGGACCACCTTAAGTGATGCTTGAGAAATGCCAGAATACACAGAATTATAATAGTCAAGTTTGGTAATCACCAAGGATAGAATGAGGCTGTGAAATGAAGTAAGACTACTGAAATAAGGTCTAACAGCACAGAGTACATAAGTATTGCACACTGGAACAGACCAAAAGTCCATCAAGCCCAGCATCCTGTTTCCAACAGTGGCCAATCCAGTTCACAAATACCTGACAAGATTTCAAAAAAGTTAAATATATTTTATGCTGCTTATCCCAAAAATAAGCTGTCCAAACCTTTTTTAAACCCCACTGAGCTAACCGCCTTTACCACATTCTCTGGCAATGAATTCCAGACATTAATTACATGTTGAGTCAAGAAACATTTTCTCCGATTTATTTTAAAAATGTACTACTTTGTAGCTTCATCGCATGCCCCCTAGTCCTAGTATTTTTGGAAACAGTAAACAAATGATTCACGTTTACCCGTTCCACTCCACTCAGCATTTTATAAACCTCTATCATATCTCCCCTCAGCCGTCTTTTCCCCAAGCAGAAGAGCCCTAGCTACTTCAGCCTTTCCTCATGAGAAGTCATCCCATCCCCTTTATCATTTTCGTCACCCTTCTCTGTACCTTTTCTAATTCCACTATATCTTTTTTGAGATGCGGTGACCAGAACTGAACACAATATTTGAGGTGCGGTCGCACCGTGGACCAATACAAAGGAATTAGAAGGTCCTCATTTTTGTTTTCCATTCCTTTCTTAATAATACCTAGCATTCTATTTGTTTCTTAGCTGCAGCAGCATACTGAGCAGAAGGTTTCAACGTATCAACGACAACACCTAGATCCCTTTCTTGGTCCGTGACTCCTAACGTGGAACCTTGAATGACGTAGCTATAAATTCAGGTTCCTCTTTCCCACATGCATCACTTTGCACTTGCTCACATTAATCATCATCTGCCATTTAGACGCCCAGTCTCCTGAAAGGTCCTCTTTTAATTTTTCACAATCCTCCCGTGATTTAACGACTTTGAATAACTTTGTGTCATCAGCAAATTTAATTACCTCACTAGTTACTCCCATCTCTAGGTCATTTATAAATATGTTAAAAAGCAGTTGTACCAGCACAGACCCCTGGGGAACCCCACTAACCACCCTTCTCCATTGAGAATACTGACCATTTAACCCTACTCTCTGTTTTCAATCTTTTAACCAGTTTTTAATCCACAATAGAACACTACCTCCTATCCCATGACTCTCCAATTTCCTCTGGAGTCTTTCATGAGGTACTTTGTCAAATGCCTTCTGAAAATCCAGATACACAATATCAACCGGCTCCCCTTTATCCACGTTTGTTCACCCCTTCAAAGAAATGTAGTAGATTGGTGAGGCAAGATTTCCCTTCACTAAAATCCATGTTGACTTACATTAATCCATGCTTTTGAATATACTCTGTAATTTTGTTTTGCCCGGCACCGACGTCAGACTCACCGGTCTATAATTTCCTGGATCTCCTCTGGAACCTTTTTTAAAAATCAGCGTTACATTGGCCACCCTCCAATCTTTCAGTACCACGCTCGATTTTAAGGATAAATTGCATATTACTAACAATAATTTCACAAGTTCATTTTTCAGTTCTATCAGTACTCTGGGATGAATACCATCCGGTCCAGGAGATTTGCTACTCTTCAGTTTGTAGAACTGCCCCATTACATCCTCCAGGTTTACAGAGAATTCATTAAGTTTCTCCGACTCGCTAGCTTCGAATACCATTTCTGGCACCGGTATCCCACCCAAATCTTCCTCGGTGAAGACCGAAGCAAAGAATTCATTTAATCTCTCCGCTACGGTTTTGTCTTCCCTGTTTGCCCCTTTTACTCCTCGGTCATCTAGCGGTCCAACCTATTCTTTTGGTCACGAGATCTAGTTATTTATCAAGTCCATCAGGGCAGTTTCAAATTTAAAAAAAAATCAGACGTTCAGTCTTAAAAGATTATCAATATCACCACTTTTCCATAGGAGCTTTGGTTTCTGTATTACAAAAAATGTATAGTTTTCAAATTTATGGATTGATTGCTATAAAATGCTCAACCAGAGATTTCTCAGGTACTCTTCTATTAATGGCACTCCGACATTAAATCAATCTGACATAGTAACATAGTAGATGATGGCAGATAAAGACTTTACGGTCCATATAAATCTGCCGAACAAGATAAACTCATTATCTATGGTATGTGATTCTTCACATGTATACTCTGTTTTGATTTGCCCTTGCCATTTTCGGGGCATAGTCCAAAGAAGTCTGCTCAGCACTGTCCTTGTTCTCCAACTTCTGAAGCTGAATCTGTCCAGCTACAATCAGAACACAGAACGTAAAAGTTCGACCAGTACTAGCTTTCCTTCCCAATTACTGGTGTTGTTTCCTTATCTCTGCTAAGCTTCTTTGGATCAATTCTTTCTAAACAGGATTCCTTTGTGTTTATCCCACAAATTTTTGAGTTCCGTTACCATTTCATCTCCACCACCTCCCATGGGAAGGAACTCCAGGTATTTACCATCCTCTGTGCAAAAATACTTCCTGACATTCTCGAGTCTGCCCCCTTTCAACCTTAATTCATTTCCTCTAGTTGTACCACCTTCCCATCCCTGGAAAAGGTTTGTAGATTAATACCTTTCAAATATTTGAAAGTCTATCAAATAGACTTGAATGGGTGGCAGAGACGGTTGGGAGGTGGGGCTAGTGCTGGGCAGACTTATACGGTCTGTGCCAGGGCTGGTGGTTGGGAGGCGGGGATAGTGCTGGGTAGACTTATACGGTCTGTGCCAGAGCCGGTGGTGGGAGGCGGGGCTGGTGGTTGGAAGGCGGGGATAGTACTGGGCGGACTTATACGGTCTGTGCCCTGAAAAAGACAGGTACAAATCAAGGTAAGGTATACACAAAAAACTAGCACATATGAGTTTATCCCGTTGGGCAGACTGGATGGACCGTGCAGGTCTTTTTCTGCCGTCATCTACTATGCTACTATGTTACTATATCACCCCTGTTTCTCCTTTCCTCCAGGGTATACTTGTTCAGGTAAGTAAATCTCTCTTCGTATGTCATGCAACGCAAATCCCATACAGTTTTAGTCGCTTTTCTTTAAAACCGCTTCAAGTCTTTTTATATCCTTAGTAAGATACGGCCTCCAAAACTGAACACAATAATCCAAGTGGGGCCTCATCAATGACTTGTAGATGGGCATCAACACCTCCTTTCTTCTGCTGGTTATATTCCTCTCTATGCAGCCTAGCATCCTTCTGGCCACGGCCACCGCCTTGTCGCATTGTTTAATCACCTTGAGATCCTCAGATACCATCACCCCAAGGTCTCTCCTGAGACGAGCTTACCAATCTCTACCCTGCGATAAGCAGTATCAAGTTAATCTTTTGAATTCTTATACTGGTCATCAGAGAGTTTGGAAAGAACATTATAATAATTATATGGACATATGTGTGATAAGATTCATCAAGTCCAGAGATATTTTATTTTATCGCTGTATTGTGCAATCAGCTATACTCTATTTGATTAACATATTGACCTGTAGGGGTACTATGATTTAAATGATTGGTGAAAGGGGTGTGTGAGTCTCCGGAGTACAATTGAGTGACAGTTGAAGTGAGTTCCGAGCAAATTTGGATGTAAAGGCACATGATGAGTAATAAATGTTAAGATTATTATATATATTGTTGTTTGAGTACTTTGAACAAAGGGTTCTATTTAGTTTGTACTCTGATTATAGATTTTTTACCTCTATATGAATAGAATTAAATTTTAACTGCTAGACCCTTAACCATTCTTCTAACATTTGGAGATCCTTTAATATGGTTTCTACTCCCTCCAGGGTATCCACTCTATTGGCTATCTTCGTGTCACCTGCAAAAAAGCAAACTTTTGCTTCCATTCCTTCAGTAATGTCTCACAAATATATTAAACAGAATTGGCCCCAGCACAGACCCCTGAGGCACTCCACTACTCACCTTCCTTTCATCAGAGCCAATTCCATTTACCACCACCCTCTGCCGCCTGTCGGTCAACTAGTAACCTAACCAGTTCACTTCTTTGGGTCCTAAGTTCAGCCCTCTCAACTAATTCATAAGTCTTCTGTGAGGGACCATATCAAAGGCTTTGCTAAAATCCAAGTAGATTACATCTAGCAAATGTCCTTCATCCAGTTCTTTGGTCACCCAAAGAAGTCAGTAAGATTCGTTTGGCAGAATTTTCCTTTGGTAAAGCCATGTTGCCTTGGATCCTGTAACCCGTTGGCTTATAGAAACTTAACTATCCTTTCTTTCAGCAGCAACTCCATTATTTTTCCTACCACTGACGTAAGGCTTACCGGTCTGTAGTTTCCCACTTTTTCCTATCTCCGCTTTTGTGAAGAGGGACCACATCAGCTCGTCTCCAGTCCCAAAGAACTTCCCCGTCTCTAAATATCTATTTAATAAATCCTTGAGAGGTCCCACCAGCAATTCTCTAAGCTCCCTCAGTATCCTGGGATGAATCCCATCCGGCCACATAGCTTTGTTCACTTTCAGATTCTCACGCTGTTTATAAATGCTTTCTTCCGTGAATGGCACAATATCCACTTCGTTCCCACATATACCCTCGGCAGCCAAAGTCCTCCTCCAGAATTTTAGAGCGTACCAAATAGCCCCGAGATTGATGTGGAACTGAACCTCTTGAGCGGACTACTGGCCCGAGTGTGAAGCCCATCTACATGAGTTTCCCAACCCAGGTTGAATGCATCCATTGCCAACACCTTCCAAAGTGGTGGAATTTGGAATGGAAGTCCCAGAATTAAATTGGACCGAATTGTCCATCAGAGAAGGGCATGCACTAGTTCAGGTGGTATGCGAATAGCATCTGTTAGGTTCCGTGTTGCCTGAGACCACTGGAAAGCTAAGGTCCACTAGGCCACTCAAGTCAAGTTGTACCATGGGAGTGATATGCACGGTGGAGGCCATATGGCCCATCAGTCTAAACATTTGCTGAGCTGAAACCTGCTGGCTACTGCAGACCTGAGAAGCAAGCGTTACTAAAGTATCTGCTCTTGCATGAGAAAGGAAGGCCGGAGTCTGCTCTGTATCTAGAAGGGCTCCTATGTACTCCAATTGATGAACTGGGTGTAAGTGGAACTTGGGGTAATTGATGACAAATGCCAGTAGCTCCAACACCTGAATATAGTCATACACACTGACTCTGTGGCTCCTTCCTGAGATGTGCTCTTGACCAGCCAATCATCCAGGTAAGGAAACATATACACTCCCAGTCCTTGTAGACATGCTGCGACTAGTTGCCATCATGGTTCAGTTGAATGGGCAGCAACATAGAAGATTGTACCGCAGTATTCAGTCCCCTGAGTAAGCCGCTTGGTGAAACAGGATCCTGTTCGGACCAGGATTCTACTGCTGGAGAATGTCAATCAAGCTAAGTTCAACTTTTTGTTTCCCCTTTACATGGGGCTACTTTATTGTTACCGCATTTTTTAGATGAAATTTGGTCGCACCATAAATTGTTTTGCACTGAAATGGTGTATATATGAAAAAATAATTCACAGGTATGGTTGGAGGCTTTTATGACCAATGAGTGGAGTGGAGGAGTGGCCTAGTGGTTAGGGTGGTGGACTTTGGTCCTGGGGAACTGAGGAACTGAGTTCGATTCCCACTTCAGGCACAGGCAGCTCCTTGTGACTCTGGGCAAGTCACTTAACCCTCCATTGCCCCATGTAAGCCGCATTGAGCCTGCCAGGAGTGGGAAATCACGGGGTACAAATGTAACAAAAAAAAAAAATGATAAAAGCTGTGAACTGTGGTTTGGATGCCTTGGTTTTGATTGACATCCAAAAAGGTACCACAGTCATCTGCAGTCTTTCCCCCCACCATTTCCTTATGGTGCCAGATCAACAGAAGTTTTTCCTCACTCTCTAGTTTAGTTTAAATTGAGTTTGGGACATTTATTGAGTTTCCGTTACCTTTTGTTACCTTGGTGCTTCTTCAAAATCGAACACAATACTCCAAATGAGGCCTCACACCAATGACTCATAAAAGGCATTAACACCTACTGGATACATATCTCTCTATATATACAGCCTAGCATTCTTCAGGTTAGAGCCACCACCCTTGTCACGTTGCTTCGATGCCTTAAGATCCATGCCCTTTCAGAATGTCATAAGCAGTGACGAGGGTGATCAGTAGAGCCCAGAATTGAGAATGTTTGCCAAGTACACAAAACTGAAGGAACTGTACGTGCCCCTACCTGAATGTACAAATATAGCTCAGCAACGTAAAGGGAAGTTATCACTGAGTGCAGTGTCTCCATGTGAAAGTGTTGAACCCACAAGAAGGCAGAGTGGAGGAGTGGCCTAGTGGTTAGGGTGGTGGAATTTGGTCCTGGGGAACTGAGGAACTGAGTTTGATTCCCACTTCAGGCACAGGCAGCTCCTTGTGACTCTGGGCAAGTCACTTAACCCTCCATTGCCCCGTGTAAGCCGCATTGAGCCTGCCATGAGTGGGAAAGCGCGGGGTACAAATGTAACAAAAGTAAAAAAATAAAAATAAATTTACACCTTTGATATCTAGGATGGGCTGAAAGGATCTTTCCTTCCTGAGGAATATTGCTTGAGGAACTGCTTCCCGGAAGGGAGAGGAGAAAAGAAAGAAACTGATTCCCATTTGTTGCGGGGGGGGGGGGGGGGGGGGGGGGGGGTAGAGAATTGGGTCCACCATTCCTAAGAGAACCAAATGACTCAGGGTTTGTTTTCTTCTATCATGTGACACATGAACATGTCAGAAATGGGCTCAGCAAACTAAGGTGTAACTATAGTGAACGAACTGCTGGATTAGTTGGTCCAAGCATACGAGGGTCCACTCACAGGTGAGTAGTGTGAGTTGACCACCCACCTATAATGGCCCAGGAGGGACCTGCTGGGCTTTACTAGGAGCTTTTAGGGTTAGAAGAGCCACCTCTTTCAGGAGAATACCTCACTCCCCAAAAGTGCCGACATCTGGACTTCGGTGCTCAAGTACCAAAAGTCAGCTGCGGGGGGGCAGCTGACTTTTGGAAGAAACAAAAATAGTTCCTTTCTTGAGCCCAGTTCCTGCCTCTCGCTGACCTTACACCCCTTGAGACTTGTCCTATGGCAAATGCTGGGGCTTTAGGTCCCCCTAGGATTTTGACTAGCTTCTCCAGGTCCTCATCTAACAACTCTGGAGAGGCAGCTTACTGCGGCTGGTCTTGGAAGCTAAATCCATGGTCTAATGCTGAAGCCAAAGCCAGAGCAGGCATCTTGCAACCATTCCCAAAGCCACCAAGCTCAAGCACATGTAAATCAGACTGTAGAGCATATCAGCAAGAAATATGCCAGACTCTGAGCTGTTTTAGAGGAGACTGGGAGCTGCTTAAGCCAGCAGAGTACTGCCCGAGGCACAGAGCCACTGCAGATGGCTGCCTGGGCCTCCAAAGTGGTTAACCCAAAGGGCTGCTTGGAGAAAAGCAGATCCAGTAGAAGAAAGGCACTACGAGAACCCTGGGAACCCATACAATATGGCAGGATTTAAAAGAAACGTTTTAATAAGATCACATCTTGAAAGGGAGCTACAGTGATGGTCTGACCAGTTCTGCAGAAAGATGAAAACCAAGGCAGTCCCCATACCAACAGTGGCAGGAGGAAAGTGGTGAGCATGTGTTAGCATTCTCCATAGCTTTTAGATGCATCTAAGCTGGAAAAGCTTTCCTGTGTTGGGCTCCATCAGTATCACCCATTCGTAAGTACCTCGGTATCATGCTTGTCCTTGAAGTATTTGGACTACTCTAAAGAGGGTCCAATTATAGCTTGCAGCTACAGCCTGATCTGAAGAAAAAAATGGGGTGCAGTGTTGCACAAGTGATACGGGTAGTATGTGCAACTGAGTTGTCATTCATGGGTGATGCTTCCATATACTAACAGAATATGGAAGAAACAAACAGAAACAGTCCCATTACCCTCTAATCAAGGGAAATAAGTGGTATGATTAATCAACTACTCCAGTCATCCAAGTACCTTCTGCTTTTTCTCTACCATCACAGGCAGTAGTGGGCAGGAACAGAAAGGATAGGGAATGATCTTTATGTGCCTTTCTGTGGTCCTACCACATGAACCTTATCCTACCACAACATCACCTTGTATCTGTTTACTCCGGAGTCTGCAAAGAGCTTTCCGGCACTATGTAAGCCACATTGAGCCTACAAATAGGTGGGAAAATGTAGGATACAAAAGTAGCAAATAAATAAATAAATAAATAAATAAATAAATAAATGTAGGAATTCGCAAAGCAAAACAAAGTAATTTTGCTTCTTAATCCAACCCCTCCCCTTTGCTCACAGTACTGCCTGGAACACAGTTACTGGAACATAGTTACGTGCTAGATAATGGAACTTTTATTGCAAAAGGCACAGAAATGAGGCACGGCAATGCTGTAGGTCATGATTAAATGAAAAACGCAATAAGACTCTGGACCATACTCTCCTCCAACAACAACCCCCCCCCCCCCCCCCCCCCCAATGCTGCAGAAGGAACACAGGAAACCAGTGACCAATACCTTTGCTTCCTCTGCTATCTTCTTCTCCTCATCTACGTCTTCAGCTTTGGCCATAGAGTCATCAGACTGTGGTTTTTTCTTCTTTTGCTTGGGGGCCATAAATCCCTGCAGAAACTTCTTAATTACACTTGCCTGCAGGGAGATTACACATTCTCCAAAGTCTTTCAGATTTTCCAAGCTGCGTACCTGTAAGGAAAACACAGAAAATGACAGTACATCCAGTCACACTATAACCTGCTCAATGTTGGCAGGTACCCACTTTTTCAGGACCAAGCCCACTGCTAGAACACCTACTATGACTGAACTGTTAACACATTTAAGAATTCACCAGTCCACAACATTAAGGGATACACCAGCCCAATCTGTAGCTAAGGCTCAAATAGCAGGGGGGGGGGAAAAAAAATCAAACCTTTAATAAAATAACTCCGATCATTCATTCAACCTTCTAGAAAAAAACATAAAAGAAAAAGAATAAATACATTGCTACATAACTGGGGGAAATCAGGGAAAGCGAGGTTACTAACCCGTAGCAGGTCGTAGCAGGTATTCTCCGAGGACAGCAGGCTGATTGCTCTCACTGATGGGTGACGTCCATGGCAGCCCCAGGATCGGAAGATCTTCCTGGCAACAGAAGTTTGCTAGATCCCGCGAGATCCTCATGCACGACCGTCTTCCCGCCCGCTACAGCGTGCTCCTCAGTCCAGTATAAAGCAAAGACAAGGGAAGACACAACTCCAAAGGGGAGGAGGGCGGGTATGTGAGAACAATCAGCCTGCTGTCCTTGGACAATACCTGCTACAGGTTAGTAACCTCGCTTTCTCAGAGGACAAGCAAGCTGCCTATTCTCACTGATGGGGTATCCCTAGCCCCCAGGCTCACTCAAAACAACAAACACTGGTCAATTGGACCTCGCAATGGCGAGGTCATAACGGAGATTGACCTAAACTTATACAACTAACTGAGAGTGCAGCCTGGAACTGAATAAAAATGGGCCTAGGGGGTGGAGTTGCATTCTAAACTCCAAACAGATTCTGCAGTACCGACTGTAAGCTGTAGGCAGTAATGAGATGTGAATGTGTGGACAGATGACCACGTCGCAGCCTTGCAAATCTCTTCAATAGTGGCTGACTTCAAGTGGGCCACTGACGCCGCCATGGCTTGAACAGTATGAGCCGTGACATGGCCCTCAAGAGTCAGCCCACCTTGGGCGTAAGTGAAGGAAATGCAATCTGCTAGCCAATTTGAGATGGTGCATTTCCCAACAGCCACTCCCCTTCTATTAGGGTCGAAAGAAACAAACAATTGGGCGGACTGTCTGTGGGGCTGTGTCCGCTCCACATAGAAGGCCAATGCTCACTTGCAATCCAATGTGTGCAACTGACGTTCAGCAGGGCAGGTATGAGGCCGGGGAAAGAATGTTGGCAAGACAATTGACTGGTTAAGATGGAACTCCGACACTACCTTTGGCAAGAACTTAGGGTCAGTGCGGAGGACTACTCTGTTATGATGAAATTTGGTATAAGGAGCATGAGCTACTAATGCTTGAAGCTCACTGACTCTACGAGCTGAAGTGACTGCCACCAAGAAAATGACCTTCCAGGTCAAGTACTTCAGATGGCAAGAATTCAGTGGCTCAAAAGGAGGTTTCATCTGCTGGGTGAGAACGACATTGAGATCCCATGACACTGTGGGAGGTTTGACAGGGGGCTTTGACAAAAGCAAACCTCTCATGAATCGAACAACTAAAGGCTGTCCCGAGATAGGCTTACCCTCTACACGGTAATGAAAAACACTAATTGCGCTAAGATGAACTCTTACAGAGTTGGTCTTAAGACAGCCTCAGACAAGTGCAGAAGGTATTCAAGCAGGGTCTGTGCAGGACAAGAATGAGGATCTAGGGCCTGGCTGTCACACCATATGGCAAACCTCTTCCACTAGGAAGCATAACACCTCTCCGTGGAATCTTTCCTGGAAGCAAGCAAGACTCTGGAGACACCCTCAGAAAGGCCTAAGGAGGCAAAGTCTACGCTCTCAACATCCAAGCTGTGAGAGCCAGGGACTGGAGGCTGGGATGCAGAAGCACCCCCTCATTCTGAGTTATGAGGGTTGGAAAACACTCCAATCTCCACGGTTCTTTGGAGGACAACTCCAGAAGAAGAGGGAACCAGATCTGACACAGCCAAAAGAGTGTGATCAGAATCATGGTTCCACGATCCTGCTTGAGTTTCAGCAAAGTCTTCCTTACCAAGGGTATGGGAGGATACGCGTACAGGAGGCCCTTCCCCCAATGCAGGAAAGAGGCATTGCTAGTCTGCCGTGGGCCTGAAGTCTGGAACAGAACTGAGGGACCTTGTGATTGGTCTGAGTGGCAAAAAGATCTACCAAGGGGGTGCCCCACGCTTGAAAGATCTTGCGAACTACTCTCGAAATGAGAGACCACTCGTGAGGTTGCATTATCCTGCTCAACCTGTCGGCCAGACTGTTGTTTACGCCTGTCAGGTACATGGCTTGGAGAAACATGCTATGACAGCGAGCCCAAAGCCACATCCCGACGACTTCCTGACACAGGGGGCGAGATCCTGTGCCCCCTTGTTTGTTGATGTAATACATGGCAACCTGATTGTCTGTCTGAATTTGGATAATTTGGTTGGATAGCCGATCTCTGAAAGCCTTTAGTGCGTTCCAGACCGCTCGTAACTCCAGGAGGTTGATCTGAAAACCTGCCTTCTGGAGGGACCAACATCCCTGGGTGAGAAGCCCATCGACATGAGCTCCCCACCCCGGGAGAGACGCATCCGTAGTCAGCACTTTTTGCGGCTAGGAATTTGAAAGGGATGTCCCAAGGCCAAATTGGAGTGACTCGTCCACCAATGCAGGGATCTGAGAAAAACTGTGGACAGCTGGATCACGTCTTCTAGTTCTCCCGCAGCTTGATACCACTGGGAAGCTAGAGTCCATTGAGCAGATCTCATGTGAAGACGGGCCATGGGAGTCACGTGGACTGTGGAGGCCATGTGGCCGAGCAATCTCAACATCTGCCGAGCTGTGATCCACTGAGACGCTTGTACCCAGGAGACCAGGGACAAAAGATTGTCCGTCCTGGCCTCAGGGAGGTAGGCACGAGCCGTCTGGGAGTCCAGCAGAGCTCCTATGAATTCTAGTCTTTGAACTGGAAGAAGGTGGGGCTTTGGATAATTTATCACAAACCCCAGTAGCTCCAGGAGTTGAATAGTCACCTGCATGGACTGTAGAGCTCCTGCCTTCGAGGTGTTCTTTACCAGCCAATCGTCGAGATAAGGGAACACATGCACTCCCAGTCTGCGTAGAGATGCTGCCACTACAGCCAGGCATTTCGTGATCACCCTGGGTGCAGAGGCGAGACCAAAGGGTAGCACACAGTACTGAAAATGCTGTGTTCCCAGACGGAATCGAAGATACTGTCTGTTAGCTGGCAGTATGGGGATGTGAGTATAAGCATCCTTTAAGTCCAGAGAGCATAGCCAATCATTTTTCTGAATCATGGGAAGAAGGGTGCCCAGGGAAAGCATCCTGAACTTTTCTCGAACCAGGTATCTGTTCAGGGCCCTTAGGACTAGGATGGGACGCATCCCCCATTTTCTTTTCCACAAGAAAGTACCTGGAATAGAATTTCAGCCCTTCTTGCCCCAGTGGCACAGACTTGACCGCATTGGCGCTGAGAAGGGCGGAGTTCCTCTGCAAGTACAAGCTTGTGCTGGAAGCTGAAAGACTGACCTCCCGGAGGACAACTTGGAGGTTTTGAGATCAAATTGAGGGCGTATCCTAGCCGGACTATTTGGAGAACCCACCGGTCGGAGGTTATACGAGGCCACCTTTGGTGAAAAAACTTTAACCTCCCTCAGACTGGCAAGTCGTCCAGCATGGACACTTATCTCGGCTATGCTCGCCTGGAGCCAGTCAAAAGCCCGTCTCTTGCTTTTGCTGGGGAGCTGCAGGGGCATGAGGCGCACGCTGTTGACGTGAACGAGCGCGCTGGGGCTTAGCCTGAGCAGGCTGGCGGGAAGTTGGATTGTACCTATGCCTATTAGAAGCATAGAGAACATTCCTCCTCCCCCCATAAAAACATCTACCTGATGAGGTAGATGCTGAAGGTGTCCGGTGGGAGAGCTTGTCAAATGCGGTGTCCGCTGGTGGAGCTGTTCTTCCACCTGTTCGACGCACTCGCCAAAAATGTTATTCCCCCCGGCAAGGAGCAACCGCAATCCGCTGCTGGACTCTATTCTCCAGGTCAGAGGCACGCAGCCATGAGAGTCTGCGCATCACTATACCCTGAACAGCGACCCTGGACGCTACATCAAAAGTGTCGTAGACACCCCTGGACAGGAATTTCCTACAGGCCTTCAGCTGCCTGACCACCTCCTGAAAAGGCTTGGCCTGCTCCAATGGGAGTTTATCGACCAAGTCCACCAGTTGCCGCACATTGTTCCGCATGTGGATGCTCGTGTAGAGCTGGTAGGATTGAATCTTGGACACGAGCATAGCAGAATGGTAGGCCTTCCTCCCAAAAGAGTCCAGAGTCTTAGATTCACAGCCCGGGGGCACTGAGGCGTAATCTCTACTACTCTTGGCTTTCTTGAGAGCTGAGTCCACAACTCCAGTCATGAGGCAACTGGGTCCTCAACTCTGGGTCCCCATGGACTCGATACTGGGACTCAATCTTTTTGGGAATGTGGGGGTTACTTAACGGTTTTCCCCAGTTCGCCATCAGTGTCTGCTTCAGGACATTATAAAGGGGAACAGTGGACGACCACTTAGGTGGCGAAGGATAGTCCAGGACCTCGAATATCTCAGCCCTGGGCTCATCCTCAGTAACCACTGGGAAGGGAATGGTCGTAGACATTTCCCAGACAAAGGAAGAGAAAGACAGACTCAGGGGGAGAAAGCTTTCTCTCTGGCGAAGGGGTGGGATCGGAAGGGAGACATCAAGACTCCTCATCAGAAAAATACCTGGTGTCCTCCTCCGCCTCCCACAAGGCCTCACCATTGGTATCGGACACAAGTTCATGAACTTCAGTCCGAAGCCGAGCCCGTCTCGACGCCGAGGAACCCGGTCCCCTACGGCGGTGTCGAGAAGACGACTCCCGTGCCGGCGGCGACAAAGCTTCCTCCAGCGACGTCGGCGGGGAGTCCTCCTGGGTGGCAGCAGGCGCCGATACCGCAAGCGGTACCGGTGTTGCAGTCTGCATCAAGGGCGGAGAGCCAACTGCCGCATGACTCGACGGTACCGCCAGCGCAGGCACCGGCGATACCGGAGCAGAACACAGCAGCCTTTCCAGGATACCTGGAAGGATGGCCTTGAGGCGCTCATCCAGAGTGGCTGTCGAGGAAGACAGTGGGGCCGGTACCGGCGACGAGCTGAGCGGGCTGTCCGGAGCAGAGCGCTTCGACACCTCTTGTATGGAGGGCGAGCGGTCCTCCCGGCGTTGATGCTTCACGGGTACCGAATCCCTCAGTGTCCCGGAGCTCTCGGTACCGTGGCGGGAAGGTGACCGATGATGGTGCTTCTTCGCCTTCGCGCGAACAGCATCAGTACCTCCCGGTACCGAAGAGGACGACGTCGAATCCAGACGTCTCCTTGGGGCCGGGTCCGAGGATGGTCGGTTCCGGGGGCCCTGCACAGCAGGAGCCCTCGAGGCAGGTGGAGACCCACTCGATGGCTCACTGCTACCAGCGTGGGATCTCTGCACAGCCATCACCTGTACTCCAGACGTCGATGCTCCCTCCGACGGCGACATCGGCGATGACCTCGGTACCGCTGGCTTTCGACGACGTGGAAAGACCAGACGAGGCTCCAAACAGAACGTTCCACTGAGCCAATCTCACCGCCTGGGTCCTCTTTTTAAGCTGGAGGCACAACGTACAGGAGTCCGGGCGATGACCAGCCCCGAGACACTGAAGACACGATACGTGTCTATCAGTTAGCGAGATCATCCGGTGGCACCGCGTGCACTTCTTGAAGCCACTGGCAGGCTTCGAGGACATGAGTGGAAAAATCACACCGGCGAGATGCCGAAAAAAGGCACCAAAAAAGGGGAAAAGACCCGGACGGGTGGCGGAACAGGCCGCACACGGAAAAAAAGGAAACTTACCTGGAACAAACTTTGAGAAGTACCGGAAAACAACTTTTTTTTTTTTTTTTTTTAAACACACGAGAGGAGTAATCGAAGAACAAGCCGAAAAGTCGCTAAACTGCAGCGAAGAACGCAACGGGGGGCTCTCTGGGGCCGCAAACGAGCGATACACGTCCGTTCTGACCGCGGAAAAAAAGAGAGACTGAGGAGCACGCTGTAGCAGGCGGGAAGACAGTCGCGCATGCACGATGCATGCGGTCTCGCGAGAGCTAGCCAACTTCTGTTGCTAGGAAGATCTTCCAATCCTGGGGCTGCCGTGGACGTCACCCATAGTGAGAACAAGCAGCCGGCTTGTCCTCGGAGAAAACAATCTTTGTCCACAAAAAGGTACATTTTTCTCAGCAAAGTAAAGTTTAAGAATAATAAGCTTTCTGACGCTGAAAAGTAAGCAACATGTGATTCAATAACATCTTAAGATTCTAAAAATTGTGATATATCCAAAGTAGGAGTTGTATCCACAGCACCTTCTTCAAAATTCACTTATTTGGAATCTTTTAAAATATAATTCTACCACACACTTCTGCGTTTGTCGATACAGCAACACATCTTTCAAATATTTTTTTTTTTTTACAATTCCAATGGAATCAAATAGCGCAATAGATGTAATGTCCCAAGAAAGCAACTTGGAAGCCTGGAAATCTCACTACCCTTCTTAGTGGGGTGTGGGCGCAAGCTCCATCCATAGCTTTCCATCACTAGCTGTTTCCATCATGGACGCTGTTTTGGGGACTGGGAGCAAGCTCTGCCCATGTATCAGTGACAGACACCACAGGTTTTTTTTTAAACCACGGCACTAGAACCGATTCATCTGTCTGCTGCAACTTCTGAAGAAAGCTACTTAGAAGCCTGTCTTACTACCATGTTAGCAAAGTGTGGGAGTAAGCTCCACCCATAGCTTTCCATCCCTACCAGTCCTCATTGGGGATGCTGTGCCTGGGTGTAAGAGCAAGCTCCACCCACATATCAGTGACATCAGACGCTGAAGGTATGGTTTCTTTTTTTCTTTTTTACTGCAGCACCTAGCAATACGCTACCACCCAGCACGTCGCCAAAGGCATTCGTCTGTGCAGCACCTGAGGAAGAAGCTGAGAATGGTGTAGTATAAGTACTATAGGTGTTTTGGTAGTAGTGTTAAGAGTTTCTCATTTTTAATTCCTTTAGCTCAATATGGTGTCAAAATTTTGGCTTTGCAGCTGGCACTCATTCTTGCCCAATGTCATTTAACCTAGCACATAGCTATGCTCTTTATCCTGCTTGATTTTGTCTAATCAGGGTTTATCTTCTAGTAATTTAATTGATTGCACCCAAGTTTTACCTCATTCAATTGAAGTTTTACAGTGTACCTTTCATTATAGACATTTCAAACAGTATAAAAAGTCCTTTTCTGGGCCTAATGTTCGAGGGTTACTTTTTCTTGAATTTATACAATGTCAGCAAGTTTTTAACTCCTCCTCTATTCCCATCCCTTGTTACTATATTAATATTAAATCAGTTGGCAATAAATTACTTTTAAGTATTGGCTTGAGAAACATCAGCTGGGATGTGGAGGAGTAGCCTAGTGGTTAGTGCAGTGGACTTTGATCCTGGGGAACTGAGTTCGATTCCCACTGCAGCTCCTTGTGACTCTGGGCAAGTCACTTAACCCTCCATTGCCCCTGGTACAAAATAAGTACCTGAATATATGTAAACCACATTGAATGTAGTTGCAAAAACCTCAGAAAGGCGGTATATCAAGTCCCATTTCCCTTCCATGCTAACCAAAACCTGGTTGCTTTCAGAAGATGATCCCCGAATCAAGGAGCTTTGCCCTTTAGGTTACAAGATTTTTTCCTTATCTCGGAATGGAAAGAGGAGGCAGCATTGCCCTTATTTATAAGGATATATTTGATGTTACTCTTATTGACTCCTATCACTTCTGATTTAGAGAGATTTTTGCATGTCATCTTAAAGATTCTTCTTTATTAGATTCTCTGACTTGTATGCTGTGTTATTGTCCTCCCAATAAGTGGTCTAAGATATAACCTCAGTTTTGCGAATTTGTCCTATTGCTAAATTCTTATAGTTTACTATTGGGCGATATTAATGTGCATTTAGAAGACTTAATACCTCTTCCTTTTCCAACTCATAGTAAAGGTCATCAAATTGATTTGATTTCTTTCAGTAATAACACAACGCAACAATGATTTTGCTACTGAGAGAAAAACATGTGATTTATACTAAATTGAACCCACCAATTCCAAATATGAACTCAGAATTTGCCTGACATGTCTAGATTTTAAGTTATACATGCAAAGTCTATTCACTTATAATATTAATGCTTGGGATACATTTGTGCTAGTAGTGCAGAACTTCCTTGGGAACAGACGAGCTGAAAACTATGCTGAACTGGTAGACAACATGCTTAAAGCATATGAACAACTTGGCTGCCAAATGTCATTGAAAATGCATTTCTTACATTCCCATCTTGACTTTTTCCCACCCAATTTGGGACACGTAAGTGACGAACATGGAGAGAGGTTCCATAAAGATATTTCTACAATGGAGAACAGATTACTGAGGAACTGAGTTCGATTCCCACTTCAGGCACAGGCAGCTCCTTGTGACTCTGGGCAAGTCACTTGACCCTCCATTGCCCCAGGTACAAATAAGTAACTGTATACAATATGTAAGCCGCATTGAGACTGCCATGAGTGGGAAAGCGCGGGGTAGAAATGTAACAAAAAAAAATTACAAGGCCGCTGGAATCCCAACATGATGTGGGACTACTGCTGGTTTTTGCAACAGGAAAATATGACCGGTCACAAACGCAAAAGTAGCTGCTTGAAGCACTTTTAACAGTACTGGGCCTTGCTGAAGTAAGACTTTTAAACTGGAATACGAGACTTTTTTGACATTTTGTTGTTCCATTACATTTTCATATACTGTTTACTACGAAAACTTTGATGTAGATCAGGCAATTGTTGGAGTAAAACTCGTTCTGTAAAAAATTATTCAATGCTTTCCAAGTGCTTAATTCATTTGGGCAAACATTGTAGAAGAACGATAGTGATTCATCTACAATCAACTGGTCTCAATTTTTAAAAAGTTTTTAATTCGCAGTTATATCATTATACTGTTAGAGGTAGAATTGATCACAGTACATTCTGAGATGATGTGAGATTAAAGCTGCCAGTTAATAGGGACTTAGATCCAGTATGTGACTAGCCTAAAATCAGTCTTGGTATTTTGGACAAAATAGCCCTCCCTTTTGTTTTAAAACAAAGAAATAATGGAAGAGTGATACATGGTTTTCTCCAGAGTGATTGAAATTGAAGCGTGAATGTAGAAAACCTGAGTGTAAGCGTTGTAAATATGAAATCTGATCAATCCAGGGTTAATTGGCATGTTGCCAGCTATTACTCTAGACCGACTGGAAAAGACTAATCTTAACATGAAACTGTTCTCAATTAACTCATTTGTTAAGCCTCCAGGTTCTCTGGGTTTTGTGAAAGAGGGATTTCCTTCAGTGAAGCAACTAACTACATATTTTCAGGAGAAGGTGCATAAGCTAAGACTTTTTTTTTTTTTTAAACTTCCATTGATAATGACCCTGATTTCATTGCAAATTCATCCCTAAGGGAAGACACTCCTGTTAACAGAGTTTGGAAAGACTGACATTACTCATTGGTTTGTTTTTCTCCAATCCATTTCAGAAATATGTCTCTTCTCATTGTATATCGGACAATTGTCCTCCCTACTTAATCAAAATGGCTCCATCAGTGTTTTGTGCTAATTTATACTCATGGCTGGAGTCCCAGTTGTTTTTTGGAAAATTTCCTGAGTTTTGGGTGAAATTATTATTATTTCAACCAACCTAAACATTTAGTGTCCAGTGTGGCCTCAATTCCATTTTTTACAAAATGAATGGGACTTGATATACCGCCTTTCTTTGTTTTTTTTGCAACTACATTCAAAGCGGTTTACATAGTATATACAGGTACTTATTTGTACCTGGTGTAATGGAGGGTTAAGTGACTTGCCCAGAGTCACAAGGAGTTGCAGTGGGAATTGAACCCAGTTCCCCAGGATCAAAGTCCACTGCACTAACAACTAGGTTACTCCTCCACTCCACTGGAAGGTATAGTGACACTACAGCTTGTTCAATAACGTGACCTGCACAACATCCTGTTTCCCAATCTGGATTTTGTGCCTTTAGTATGAAAATGGTGTTGTGCTTTTTTAGATCATGTTCGAACACTGTTGAGCAAAGGGAAACATGCACTGTTACTCCAATTTGACTTATCTTCAGCCTTTGAATTAGTGGACCATACTCTCCTTTTAAGAAATCTTAAGGGTTTGGGAATTATGGGGAATGTTTTAAGTTGGTTTAGAGGCTTCTTGTCCAGTAGATCGTATAGGGTTAAATTGCAACTGGATTTATCTTTTAATTGGCGTAATCTGTGTGGAGTACCACAAGGCTCTCTCCTTTATCCAGTATTGTTCAATGTTTTTCTATAATAATGGCCACAGTGCAAGATGCCCACATCCTGGAAGTCCTACCTGAGCTGCCCAAATTTGGAAGCACATGGGACCATGGCTTGGAGCATCTGAACGGCAGCAAAGCAGTGGCTACGGCCAACCGAGACACGCCTCACCAAATGGACAGAAAGCCGAGAAAGCAGCAGCAACCTCTACCGGAACCTGCAAGGCAGGGTCCAGCAAGAGCAGCATGAGGACCGAGGAGTGAGACCTCATCAGTTCAGCGGGCCCCCCACACGGTGAGGACAGAGTGGTGGCCTGCCGGCGGCGGGAGAAACTGCATGGCCTGGTCCGGAGGTAGTGAGGATGGAGCAGCCTGGTGCCACTCGGCAGCACAGCCCAACCCGAAGACGAGCGCATGGACAATACAGCCCAGCAGCTCAGCATGCCAGTGGGACACTATGATTCAATCGGCAGCTCAACCCGAAGTCAGACTCATGAGCGGCGCAGCCCACCCTGGAGGCAGCTGCGACTCCAGAGATCTGAGAGCAAAAGGACCAGCTCCCTGACTCAATCAGGCAGGCCCTGCAGTCTTCTTGGGCAGGGTATAGAGCACAGCTACATGACTGCCACAGAGGAATGGCCGAGGAAGAGAAAGGAAGTAGATCACTGCTGGGAGCAATGCAAGCAACTATCTCAGGCATTCTTGTCACTCTCTTAGACTACTACCACAACACACATCAAGCCCTCTCTTGAATATAAGGGTAAGTTGCCAAGTGAGACTACCTCCACCTACAATGTGTGTTCCTGCATGATACTACTCACATGGTTCTGCCTAATCACAACTGGAGAGAAACCCACCATGCACTAACCTTGCACATAGCAACTTGGAGAGGAAGACCACCATACAGATTTCCAATGCCACAGAATCAAAAAATGATAAACACTCGGTCAACCTGAAGATATCCCATTACATAACTAGGGACAACCCAACTCATAAAAACCTCAACTCATACACCATTCTCAAACCAAAGAGAAAGACCAATCCTGCTTCTAATAGAGCCCCCATTACAATAGGATATTTCAATGTCAGATCCGTAAGAAATACCTATGACATCAGAGACTTCATTGCAGAAAAAAACTTTAATAACTTTTATCGCTGAAAAATGGCTAACGAAGGAAGACATTGTCATTCAGCAACTAATTTGCCCCCAAACTACCTAATCCATTCAATCCATAGAGCCGATAAAAAAAAAGAAGGGGAAGTATCTGTGATAATCGATTCCCTCACACATAAGGGGATAGAAGGCATCCTTCTAAAAATACAAACTAACCCCTCCACAGCAGTCCATAGTCTGATAGCACTTTATCTACCTACAATCCTTCATAGTCCAAACTTTAACACTGCATCCATCGACCATGATAGTGGTTGACCTGAACTTGCACCTAGAAAACGATGATGATAAAGAGGTAAAATATCCATAAGGCTTCCTAAAAGATCTAGACCTGAACCTAATTATCAAGACTCCATCCCATAAGGACAGGCATCTTCTAGACGCAAACTTCATCCTATTACAGTCGTTACACACTATTCAAAAAATGTGGAAAGCATCTCCCCTCATTTGGTCCGATCATGTGCTACAAGAATTTGAACTCCCCATCACTCCCATTAAACACAGAAAAACACAAAGTAAAACAATCCTCACTAGAAGTAAAACAGATGTAATAAAACTCTGGGAAGATGTCGAGCCAAAACTAACTCAGGACCCAGACACCTTACCTAAGAATTATCCATCCAACTGGAACCAAGCCACAAACCACACTTGAAAACATAGCACCATTGCAGGAGAGAAAGAAACCAAGAACCTCCTCAAACTCATGGTACACCAAAGACAAAGCACCTGGAGAGCACCTGGAGAGCACAGATAATACACATAAATGATGAGAAAAACAAAAATACTTCAACCAAAAAATCAATAGCAGCAGAAATATTTCAAGAGAACTATTCCAACTAGTCAACTCCCTGACACACCCCACCCAGACTCCTGAGGAAGTGAAACTTTCAGCAGATTCCTTTGCAAATTACCTTCAATCCAAAGTAGAAACATTACTCCAATCCATTCCTAAATCTCACCTCAGCATCAACACGGAAGACAAATTCCCTGTGCACAGATGGTGGGACACCTTTTCTCCAATAAACCCACAGGAAATTGGTTCTACACTAGCCCCTGGAGCTGGAAGTTGACGTCAGCAGGGGCAGAGGACCAGCAGAGATGACAGCGCATGCCTGAAGGCTGCTGCGGCCCAGCGCTTGCCTTTTTTTTTTTTTTTTTTGTCACAGCCACTGGGGACACAGAGCAGATGGCCTTCGGGACTCACTTTTGCTGCCAAGGAGATTGGATGAGAAAACAGGAGATGGGGTGAAGTCAAAAGTTGAAGTCAATAGGTCAGTCTCTGTTTCCCCTTCCCATTCAAAACAAAGCAAGCAAACCAACCAACCCATGAGCTGCTGCATCCAATCTGTCATTCTTTATGGTTGGTAGCATTTTTATTTAATCTCAATTGTATTTTCAAACATGCCAGCTTGTGTAGCATAACAGAATAACTTTTCATATGTAGAGTAGTAATTTATTATAAATCATAAACAGTATGCCATTTCAAGGGTCTGGCTATAGGGACACCCTAGGGGGACCACGTGACGCTATGAGCTGAGCAAGACGTGTGGTGCTCTGGCTCCGGGGCCCTCACTCCTTAAACATCTATTTTCGTAATCGCAAGAGGCTTCAAACGCGTTTTAGCAGAAGGCAAAGTGCTTATGGACAAGTATATTAACAAATCGCCAGCGGAGATGGCGCAAAGAATAACAAAAAAAGAAAAAACAAGATCGGGAGCTCAAGACGGCAAAATGGCGGACGGACAAGCTCTGGCGGTAACGTCGTTAAGCTTTTCGGAACAACAATTGATTCAGCTGACCGCTGCCACTAAACAAGCATGGGAGCCAAAGTGGTCCGAGCTCCATGAAAAACTAGATCATTATCAGACGGCGCTAGACGGCCTGGGAATTAGAACGGGAGACCTGGAGGCCAGAATGTCAGCTCTTGAAGACGAGACTCGGGAACACGGCCCAGATATTCAAAGTTTATATCGCCAATTAAAAGAACAAGGGGAAAAACTTGAAGATTTAGAAGGCCGTTCTAGAAGGAACAATGTGCGTATAGTAGGGCTGCCGGAGCAACTACCAGAACGGAATTTAAGCACGTGGCTGGAAAATTGGCTAGCAAAGGAACTGGCCCTCACGGATTCAGCGGGATCCCTGGTTATAGAGCGTGCCCACCGTGTGGGAAAAAGACCAGAAACAAATGCCAGACCACGGGTAGTAGTGGCGAAAATTCTTAACTATAAACACAAGATTGAGATTTTGCAAGGCTTTAAAGAGCGGAGAAACTCGCTGAAATATGGGGGCCGAAATATACTGATTTTCCAGGATTATACAATGGCCGTGCAAGAGCAACGTAAAAAGTTTCACCCCCTTTGCTCGACTTTAATAGAGAAAAAGATTAAATTTGCGCTGCAATACCCGGCCAAATTGCGCCTATTTCTGCAAAACAGTTGGCATTCTTACTCTTCAGTAGAAGAAGCCCGGAAAGCACTGATAGACAAACTGCTCCTAGAGGATCCCTGAATATTTAAATTGCAAGTGATTGTAAGTGAAAGAGTAAAAGATTTAATGGGATTTTTGCTGTGGGAACGTTGCTTATAAGATGTTGGGGGGTGGGGGTCTCAAAGCGAGAGATCATGGTTCTCGCTTTTTCGTAGGCTGGGTGGCCTGGGAGGAGGCCACAGGGAACAATGGAGGTGAAAGGGGAAGAGGGGGGGAGGGAAGCGTATTAAGACATCAGTAACCTCACCAGTGACAGGTACTAGATTTGCAAGGGAATACACAGATTGGCAGTACATAAAAACTTGCGTTCACGGGCGGCCCCTGCCAGAGAAACCGACAACAGATTTCTCCCATAAGCGGCTTTGGAAGTTAGACACAGTCATGATTTATTTAAAACTACAGACATGCCTACACGAATCATTACATGGAATGTAGGGGGGATAACGTCCCCAATTAAGCGGGCAAAGATATTAACGGCACTTCGTAGGCATGGCGCAGACATTGCCTGCCTACAAGAAACCCGCCTTTCCGAGGCGGAACATAAACTACAGAGAATGCGGGTGGGGGAGGTCCTGGCCAGTTCCTTGCCAGGCCGGAGGGGAGGAGTGGTAATTTTATTTAGAAAAGGCCTATCGTATAAAGCCACATTACTAGCTAGAGATCACGAAGGACACTACTTGTTAGTAAAAATATGGCTCTAAGGGTTAGAGATGAACTTACTAGTGGTGTATGGGCCAAACAGACAAGATCCAGAGTTTTATCAAAAAATACAGCAACTAAGCCATAAACATAGTGGTCTGCCCCTCCTGCTGGTGGGAGATCTAAATTTAATCATGGACCCAACTATGGATTGCACTAGC
Organism: Microcaecilia unicolor; assembly: GCF_901765095.1. Lineage (NCBI taxonomy): Eukaryota > Metazoa > Chordata > Amphibia > Gymnophiona > Siphonopidae > Microcaecilia > Microcaecilia unicolor. The sequence continues at coordinate 17,345,133 of NC_044043.1, read as the reverse complement.
CCTACTTCACAACACTACCGAGGTAATAGAGGGGACATCTTGCCGAGTTTAGTGCAGGTCTTGGATTTGGTGGACACCTGGAGGGCGCTACACACATCAGAGAAAGATTTTACACACCGGTCTAGAGCCCATGGGACTCAAGCCAGATTGGATTATGCCCTGATAACGCGAAACATGTTTCATAGAGTAACCAAGGTAACGATAGGCCCGGAGGAAATTTCGGACAACACCCCACTGTGGTTAGACCTGAAAACGAACGTAGAGGGGATTGGAGAAAGGAGATGGCGGTTCCCAGCCTATTTATATACAGTGGGGGAAATAAGTATTTGATCCCTTGCTGATTTTGTAAGTTTGCCCACTGACAAAGACATGAGCAGCCCATAATTGAAGGGTAGGTTATTGGTAACAGTGAGAGATAGCACATCACAAATTAAATCCGGAAAATCACATTGTGGAAAGTATATGAATTTATTTGCATTCTGCAGAGGGAAATAAGTATTTAATCCCTCTGGCAAACAAGACCTAATACTTGGTGGCAAAACCCTTGTTGGCAAGCACAGCGGTCAGACGTCTTCTGTAGTTGATGATGAGGTTTGCACACATGTCAGGAGGAATTTTGGTCCACTCCTCTTTGCAGATCATCTCTAAATCATTAAGAGTTCTGGGCTGTCGCTTGGCAACTCGCAGCTTCAGCTCCCTCCATAAGTTTTCAATGGGATTAAGGTCTGGTGACTGGCTAGGCCACTCCATGACCCTAATGTGCTTCTTCCTGAGCCACTCCTTTGTTGCCTTGGCTGTATGTTTTGGGTCATTGTCGTGCTGGAAGACCCAGCCACGACCCATTTTTAAGGCCCTGGCGGAGGGAAGGAGGTTGTCACTCAGAATTGTACGCTACATGGCCCCATCCATTCTCCCATTGATGCGGTGAAGTAGTCCTGTGCCCTTAGCAGAGAAACACCCCCAAAACATAACATTTCCACCTCCATGCTTGACAGTGGGGACGGTGTTCTTTGGGTCATAGGCAGCATTTCTCTTCCTCCAAACACGGCGAGTTGAGTTCATGCCAAAGAGCTCAATTTTTGTCTCATCTGACCACAGCACCTTCTCCCAATCACTCTCGGCATCATCCAGGTGTTCACTGGCAAACTTCAGACGGGCCGTCACATGTGCCTTCCGGAGCAGGGGGACCTTGCGGGCACTGCAGGATTGCAATCCGTTATGTCGTAATGTGTTACCAATGGTTTTCTTGGTGACAGTGGTCCCAGCTGCCTTGAGATCATTGACAAGTTCCCCCCTTGTAGTTGTAGGCTGATTTCTAACCTTCCTCATGATCAAGGATACCCCACGAGGTGAGATTTTGCATGGAGCCCCAGATCTTTGTCGATTGACAGTCATTTTGTACTTCTTCCATTTTCTTACTATGGCACCAACAGTTGTCTCCTTCTCGCCCAGCGTCTTACTGATGGTTTTGTAGCCCATTCCAGCCTTGTGCAGGTGTATGATCTTGTCCCTGACATCCTTAGACAGCTCCTTGCTCTTGGCCATTTTGTAGAGGTTAGAGTCTGACTGATTCACTGAGTCTGTGGACAGGTGTCTTTCATACAGGTGACCATTGCCGACAGCTGTCTGTCATGCAGGTAACGAGTTGATTTGGAGCATCTACCTGGTCTGTAGGGGCCAGATCTCTTACTGGTTGGTGGGGGATCAAATACTTATTTCCCTCTGCAGAATGCAAATAAATTCATATACTTTCCACAATGTGATTTTCCGGATTTAATTTGTGATGTGCTATCTCTCACTGTTACCAATAACCTACCCTTCAATTATGGGCTGCTCATGTCTTTGTCAGTGGGCAAACTTACAAAATCAGCAAGGGATCAAATACTTATTTCCCCCACTGTAAGGACCAGCACTTCCAGAAGTACCTTTCTGAGAAATGGGAGGAATACGCTACGCACAACGCCCAACACGAAGATCAGGCCTCTTTGTACTGGTCCGCCTCCAAAGCAGTTTTGCGAGGAGATATTATTGCATATGTGGCACGCATGAAAAAGAAAGCGGTGGCCAGTGTTCTGGGGCTAGAAACACAATTGCAAATAGCTAGGCGGGCTCACGCCAAACATCCATCGGCACAGACACTCGAAACCCTAAAAGCTACACAGGTGACCCTCAACACGTTATTACACGAAAGAGAAACACATTCTCAGTGGTATAGGAAATATAAGTTGGAGCGGTACGGAAATAGACCGGGACGGTTAATGGCCCGAATAATAAAATCTGGAGGGGGCTCACGGGCAACAGGCTGCTTGTTCTCACTGATGGGGTATCCCTAGCCCCCAGGCTCACTCAAAACAACAACCATGGTCAATTGGGCCTCGCAACGGCGAGGACATAACTGAGTTTGACCTAACAATTTATCCAACTAACAGAGTGCAGCCTGGAACAGAATAAACATGGGCCTAGGGGGGTGGAGTTGGATTCTTAACCCGAACAGATTCTGAAGCAACTGACTGCCCGACCGGACTGTCGCGTCGGTGGTACCTGCTGCAGGCAGTAATGAGATGTGTAATGTGTGGACAGATGACCACGTCACAGCTTTGCAAATCTCTTCAATAGTGGCTGCCTTCAAGTGGGCCACTGACGCTGCCATGGCTCTGACATTGGAGCCGTGACATGACCCTCAAGAGCCAGCCCAGCCTGGGCGTAAGTTGAAGGAAATGCAATCTGCTAGCCAATTGGATTATGGTGCGTTTCCCCACCAGCCACTCCCCTCCTGTTGGGATAAAAAGAAACAAACAATTGGACTGTCTGTGGGGCTGTGTCCACTCCAAATAGAAAGCCCAATGCTCTCTTGCAGTCCAATGTGTGCAACTGACGTTCAGCAGGGCGGGTATGCGGTCTGGGAAAGAATGTTGGCAGCACAATTGACTGGTTAAGATGGAACTCAGACACCACCTTCGGCAAGAACTTAGGGTGAGTGCGGAGCACTACACTGTTAGGATGAAATTTAGTATACGGAGCATGAGCTACCAGGGCTTGAAGCTCGCTGACCCTACGAGCTGAAGTAACTGCCACCAAGAAAATGACCTTCCAGGTCAAGTACTTCAGATGGCAGGAATTCAGTGGCTCAAAAGGAGGTTTCATCAGCTGGGTGAGGACTACGTTGAGATCCCATGACACTGCGGAGGCCTGATAGGGGGCTTTGACAAAAGCAAGCCTCTCATGAATCGAACGACTAAAGGCTCTCCAGAGATGGCTTTACCTTCTACACGATAATGGTAAGCACTAATCGCACTAAGGTGATTCCTTACTGAGTTGGTCTTGAGGCCAGACTCTGATAAGTGCAGAAGGTATTCAAGCAGGTTCTGTGCAGGACAAGAACGAGGTTCTAGGGCCTTGCTCTCACACCACACGACAAACCTCCTCCACTTAAAAAAGTAACTCTTTTTAGTGGAATCCCTCCTAAAGGCAAGCAAGACACGGGAGACACCCTCAGACAGACCCAAGGAAGCGAAGTGTACGCCCTCAACATCCAGGCCGTGAGAGCCAGAGACTGAAGGTTGGGGTGCAGCAACGCTCCGTCGTTCTGCGAAATGAGAGTCGGAAAACACTCCAATCTCCACGGTTCTTCGGAGGACAACTCCAGAAGAAGAGGGAACCAGATCTGACGGGGCCAAAAGGGCGCTATCAGAATCATGGTGCCGTGGTCTTGCTTGAGCTTCAGTAAGGTCTTCCCCACCAAAGGTATGGGAGGATAAGCATACAGGAGGCCGGTCCCCCAATGGAGGAGAAAGGCATCCGACGCTAGCCTGCCGTGTGCCTGTAGTCTGGAACAGAACAGAGGCAGCTTGTGGTTGGTCTGAGAGGCGAAAAGGTCCACCGAGGGGGTGCCCCACTCTCGGAAGAGCTTGCGTACCACTCTGGAATGGAGCGACCACTCTTGCGGTTGCATGACTCTGCTCAGTCTGTCGGCCAGACTGTTGTTTACGCCTGCCAGGTATGTGGCTTGGAGGAGCATGCCGAACTGGCAGGCCCAACGCCACATCCCGACGGCTTCCTGACACAGGGGGCGGGATCCGGTGCCCCCCTGCTTGTTGATGTAATACAGTGCAACCTGATTGTCTGTCCGGATTTGGATAATTTGACAGGACAGCCGATCTCTGAAAGCCTTCAGTGCGTTCCAGACCGCTCGGAGCTCCAGGAGGTTGATCTGCAGATCCTTTTCCTGGAGGGACCACATTCCTTGGGTGTGAAGCCCATCGACATGAGCCCCCCAGCCCAGGAGAGATGCATCCGTCGTTAGCACTTTCGTGGGCTGTGGAATTTGGAATGGGCATCCCAAGGTCAGATTGGTCCGAATGGTCCACCAGTGCCGTGAATAACGGCAGCTGGTGGAGAGGCGGATGACATCTTCTAGATTCCCGGTGGCTTGATACCACTGGGAAGCTAGGGTCCATTGAGCAGATCTCATGTGAAGACGAGCCATGGGAGTCACATGAACTGTAGAGGCCATATGACCCAGAAGTCTCAACATCTGCCGAGCTGTGATCTGCTGAGACGCTCTGGTCTGGGAAGCCAGGGACAGGAGGTTGTTGGCCCTCGCTTCTGGAAGGAAGGCCTGAGCCGTCTGAGAATTCAGCAGAGCTCCTATGAATTCCAGAGATTGGGCAGGCTGGAGATGGGACTTTGGGTAATTTATCACAAACCCCAGCAGCTCCAGGAGGCGAATAGTGCACTGCATGGACCGGAGAGCTCCCGCCTCCGAGGTGTTCTTGACCAGCCAATCGTCGAGATATGGGAACACATGCACTCCCAGCTTGCGTAGATACGCCGCCACCACCACGAGGCACTTCGTAAACACCCGTGGGGCAGAGGCGAGCCCAAAGGGCAGCACACAATACTGAAAGTGCCGTGTGCCCAGGCAGAATCTGAGATACTGTCTGTGAGCTGGCAGTATCGGGATGTGAGTGTATGCGTCCTTTAAATCCAGGGAACATAGCCAATCGTTTTTCTGAATCATTGGCAGAAGGGTGCCCAAGGAAAGCATCCTGTACCTTTCTTTGACCAGGAATTTGTTCAGGCCTCTCAGGTCTAGGATGGGACGCATCCCCCCTGTCTTCTTTTCCACAAGGAAGTACCTGGAATAGAATCCCTGCCCTTCCTGTCCGGGTGGTACGGGCTCGACCGCATTGGCGCTGAGAAGGGCGGAGAGTTCCTCTGCAAGTACCTGCTTGTGATGGGAGCTGAAGGACTGAGCTCCCGGAGGACAATTTGGTGGAAGGGAGGCCAAATTCAGGGCGTATCCGCACCGCACTATTTGGAGAACCCACTGGTCGGAGGTTATAAGAGGCCACCTTTGGTGTAAAAAATTTTAACCTCCCTCCGACCGGCAGATCGTCCGGTACGGACACTTTGAGGGCGGCTATGTTCCCATGGATCCAGTCAAAAAACCGTCCCCGGTTTTTGCTGTGGAGGTGCAGGGGGCTGCTTAGGCGCACGCTGTTGACGGGAACGAGCGCGCTGGGACTGTCCCTGTGCCTGACGAGGCCTTCGGGCCGGCTGGGTGTACCTACGCTTGGTATAGGCGTAGGGTGCAGCCTGCCGGGCCCGGGAAAAACGTCCACCTGCTGAGGTGGATGCTGAAGGCGCCCGGTGGGGGAGCTTGTCGAGGGCGGTTTCCCGCTGATGCAGTTGGTCCACCAGCTGCTCGACCTTCTCGCCAAAAATATTATCCCCCCGGCAAGGGACGTCGGCCAGTCTCTGCTGGGTGCGGTTGTCCAGGTCAGAGGCACGCAGCCATGAGAGCCTGCGCATCACTATCCCTTGGGCCGCAGCACGAGAAGCCACGTCACAGGTGTCATATATACCCCTGGACAGGAACTTTCTGCTCGCCTTCAGCTGCCTGACCACCTCCTGAAAAGGCCTGGACTGCTCCGGCGGGAGTTTGTCAACCAGGTCCGCCAGTTGCTTCACATTATTCCGCAGGTGGATGCTCGTGTAGAGCTGGTAAGACTGGATGCGGGTCATGAGCATGGAAGATTGGTAGGCCTTCCTCCCAAACGAGTCCAGAGTACGAGACTCCCGCCCCAGGGTCGCCGAGGCGGTATCCCTCGAACTCCGTGCCCTCTTGAGAGCAGAGTCCACGACCGCCGAGTCATGAGGCAACTGGGACCGTATTAACTCTGGGTCCGAGTGGATTCTGTATTGGGACTCTGCTTTCTTGGGGATGGTGGGATTAGATAGTGGTCTCAACCAGTTCCGAAGCAGTGTCTTTTTGAGGACATTGTGCAACGGCACCGTGGAGGACTCTCTAGGTGGTGATGGATAGTCGAGGACCTCTAGCATCTCAGCCCTCGGCTCATCCACAGAGACCACGGGAAAGGGAATGCAAATAGACATATCCCTGACGAAGGAGGCAAAGGAGAGGCTCTCAGGTGGCGAGAGCTTTCTCTCTGGTGAAGGAGTGGGGTCGGAGGGAAGGCCCACAGACTCCTCTGAGGAGAAATATCTGGGGTCCTCCTCCTCCCCCCCACGAGGCCTCTTCCTCGGTGTCGGACATGAGCTCGTGCAGCTCAGTCCTCAACCGGGACCGGCTCGACGCCGATGCACCGAGGCCTCGGTGGCGTCGTCGAGCGGTGGACTCCCGCGCCGGCGGGGATGAAGCTCCCTCCATCGACGTCGACTCCACCTGCATGGCGGTCGAGACCGGCGCCGCAAGCGGCGTCGGAGGCCTCGGCACCGGGCTAGAGCACGCCGGCACCACAGTCAACGGCGCCGAGGGTGCAAGCACCCCCGGCGCCGGCACAGTCTGGCACATCAGCCCTTCCAGAATCCCCGGAAGGATGGCTCGGAGGCACTCGTCCAGGCCCGCTGTCGGGAAAGGCGAGGGGGCCGGTAGAGGCGTCGGTGCCGGAATCTGTTCGGGTCCAGGAGACTGCACCGAAGTGCTGGCGCCCTGACTTGGCGGTACCTCTACTACAGAGGGGGACCTCTCCTCTCGACGCTGCCGCTTCCTTGCCGTCGACTCATCCCCGGCGCCGGGAGCCAGATGCGTCGTGGGCGACCGATGACTGTGCTTCTTCGCCTTTTTGCGGTGCCCGTCATCGGCGCTCGGTGGAACTGAGGAGGAGGAAGTCGATCCCCCTCGGCCTCGAGGAATCGGGTCCGACAGGGTTCGGTCCCGAGGGCCCTGGGTAGAGGGAGTGACCGGGGCCGATTGCCCACGCGGCCTCTCACCCTTGCCTTCACCGGGGGACCGGCGGGCCGACGGGACCTGTGCTCCTGGGGTCGGTGCCGATTTCGTAGACATCGGTACCGGTACCGAAGATCCGGCCGTCGACACCGATGCCGTCAAAGTCGACGTCGAGGGGCCGTCGCAAGTTCCAAAAAGACGGTCCCGAAGAACTTGCCACGCTACCTGTGTCCGTTTCCGGAGACCGAGACACAAAGTACACGTCTTGGTATCGTGCTCCGGCCCGAGGCACTGGAGGCACCAAGCGTGAGTGTCGGTCTGCGAGATATGCCGGCCGCACCGACCACACTTTTTAAATCCACTCGGGACCTTCGAGGACATCGACGGAAAAATCGCGTTGGCAAAGTGAAAGTCGTTGATGGTGGCGGTAAAATTCACACTTCGAAAATAAATCGCCCGCGCGGCCACAAGGCCGCAACGTGACGCCCCCGCTAAAAGACGAGGGAAAACAAAGTTCAGCGGGTTTTTTTTTTTGGTTTTTTTTTAAACTAAATAGAAAAACGGAGAACAACGAAAAGGGAAAAATAGAAAATTCGCGGCGAAAGCGCGATCCGGTTTCCGGGGCTGACAGAGAGAGAGACGAACACGGCTCTCTCCAGCGCGGAAAAGAAAAGACTGAGCGGGAACGGTCGCGCACGGGCGGGAAGATGGCCGCGCATGCGCGGTGGGCGTGCCCTGCGTGCGGGACCGCCCGCGAAGTTTTCTTCCGGTTGGTGGGGGCTGCCGTGGACGTCAACCCAGTCGTGAGAACAAGCAGCCTGCTTGTCCTCGGAGAATGTTGTTTACACCTGCCAGGTAAGTGGCTTGGAGTAACATGCCGTGACGGTGAGCCCAAACCCACATTTGGACGGCTTCCTGACACAGAGGGTGAGATCAGGTGCCCCCCTGCTTGTTGGTGTAGTACATGGCAACCTGATTGTCTGGATCAATATAATTTGGTTGGACAGCCGATCTGTGAAAGCCTTTACAGCGTTCCAGATCGCCCGCAATTCCAGGAGATTGATCTGAAAACCTTTTTCCTGAAAGGACCAGGCTCCTTGAGTATGCAACCTATCTACATGAGCTCCCCACCCTAGGAGGGATGCATCCGTAGTCAGCACTTTTTGTGGCAGAGGAATTTGGAATGGACGTCCCAAGGTCAAATTGGATCGAGTCTTCCACCACTGAATAGAATTGCGAAAGTCGGTGGACAGTTCGATTACATCCGCTAGACTCCCCGCAGCTTGGTACCACTGGGAAGCTAGGGTCCATTGAGCCGATCTCATGTGTAGGCGTGCCATGGGAATCACATGAACTGTGGAGGGCATGTGGGCCAGAAGCCTCAACATCTGCTGAGCTCTGACCTGTTGAGACGCTCTAGTATTGGACACCAGGCACAGGAGGTTGTCTGCCCTTGCCTCAGGAAGATAAGCTCGAGCTGAGTGTTCAACAGGGCTCCAATGAATTCCAGCTTTTGGGCTGGAGTTACATGGGACATGGGGTAATTGATTACGAACCCCAGTAGTTCTAGCACCTGAATAGTCATTCGCATGGACTGCTGAGTGCCTGCCTTCGAGGTGCTCTTCACCA